>NC_083233.1:1232381-1540476 GCF_032191835.1 Heteronotia binoei
AACGCCAGAAAGGCGGCTCTCAGTCTTTGACTTATCCGACCAGTATTGGGTATAGCCAGCACCATGTTCTTGAAGACTACTTTCCTCAGGGAAACGGACCTCACTGAGAGCTGCTATGTCAATATTCAAACTGAGAAGTTCGTGGGCAACTAGAGCAGAGCGTCGTTCAGGGCGACCACTGTCTACTGTGTCAAGCATGGTTCTGATGTTCCAACACGTAAGCTTTAGTCTTTGCACACTTTGTGAGGCAGTTGCATGCCTTTTCTTTGTTGTTATATTTTGACCGCAAGTAAGGATGCCCATTGACCGCGGCTAGCCAACTGGGGTGGGGGAGACAAGCTTTGTTTAGGCCACCGTTTCTAGGCCCCTCTCCGTGTGGAGCAAGCAGTGCTGTCCCTAGATAAGGCTGCTTGGTCGTTCAGGGTGCTGCTGAAAAATGCTTTTGTCTCTGGGTCAGCATCAGGCGACCAATACCCTGAACCGCCTACATGCAGGATCGGGACTGCGGCTTCCAGTGGCATCTTCCACCTGCCGTTTCACCCCTTGCCCATTGCTGCAGGACTTGGTGGGATGTGGATATGCCCTTCAGGCCTGCACAGAGGAATTTTTAGGTGAAGCACAGTGTGTGCGGTACTGGCTCCACCCTTTCACCTTGGGGTCATCTGCCATGGCCCAGTAAGCCGGGACGCCGGCAGCGAGTCCTCCAGGTGGTAGGTGTTACATTAACGAGCTCTATCTGCCCGGGTTTGATGTTAGTTTTCCTTCTCTTGGCCCAGCCTGCCCATCCGGTTATACCGCCGGACATTCGGTCGCACCATGACGTGGCAAACTCTGTGAGAAACGGGGGGGACCAGCGGGAAGGTGTTGCCTTGTATTTTTAATAGCTGATTATATGACAACCACTTTCCTTCACCCACTTCAGCCATTATTTTTATCACTTCTGCTGGCACTATCCATAACGGTTTTCTCTCATCACCATATTTCTTATATTTCATCCACGTATTCAACAAATTATTTCTTAAACAAATTATTTCTGGGGGCGGAGCGTCGCTGGTGCATGGTGGACGTGTTTGAGTGAGCTCCTGAGCAGCCCCCTACAAATCGTTTCGTTATAGTCACCAGACTTAGCGATTGGGATCTCTTTCAATGGGACAACAAAACAAATATAAAAAGGGATCAACTTGGAGAGAAAAAAGGACAGTGGCGGAGTTCTTTAAAGCAGACAAGACTGATAAGGTTAGTCGTCCTCCCACCCGTTCGGCCTCAAATATGGCTGCCAGTTTTCCTCCTTCACCAGGCCCAATAATGGCAGATGAGGAGGCTCCTCTATGTAAACGTGACCTGGAAGTATTAAAAACTGATATTCATCGGTTCTTTACGGAATCAATGGAGCACTTCTTGAATCCGATCCAAACTAAAGTGCAGGAGCTCTCAGATGAACTTTCTGTCACTACCAAATTAGCAGAGCAGTCGGCTGAGGCAGCTGTGGCTCTTAAAGAGGAAGTACAAGCTATGAAAAGACGTGAATCATTATTAGAGAACAGAATTTGTATATTGAAAGATCGCTACAGAGCCTCCAACCTCAAGTTTAAGGGGGTGGAAGAGGGGGAGGAAGGAACAACCGACCTATCTGTATTTATTAAAAAATGGCTGATGAGAGCCCTCAAAATGGAGGAGGGAACGTCGATTGCTATAGCGAAGGCAATAAGGCTGGGGATGACAGCGCTGGCGAAAAGAGGGAGACCGAGAGATATTCTGGTTAACTTTGTTTTACCTGCTACAAGAGACATGATTTTGAGGGAGGTGAGGCTGAATGGTGCTTTAACGTACAAAGGAAAGAAGGTGCTGGCATTACTAGATCTCCCTCCTGAAGCCCTAACAAAACGGAAAAAGCTAAGGCTCTTCGCTTCAAAACTTCATAATGCCAACATACGATTCAGATGGCGCCCCATGTTGGACATTCTAGTGTTTAAAAATGGGGCAATGTACAAAGCCTCTGACATGGAGACAGGGAAAGCGCTACTGAATTCGATGGCTTTAAAACTGACACCTTCGGAAGCAGAGGAACTTTTGGGGGACGGCTTTCCTGGAGAGAGTGGGTCGAGCGGAGACTGAGTGCACCGGCTTTGGGCTAGATGATCCTTCTGGACGCCTTAACTATCAGCATTTGAGCATTTACTGACTCTTTGTCGACGGTTCCAAAGTTTTGCGTTGCTCCTGTATTAGAATGGTTAACAGTTGAAGTTACTCAGGTCCTTTCTCCGTTTTTTTAGGCGCCAAAAACGCTTGCAGTTGAAGTATTGCTGTTTTGGTGACGTCACTCTGTTAAATTGCGCGGTCTTTGTTTCAGGACCGTTAAGTTTTGAAGTTGCACAAGTGTATTGCCAGTATGTTTAGCTGTAAAAATGGCGGCAAAGTCGGAAAGTGGAGGTTTTAAATCAATATGATCGGGGGGGGGGGGGGGGAGTGTACTGCAGGGATATGGCGAAAGTGTTTGTTGGAATGATATGTGAATGAGAACGGAGTGGTTTGTGTATGGGGGAAAGTGTTGCAAGATGGCAGCATAATAAAGATAGATTGTGAGTGGTTTAGGACCGGATGTGTGTTGGAAAGATATAGTGTAGATGCTCTGCAGTTTGTGGGTGTGAAAGGTCTATATTAAGGTCTGACGTTCAAAGTTATAAAATAATTAAGTATGTGTGTAGGTGAGTGAAGGTGGGAAGATGTCTGTTAAATAAACTAATGGAATATCCTGGGTGTGATTGAATTAATGAACAGCTTTTTATTTATTGCTGATAAGAGGGTATGCTGTGTGAATGAGATTAGTGTGGTGTGTGTATGGGGGAAAGTGATGCAAAGTGGTAATGTAATAAAGATAGATTGTGAGTGGCTTAGGATTGGATGTGTGTTGGGTGAATCAGACATAGATGGCTTGTGTGAATTGTTTGGGTGAGCGAAGTGGATGCAAAGGGCTATAGGTGAGAAGTAAGAGAGCTGAGTGTGTGTGCTTGACGGGGGTATGGTTAAGGGGAGGGGGGAGTGAATGGAGGCTTAGGAGAGAAGGTGCGTTTTGAAAGTTGTTGCAAGCGTGGTTTTTGGTTTAAAGTAAAAAATGTATAAAATAAAAAGGTAAGGGAGGGCTTGTATCACTAAGTCTAGAATAATTTAGCCAATGAAATCCTATGAGTATGATTGCATTAATGAACTACTTCTTGATTTGTAATTAATAAGAAGGACTTATGTGTAGCATACTCTGATGCAGAGATGGTCTGGGTAAATGTGGATATGTATGGATGAATGGTATTTAGATATCTTTGTTTTATAAAATATACCATCTAGTTTCTAAAATTGTTAATATGTCTGTCCAGCACCTGGGGAAGTTTATAGAAGTTCTGAATGCCTATTTTCTTTTGGAAGACTATATTAGATGCTGTTTCACAATGTTTGTTGTTCCTGATCTTACTGTAATGCTAAAGAAACCTGGATATATATTCTGGTGTGTGACTATAAGGGGGTGGTGATGGTGTATTAATACAGTTAGTGTGTACTTCATCAACAAAAATTGTTGCTCCCTTCGAAAAGTTAAGCAGTTTCACCTTAAGGGGGTACATTGTGTACTTCTCCCTTGTTCTCCTAATACAGGGGGTGGTGTAACTTTCCCCCAGGAGGGGGGTAGTTGTGTTTGTTTGCACTATTAACAAAAAAGTTGGGTGGTGACCTTTTTTAGTTGGTCCCCATCCTGGTTGCCCCTAAGTTTAGGGGTCAGTGTTTTGGAATTTAGTGAGGGGGGAGGGAGTGAAGTTTATCATTTTTTTATTACTAAGTAGTATACAACTCACTCTTCCTGAACTGAGTGGGGGTTTAGGATTAGTTAACATTTCAGTTGTTTATTAATAGTTGTTCAATACTTGGGCATTTGGTCCCTGTTAAGTTTAGTTTTGCTACATGGCCGGTCACATCAAAATTGCCTCATGGAATTGCAGGGGGTTCCAAAACCCTATAAAACGCCAACGTATATCTAAGTATTTGGAAAAGAAAAAACTCAATATTGTGTGTTTGCAGGAAACTCACATCAAGGAGAAGCATATCAACGTTCTCAAATCACGGTGGTTTATCCAATCATTCCAGGCTCCTGGTACCTCCAAAGCAAGAGGGGTAGCTATCCTAATTTCTAAAAATACTCCTTTTGTCTGCTCTCAAACCAAACTTGACCCCAAGGGTAGATTCATATTCATCAAAGGCACACTAGACGGGATACCTACTACAATTGCCTCAATCTACGCCCCTAACTCTGGACAGAATGACTTTCTTAAAAGTACGTTTCTAGAGCTGCAAACCTTCCAAGAAGGTAATGTGCTAGTTAGTGGAGACCTTAATCTGGTGATTGATCCTTTCTTAGACAAATCAAACGAATACAGAGCTGTAAGGGGTCAGACCCCTCCTTCTTCTAACCTGGGCACGATTCTTAACTACTTTAATTTAGTGGACTCGTGGCGTAACTTACATCCCAAAGATAGAGACTATTCTTTTTTCTCTCCAGTGCATAAATCTTACGCAAAAATAGACTTTATACTTGCATCCCAGTCTTTAATCAGCTGCATTACAAATGTTGAATATGATATTAGGAATATTTCTGACCACTCATTAGTGGAATGTGAAATATCAGCCCAGGATACTGATGGAAAGGGTCCTAATTGGTCTCTAAATAAGCTACTATTATCCAGGGAAGAGATACGTCTGAAGATAGAACAACAAATTCAGACGTATTTTGAATTCAATACCAACTGTGGGGCCCCTCAAACGGTCGTATGGGACGCTTTTAAAGCGGTTATGAGAGGCAATCTTATATCTATTGCCTCTGCATGTAGCAAAGCTCATAGAAAAATCATAACAGATTTAAATACACGCATTGCAGAGCTCCAAAATAGACATCAAAACTTTTTTGGGGAAAAAACCTTAAGAAAACTAGACCAAGCTAGAAAGCAACTAGAACTGCTGGAGTCTTCCTCCATACAGAAATCATCTATATATCTTAAGCATAGGTATACAACAAAAGTTCCAAATCAAATAGATATCTGAAATTCCGTATTGCCCAAACCCTCCCCCCCCATAAACTCTATCCATGCTATATGTGACCATAAGGGAATCCTCCATTCATCCTCTAAGGAAATTTCAAGAGTCTTTTTTGACTACTATAAGAAGCTTTACGAATCTGGAAAACCCAATTGTCAGGACATTGAAAATTATTTAAGATCCATTAATTTCAACTCAATCCTCTCAACTGAACATGCAGATTTCTTAGATAGGCCGTTCAATCTGACAGAGTTAACTGCGGCCCTTTCCAAAATTAAAAACAATAAAGCTACCGGCAGGGATGGGTTCCCATCGGAATTTTATAAATTATTTAAATCTTCGTTATTAAACCCCCTCCTTGTAATACAGTCTTGAAGGACGGTCAATTGCCCTCCAGTTGGTTGGAGTCCCGAATGATTCTCATACCCAAACAAGGCAAGGACAAGCTTAACCCGGCATCTTATCGTCCCATTTCAGTTTTAAATCACAATTTTAAATTTTTTCCCACTATGTTGGCGGAACGGTTAAAAAAAATCATCACATATTATATTCATCCCGACCAAGCGGGCTTTATGCCTGGCCGTTCCATCACGGACAATATTCGCAAATCCTTAAATTTGATCCACCTGGCGAAGCTGTCCCCTTCCCCCTCTTTGATCCTCTCACTAGACGCTGAGAAGGCGTTTGATAAAGTGGAGGTGGATTACCTAAAGACCCTACTGCAATTCATGAATTTTGGCTCAAGCTTCCGTAAAGCTATATCTGCGATATACAGTGCCCCATCGACTCAGATACTTACCAACTCCTTTAGATCTGAGGAACTCTATCTATGTAGAGGTACCAGACAGAGCCTTTTGCCCACCTTACCAGAACCTCACCAAAAATCTCCGGTATTCGAGTTGATGAGTCTGAATATAAAACAAGCCTATTCGCAGACGATATGGTGTTTTATATAACCAACCCTCTCACCTCGTTGAGTCATCTTAAAGCAAACCTAGATGAATTTGGTAAACACTCTGGATTCTCTATTAATCTTACTAAATCAGAAATTTATCCCATCAACATCCCTGCAAGTCTCCAGTCATTAATAAAATCCTCCCAACCTTTCAAATGGGTATCTAAATCGTGGAGACATCTTGGCATCCAAATCCCATTAAAACTGGAAGAGCTATTCCAAGCCAACTACGGTCCCTTATCTAGTTCTATGACCTCTTCTCTATCTGCTTGGTCCAAACTCAACTTTTCCTTATTAGAAAAAATTGATCTCCTTAAATCTTTTCTTTTACCACGCTTATTGTTTTTATTTCAAAACTTACCAATTCCAGTACCCAAGAAGGAGCTCTCCAAATGGCAATCACAGTGGACATCCTTCCTGTGGAACCATCGGAAACCTAGAATCGCTTTATCGCTACTGACCAAACCATACAACCTGGGAGGCCTGGCAGCCCCATTAGTGGATAAGTACTATCTTGCAGCACAATTGAGAGTCATTGTCTTCTATGCATCGCCACATTCCCACCCTGCGTGGGTCCAAATTGAAAAGGCGAATCTTCCCAGTCTACATTTACACGAATTTATTTGGTCCCCAAGGGCAGATAGAAAAGAGTATACAATTTCAAATCCATTTTTAAAATTTACCCTTCAACTGTGGGACCAATGGAGGAATACTATTTCACCGGCGTCATCCCCGGTTATGGCTTTTCTTGGTCAATCCTGGTTCCCCCCGGCTAAAGACAAGACTCAATTTAGAGCCTGGAGAGAGAACAACATATTTAAATTAACTGATATTACAATGAATGGAAAATTGTGTTCGCACTCCCAACTGGAAAACAAATTTAAGACCACTATTCCGTGGTTCCAGTACTTACAGGTACACCATGCATTACACCAAGTAATACCCATTGTAATGCATAACAGACCACCAAACCCAGTGGAGAAATTGATCAATACAGGTAATACCTCTATAAAAGGAGTTATCTCTATGATTTATACTCTTTTAAACCAAAAAGTATGGAAATGCCCATCTACTCATCAAAATAACTGGCAAAAAGACTGTACAATAGTAATTAATGAAGACCAATGGAGTCAGCTTTGGATATCGCCTTTATTTAAATCTAAATTGCTTTACTTTCGACTTCAAAATTATAAGTTATTTGCAAGGTGGTATGCGACTCCTCTTAAACTCTTTAAGGCTAGGGTGAAGGCTGACCCTTTGTGTTGGAAGGGGTGTGGGCTACCAGGTTCCTTTATCCACTGCTGGTGGGCTTGTCCGAAGGTATATCAATTCTGGAAGTCTATCCTGGAAATAATATCAAACATAATAGGGGTTAGCATCCTTGCACACCTGCAGTAGTTCTGTTAAACTTATGGCCTGATCAGACGCTTCCAATTTTAAAACAGGAATTAGTTGCGTTACTTTTGCATGCAGGTAAAATTACTATTGCCACTGGCTGGAAACAACCTGATACCCCTCCACTCCAGAACTGGTGCAAAAAGGTGTGGGATGTCCTGATTCAGGATAAGCTGACAACTGCTATTATTATGCTAGACAATACTAAAGCGGGAGACTGGTTTTTACAAAAATGGTTTGATTTTCTTGACTATGTGAACAGCTTTGACACTATATTTGGGAAACTGCCGGCAAAGTATGTGAATTTTATAATCTATTAACTTTGAAATGAATGTAACTCACTGATTTCCAACTTCCTGTTCTATCTATACCCTTTGAGGAGTTTTTTCTGTAAAGGCTTACTGATAATATCAAATATGACGGTACATGTAAGGCTATGTTTTGGACCCCATGTTGGGGTGTGTTTATTTTACTAGAACTGTATTTAAACTTCTTTAATAAAAATTTAAATTATAAAAAACCAAATTATTTCTTAAACAAATTATTTCTTAATAAGAAATTATTTCTTAAATAATGGTGAGAGAAAAAACCATCCATCTTTTTTTCCCCCATAGTACATATAAGTGTGCCAGCCGAATTTATTTCCATGACCTTCCAATGCCAAAAGTTTTCTGTTTAGTAGCATCACCCATTCTTTTATCCACACTAAGCAGACTGCTTCATGATATAGTTTTAAATCTGGTAATTGGAATTTGGTGGAAAAAGACATTAAAACTGAAGGAATAAGAAAAGAACAAACAGAAATGGAAATAGTTCTGCTTGGAGATAATGAAAAATTAATTTCAAAACTATATAAACAGCTTTTGAAATAGTCTACAGAATATGAAGTAGTGAAATCTCAAATGATTAAGTGGGCAATTAATGTAAATAAAGAAATACAGATGGAAACTTGGGAATATCTTTGGAAGAATTCTATAAAGCTTTCAACATGTCATAGTATTAAAGAGAACTGTTTTAAAATGATGTATAGATGGTATATAACTCCTAAAAAGTTGGCAAAGATGAACAATAAGATGCCAGTTAGATGTTGGAAGTGTACAAAACATAAAGGTTCTTTTTACCGTATGTGGTGGACTTGTGAAAGAGCAAAAAAGTATTGGCAGATGATTCAACAAGAAATATCTAGGATCTTGGGATATGAAATCAAGAAAGTTGCAGAGACTTTTCTGTTGGGATTATATATGGAAAAATTTCTAAAAGAAGATAGAACTATAATTTGGTACTTTCTCTCAGCTGCTAGGACATTGTATGTGCAGTTGTGGAAGCAAGAAAGAATACCAGAGAAATGAGATTGGATTATAAAAGTTATAACATGGAGTGAAATGGACAAATTGACAAGAATTTTAAAAGACTATGATCTAGAAACTTTTCAGTTGGAGTGGAAGAAGTTTAGAAGTTATATAGAAAAAGAGTGGAAAATAAAAGAACATTCGACAATTTTTGATAATGATTAAGTCTTAAAAGAAAGAAAAATATAAATTTTTGTTTTATTAGTTAAGGGTACCTTTAAATATTAGTATTTAAGTATACAACACTGGCGGGGGTCAAGTAACGGGGGGAGGAGGGGTTAGAAAAGTAATATATGGGATAGATAAAAAGAAGTAATTAATAATGCAAGAATTGATTGTTACCATATGTTATTGGATTAAAATTGTTTTAACAAAAAAAAAAAGGACCTTTAAGATTCTCTGGTGTGATCAGATATCTTTTTCTTTTTTCCTGTGTTTATATTATAATATTTATCTTTAAGCAAACTTTTAAATTCATTTTGGAAAAAACTGGCAAGTTACTAGAATATAACTAAAGATTTATATCATACAAATTTAAAATGGAATATATATATATATAGATAGATTAAAATAACAAGAGAGAATATTTGTTAATAAAGGGCCCAAGGAAGTGCGTCTCAAAACAACTAGAAACAGGGCCTTTTCCACAATGGCCCCTATGTGGTGGAACCAGCTACCGGAAGAGGTGAGGGCCCTGCGGGATCTTACTCAGTTCCGCAGGGCCTGTAAGATGACCCTCTTCCGGTTAGCCTACGCCTGACTGGACAAATGTAGCTTTCTAGATTTTTGTGATTATACTGTATAGCTTCAATGTAAAAAATTTTAAGGTTCTTAGGTTTTTAAATGCTTGATTTTAAATGTAATAACTTTGTTCCGATTTTATTGTTTTATTGTTTGTTGTAAGCCGCCCTGAGCCACTTGTGGGAAGGGCGGGATATAAGTTACGGAATAAATAAATAATAAATAAATAAATAAATAAATAAATAAATAAATAAATAAAATATGGTGGAACTATTCCTTTGATTCTGGAAAGTATTTTACAAAAACAAGACCAGAATGTATTATGCTTTTACCCTTCCCTTTCTTTCTGTTCCCTACTTTCTAAACTTTTCTGAAACTAATAAAAACTTTTGAAAATTAAAAAAGGTAAAAGTAGTCCCCTGTGCAAGTACCAGTCATTTCCAACTCTGAGGTGACGTTGCTTTCACAACGTTTTTGCAGCAGACTTTTTACGGGGTGGTTTGCCATTGCCTTCCCCAGTCATCTACACTACACTTTCCCCCCAGAAAGCTGGGGACTCATTTGACTGACCTCGGAAGCATGGAAGGCTGAGTCAACCTCGAGCCGGCTACCTGAAACTAGCTTCTGCTGGGATCGAACTCAAGTCATGAGCAGAGAGTTCAGACTGCAGTACTGCAGCTTTACCGCTCTGCCCCCTCTACAATTATAATTTCAATGCAGTTCATACAAACACTAACAATGCATTCAATTATTGTTATATTACAAGTCACTTTCTCTTAAATACAGTTTGAGATCATTTCCCCCCTTAATTCTGTTACTATAATCTTTATCATAATCAGCATTTCCTTCAGTTTGTGCTTATTTTTAAAAAGTTGCTTTGGCAGCCGTTGCCCCCCCCCCCAGGAAGGTCCCCATTGGGTGGCTGAAGGGAAGCTGCAGGTGTGTCAGAATCCCTGCGGAGCTGCATGGAGGGAAGGGCCCAGTGGACAGAAGAAGCTGTAGGCATGGCAGGGCCCCAGGCTTTTTAACTTACTTGTTTGTTTAATTTATATCCCGCCCTTTCCCAAAACGGGTTCAAGGTGGATGACAACATAGAGAAAACAACAAAAAACTTACAATTGTCTCTGGATGAAGAGCATGAGTTGTGTGGATATCTGGTTCATTAGCAATTTACTCCTAGATAGATCCAGGAGGGCAGCCGTGTTGGTCTGAAGCAGTTGAACAAAGCAGGAGTCAAATTGCACCTTTAAGACCAACAAAGTTTTATTCAGACCGTAAGCTTTCACGCTTTATAAGACTAATAAAAGCAATATATACTGAACAACATGCAAGGCTATGTATAAATGCTGATCTTACAGAAGACATGATAATTAGTAAAGGTACAAGACAAGGTTGTCCACTTTCCCCACTGTTGTTTATAATGACTCTTGAAATATTACTGATGCAAATTCAAGAAGATAAAGAAATAGAAGGATTAAAAGTAAAAGGATTTACTTACAAATACAGAGCATTTGCAGATGATATAATGTTTATAAATGAAAACCCCATACAAGTCATACCTTTGTTGTTAGCCAAAATACAAGAATATGGGGAGTTGGCAGGACTTTGTATTAATAAAGACAAATCTAAACTTCTATGTAAAAATATGCAAATAAAAAAGCAACAAGAATTGCAGAGAGGGGGGTTTGTACGCATGCGTTAACTAAGCCGGCTGTATGCTCGTCCTCCTTTTCGAACTGGAATTTTAAATAGCTCAAAAGAATGTAAATAGCTCTTTGGCAAGTCTATTTGAAGAACGAGCTTACTTACGAAGGTCTGAAGATCATAAGAATTCCTTTCTGGGGTCCCAGAGGGTAAGACAACAACTTTTACTATCAAATTAACGAGGCAACGCCCTGGTTAATTACTCAGCGGTCGCGGGTAACTCCGGAAAATAATCATCATGGCTAAGACAATTAAAGAATTATCTGAGCAGATATCAGCTTTCCAGACTTTAATAATGTCGTCCCAGGACCAGATGAGATCTGAAATTAAATCACTGAAATTAAATCACAGAGTTGAGTGCAGAGCTCAAGGACACACGGAACATTGCAATCTCTGCTAATGAGCTGGCCTTATCTAATAAACAAAAAATACTCCAGCTGAATTCGCAACTTACAGAGCTCTCTGATCGTAACAGAAGAGCGAATCTGATCCTGGGTGGAATTTCAGAGGAAATAAATAATAAGCTCCTGGAAGGAACTCTTATAGACTGGATGGGTGAGCAAGGAGTCACTCTGCAATCTCAGGATATTGAGAGAGCTCATAGACTGCAAAGGAGACAAGATGGGGGTGCCCCAAGGGAAGTCATAATTAAATTTTCAAGGGAAAAGACTCAGCAGACAGTTTTCAAGACTTTGAAAAAAAGGAAAGACCTTTCTTTTAGAGGAAGGAAAGTTTGGGTGAGAGAAGACTTCTGCCAGGAAACCATCAGAAAGAGAAGGCTAATGAGACCCTTTGGGCAAAAATTATATGACAACAAGATTAAATTCTCTTGGGGGTACCCCTCCTCAATAATTATTTTTAAAGACGAAAAAAGGCTGGTGGCCTGCAACCCTAAAGAAGCAAGAGCATCGCCACAGACGACCTAAGAGACCCGAGAGAGGAAGAAGAAGAAGAAACAGTGGAGCTCGGTGTGGACCCGGGAGAAGGAAGCTCAAGTAGACAAGAGAAAAGGCCAAGAACGGACTACTAAAGGGAAGTATAAAATATTTTGAGCTAAATTTAGCTATAAGCTTGAAGGGGAGGGCGGGATGCGTGCCCCCTGGAAGGTGGAAGACAGGATGATGGTTTCATCCAGGAAGTTGTCTGTGCCACAGGGGAAGGGAATGGGGGGGGTTCAGTAAGAAGTATAGAAAAATACCCTCAGCCATTAGGGCCCAAGTCTGTTACATATAAAGAGAATGGATAGATCTTTAAGAGTCCTTTCACTGAATGCGAATGGTCTAACATCAAATCTTAAGAGATTCAGAGTAATTAAAATGGCTAAAGAACAAAGAATAGATTTGTTGTGCCTACAAGAAACTCACAAAAAAATAAATGATAGAAAACCATTGATAAAAGATCTGAGGTGGCAGGTTTTAGCAGAAGCAAGAGGGTCTTCCAAAGCTAGAGGCATGGCTACATTGATTCGTAAGGATATTAAGGTGGAGAACATGGAAAAATTAGTAGATAAGGAAGGTAGATACCTCTTAGTTAAGTTTAAGCTGGAAGCCATAAAAATCACTATAGTAAATGTTTATGCACCAAATAAAAGACAAAGGAAATTCTTAAACTTGGTTTTTAAGAAGATACAACAGTTTTCAGAGGGCGAACTAATTGTAGTGGGCGATCTAAATATGGACATAACTAAGAACAATAGTATTAACCTAAGAGATTGGGGCTTGAAGGACGCTCATGAGTTCATCAATACGAGACCCAGCCCGACACATATTTCTTGTAGACATAAAACAGCATCCCACTTAGATTATATAATTTTGGAAAAAAATAATAATATGGTGGTTAAAGAGATCAAGACCCATCCAATTTTGATTTCTGACCCTGCCCCTCTAAGTATTGAATTAGAATTAAATCTTCCCTCGAAAAATAGACCTTGGAGGTATAACAACTTGGTAATGACAAAAGAAGAGGATAGGGAATACTTAATGACACATTTAAAATTATATTTTAAGGAAAATAGAGGAACTGTGTCAACTAATATATTGTGGGACGCTGCTAAAGCGGTAATAAGGGGCCATTTGGTTAGGAAGGAAAAAGACATACAAAGTGAATGGTATAAAAAAAGGCAAACAAGACTTAAGGAATTGGAGGAGTTACAAAAAGAAATAGTGGGAAAGTGTAATCCTAGTTTACAGATTAGAATTAAAGAGATTCAAAAACAGTTGGAGGCCCTAGATATGGCAACAATGTGGAAAAAGGAAATAATGGTTAAGAATGACTTCCAGAGGAATAGCATTAATACAGCAAAAAGATTAGCTAATTATTTGAAAGTTAAAAAGGCAAAACAATCAATTAGAACTATTAAAATTAATAATAGTGCAACTCAAAACTCTAAGGAAATCACTAAGGCATTTGAAGACTTCTATAAAAATTTATATATGAAAAAGAATATAACGGAGGTGTGGGACGCACCTAAGCTAATTATAGAGGAGGAAGCAAAAGCCTCACTGGGTGCTGAGATTACACTCCAAGAGATAAAAGAAGTAATAAAAGCGCTCAAAAAGGGTAAATCACCAGGGCTGGATGGCTTTACTTCTGACTTTTATAAAGAAATGGTAGAAATTATAGCACCAGAATTGCAGGTAGTTTTTAACGAAGTCTTGGAAGGAAAGAAAGCCCCGGACTCATGGAAGGAAACAGAAATAATTTTGATATTAAAGCCCCAGAAAGATCCAGAAGAAGTAGGTTCATATAGGCCCATTAGTTTACTAAATCAAGATTATAAGATTTTTGCTAAGGTTTTAGCAAATAGACTTAAGAGAGTTATCCCGTCAATCATAAAAGGGGACCAATACGGTTTTATTGAGGGTAGATCTATTGCCCATCCTATTAGAAATATCTTAAATGTATTGCACCATGGCCAAAAGGAAAAAATAGCTCTGTTAAAGTTGGATGTTTATAAAGCCTTTGATACTCTCTCACATGAATTCTTGTGGCAAATATTAAAGAAGATAGGTTTAGAGGAACGGTTCTTACACGCTATACAGGAAATATACAACGGAGGTAAGGCCAAAGTTAGAGTCAACACTGACCACTCACAAGCGTTCCCAATTCAAGGGGGGGTAAGACAAGGCTGTCCACTATCCCCGCTTATATTTATAATAGCTATAGAGCAACTAGCAGAGCGAATTAGGAATGCCGGGAGAATAGAGGGGTATAAGTCAGGTATTGAAGAAATGAAAATTAATTTATTTGCGGATGATATCATAGTAATTATGTCTAACCCAAAAGATGGAGTTAAAGAGATTAAGATAATTTTAGATGATTTTGAAAAGTGTTCAGGGCTCGGAGTGAATATGGCAAAATCAGAAATTCTATACCTTAATGTTAATAGAGAGGAAAAACAGGAAATAAATAGGATTACAAATATAGGAATGGGAGCCAAGAGATTAAAATATTTAGGGATAGTCCTCCAAAAAAATATGGACAAAATGATAAAGGAGAACTATGGTAAAATATGGAAGAAAATAGAGAGGGATATGAATAATTGGAATCATAAAATACTAGGGATATCATCTAGAATAAGATCTCTTAAAATGTTCATGATACCAAAGTTAATGTATTTATTCCAAACGTTACCCTTAGGTTTGAGGAAAAATCAAATTGAACAATGGAATAAAGCAATCAAAGTGTGGATTTTTAATAATAAAAACAGTAGGTTTCATAAGAGAATTCTATACAACCTTAAATCAGAATTAGGTTGGGGAATCCCAAATTTAAGTAAATATTATGAGGCCTTCCAACTAAGAGCGTTACTTGATTTGAGTGAGGATAAGGTACAGAAGTGGATTAATTTCGAGAATGCGGTCAACAGTGGCATTGGAAGATTTGGATTTTTTCCCACAGTGTCGACAAAAGATCTAAAATTAGCTATAGGGCCCAGAAGAGCAGCATTAGAAACCTGGATGAAATGGTACCCACAGTGGCTAGGGAAGGTTTCAAGGTGGAGCCCCCTAGAAGCTATTGTTAAGGAGGTGCATGCTATAAAATGGTGGGAAAGGCTTAAAAACAAAGG
This sequence comes from Heteronotia binoei, assembly GCF_032191835.1. Lineage (NCBI taxonomy): Eukaryota > Metazoa > Chordata > Lepidosauria > Squamata > Gekkonidae > Heteronotia > Heteronotia binoei. The sequence continues at coordinate 1,247,668 of NC_083233.1, forward strand.
CTATTTTAGAGTGGACGATATGTTTAGGGGTGGTAAGCTAAAACCCTTACAGGAAATTATAGAAGATTTAGGTAATCAATACTGGTTAAACATAGCAGGCTTGCATAAGAGAGTTAAGATGATCAGTGAAAAGGGAGAGCTTTGGTTAGACACTCCAATGGAAGAGATATATAAGGTAATGGCCAAACAAAGGAAGGGTCTAGTGGGGTTATTATACAGAAAAATGATTTCAAATAAAGGTAAAATAATAGTACATTTACAAAAGATTTGGAGTCATGAAGGTCAGTTAACAGAGGGGTTGGCTGGGAAAATCTTGGATGGTCTAGAAAGGATTAAAGTAACCAAATTTAAAGAACTGGAATATAAATTTTTCACAAAATGGTACAAAACTCCCGCACAAATAGCCAATATATTCCCAGGAGTGAGCTCCAAGTGCTGGCATTGCAAACAATTTAAGGGTTGGTTTGCACATATGTGGTGGGAGTGTGAAGAGGTAAAACCCTTTTGGGGGGAAATTATTCAATTTATTAGAAAAGTCTGAAATGTACCATTAACCATTGGCTTTAATATGATGTTGTTAAGCATAATAGGAAGTCCGGCACTAAGTAGACCCATGCAAAACCTTGTCAAGGCAATGATACTAGCGGGGAAGGCGGTCATCGCCTTGGGGTGGAAAGATAAAAGTAAATGGTCAATAGAAAGCTGGCACAGCTATTTGTTTGATTACATACAGTCTGACATCGTGGCAACAATCAACAAGGATTCCACGTGGGAAGATAAAGTCAAGGAAATCGAGACCAGATGGAACCCTTATTTAGAGTGGATCTCAGGAGAAGCAAGGAAGGACATTGAGTGGAAGATCAGGACTCTGTGCCCTTGGCTGAGGGGAAAAGACTAAAAGAAGATGGGGAGGGCGGGGGGGGGGGGCGAGGGTTATTTGTAATTTCAACATCCATATGCTGTAATGGCCAATTGTACTAAAGTCAATAAAACATAAAAATATTTATTTATTTTTTTTTAAAAAAAACAAGAATTGCAGAGACTAACGGGCTGTGAAGTTACCTCCAAGATAAAATATTTGGGTGTGGAGATAACAATGAAGAATATTGATTTGTTCAAAAATAATTATGAGAAGCTATGGCGTAAAATGGATGAAGATATGTTAAAGTGGAATAAACTTAATTTGTCACTGTTGGGTAGAATACCTGCAATTGAATATTCTACCAAGAATAATGTATTTGTTTCAAATTATTCCGATTGTGAAAGACAGTAAACAATTTAATAGATGGCAAAGAAAAATTTCAGAGTTTGTGTGGGCGGGGAAGAAACCAAGAATTAAAATGAAAATTTTAACAGATGCAAAAGAGAGAGGCGGATTTCAATTACCAGATTTAAAATTATATCATGAAGCAGTTTGCTTAGTATGGATAAAAGAATGGATAATGTTGTTAAACAAAAAACTCTTAGCGTTGGAAGGTCATGGAAATAAATTTGGCTGGCACACTTTTATGTATTATGGGGGGGGGGGAAGATAGGCGGCTTTTTCTCTCACCATTATATAAATGGTGGATGAAATATAAGAAATATGGAGATGAGAGAAAACCGTTATGGATAGTGCCAGCAGAAGTGATAAAAATAACAGTTGAGACAGGTGAAGAAAAGTGGTTGTCATATAATCAACTATTAAAAATACAAAGTGGCAAAATAGAATTGAAAACTGCTGAAGAGCTGAATAATAAATATGATTGGTTTCAAATGCAACAAATAAAGAGCTTGGTGGAGAATGACATTAAAACTGAAGGAATAAGAAAAGAACAAACAGAAATGGAAATAGTTCTGATTGGAGATAATGAAAAATTAATTTCAAAACTATATAAACAACTTTTGAAATAGTCTACAGAATATGAAGTAGTGAAATCTCAAATGATTAAGTGGGCAATTAATGTAAATAAAGAAATACAGATGGAAACTTGGGAATATCTTTGGAAGAATTCTATAAAGCTTTCAACATGTCATAGTATTAAAGAGAATGGTTTTAAAATGATGTATAGATGGTATATGACTCCTAAGAAATTGGCAAAGATGAATAATAAGATGCCAGACAGATGTTGGAAATGTAAAAAACATGAAGGTTCTTTCTACCATATGTGGTGGACTTGTGAAAGAGCAAAAAAATATTGGCAGATGATTCAACAAGAAATTTCTAGGATCATGGGATATGAATTTAAGAAGGTTGCAGAGACTTTTCTGTCGGGATTACAAATAGAAAAATTTCTAAAAGAAGATAGAACTATAATTTGGTACTTGCTTTTAGCTGCTAGGACATTATATGCGCAGTTGTGGAAGCAAGAAAAAATACCATAGAAATGGGATTGGATTGTAAAAGTTATGACATGGAGTGAAATGGACAAATTAACAAGAATTTTAAGAGACTATGATTTAGAAGTTTTTAAGATGGAGTGGAAAAAATTCAGAAGATATGTAGAAAAGAGTGGAAAATAAAAGGACATTGGACCATTTTTGATAATGATTAAGTCTTAGAAAAAAGAAGAATTTTAATTTTTGTTTTTATTAGTTAAGGGTACCTTTAAACATTGGTACTTTAAGTAAATAACACCGGCGGGGGTCAAGTAACGGGGTGGGAGGGGTGGGTAGAAAGTAATATATGGGATAGATAAAAGAAGTTATTAATGATGCAAGAAATATAATTTGTTACCATATGTTACCAAATAAAATTGTTTTAACACAAAAAAGAACGCAAGGTTTCGTGTGCTCTCTAAGCACATTTCATCAGATGAGGGAATAAGGTACAGTGGGCTGAAATAGATGTAGTTGGTGGGTTAAGAGGGCAAACTGATACAAAGCTGGGATCACGTGGTGGAACAGTGTGACAAATTAGACAAGCTGGAAGGGGTCCAGAGGAGGGTGACAAAGATGGTGAGGGGTCTGGAGACCAAGTCCTCTGAGGAAAGGTTGAAGGAGCTGGGCATGTTTAGCCTGGAGAGGAGGCGGCTGAGAGGTGATATGATCACCATCTTCAAGTACTTGAAGGGCTGTCATAGAGAGGATGGTGTGGAATTGTTTTCTGTGGCCCCAGAAGGTAGGACCAGAACCAATGTGTTGAAATTAAATCAACAGAGTTTCCGGCTCAACATTAAGAAGAACTTCCTGACCATTAGAGCGATTTCTCAGTGGAACAGGCTTCCTTGGGAGGTGGTGGACTATCCTTCCTTGGAGGTTTTTAAACAGAGGCTAGATGGTCATCTGACAGCAATGAAGATCCTGTGACTTTAGGGGGAGGTATTTGTGAGTTTCCTGCATTGTGCAGGGGGTTGGACTAGATTATCTTGGAGGTCCCTTCCAACTCTATGATTCTGTGATCCCACTGGCTCCAAGGTCAGATATGAGTCAAACTACAGTAGAGAAAACATCCACAACTGAGACTCCTGGCCACCCCTGATCATTGGAACCACTGTCAAAAAAGTCCAACATTAAAACTAAGCATAAAGATAAACCTTCCTATGAGAGATCTAAGCCCAAGGACAAACCAGCACCTGGGCACACGTTCCAGGATTCAGCTGATACTAAAAAAGTCAGACATCAGTTCTGCCAAGGGACGTCACAAGCCTTGTCCTTGCAGGCAGAAGGAGTTCTGGAGCAGGCACACTCCACTCCAGATTTCCCATGATGCTCAAAGTCCAGCTGAACAAGAGAGGAGATATGGGGAGCTGCTGGGTCTTTCTCATGCTGCTCCCCACTATGGCGGGAAAGCTGCTGCTGGCTCCCCACATGGCTGTGGAGGTCTTAGAGCATTAATTCCAGACGTTTTGCAAGCCAGGCTCAACACGTTCCTCCGAAGCTCCAGGGATTCTTCCTGCCTGCCTTGTCAAGCCAGAAAGAGCTCTGCAAAAGCTTTTCTCCAGCTGGGAGCCATTTCAGAGCAAATGGGAATGATTCACTCTTTCCAGCAGAACCATTCAGTAGGTCAACTAGTCAGCCTCCCCACCCCCGCCCCACTTGGTGGAGGGATGAAGCCTCATTCGCTCAGGGCAGGCTGAGTTTTGAATTAACAATGTCTACTTTTAATAGCATCAGAGTTACGCGTAAAAAGCCAACCTAAACCCTTGTCCTTTTTTCTTTTTCTTTTTTGGCATCTTCACCTTCTCACTCCATGAATATTCTGAGTTTAAGACTCCAGGCTGCCCAATCTATGTGTTGTGTTGCAATGTGTGGTAGCAGCAACTGGATTAGCAGGCAGGAGGCCCAAGAAGCCAAGAGGAAGGAGCTCTGCAGCTATTGCCTGAGCAACAGAGACCAGAGGAAGAAATGGAGAAAGGAGGGAAAGCAGCAAAGGCGGTGAAGTTGTGGAAGGCAGGCCGGGCCCAGGAGAGAGGGAGGGAGGGGGAGGCTGTGGCAGGGACCGAAGGAGGCAAGAAGAGCTGTAGGAAAGGAAGTCAGCAGATGATGCAGGGTGGTCTTTGATCTCTAGCATAAAGTGTTGGTCTTAATTTCCCCCCTAGGAAGCATTTTTCTGTTTTTGGCAAAGATCTCCCTGCCAGCTTGGCCGTGGCACGGAGCCAGGCTTGATTATTTTTGCTGCAGCAAACCTGGCTAATGTGGCAACTCCACTGGAACAAAAATGTCTGTAGCAATTTTTGTTCCAGTGAAGTTGCCACATTAGCCATGTTTGCTGCAGCAAAAATAAACTGAACTTTTGTGGTGCCTTCAGCACTAAACTGTTTCTATTCTACCACAATTATTTATTTATTATGTTATTTCAGCCCCGCCCTTCCTGCTGAAACAGGCTCAGGGCAGGTTACAGCATAAAATCATAGAATGCAATAAATATCTTTAAAAAAAAAATCTTAAAATCACACCAATTAAAGCACAGCAAGATGGCAAATGACACTGCTCTTAGATGAATAATTTAAAACAGGGTTGAGCCAGTTTGCTTAGGAGGGGCTGATCCTATGAGAAAGCCTGGCGGAAGAGCTCCATCTGACAGGCCCTGAAGAATTGGAGCAGGCCTCACAGGGCCCAGATCTCTACGGGGAGCTTATTCCACCAGGTTGGGGCCAGGGTTTGGGTTAGGCGCTGGCCCTAGTCAAGGCTAGACGGACATCTTTGGGGCTGAGGATTGCCAGTGGATGTTGATTGGCTGGTTTTGGACCCTTTGAGGTACATAAGGGAAGGGGCAGCCCCACAGGTACGTTGGTCCCAGGCCGCTCAGGCCCTTCAAGGTTCAAACCAACACCTCGAATCAGACTTGGAACTCTGTTGGCAGCCAGGGCCACCTGCAGAGGGTCAGCTGGGTGTATGCCCACAAAGGTGTCACAGACAGCAGATGTACTGCTGCATTCTGCACAAACTGCAGCTTCTGGATCAAGTGCAAGCGCAGGCCTGCATAGAGCGAATCACAACAGTCCAATCTGGAAGGGTCTGGCATGTGGATCACAAGAGCCGAGTGGGGCCTGCACAGGCCAAAGCAGAAAGAAAAAAATGACAGTGCAATGGTGGTGGCGGGGGGGGGGGGGGGAGTATTTATTATATTTCACTCAGAGATCCCTGTGGGGTTTGCATGTTGCATCACCAGGGAATCTAAAATAAAAACAGATTTAAAAATGAAATTAACATAAAAATACAGAAAATTAACAACAATAGACAGACAATTTGGAGCAACTTGAGCATGGCAAAACTATTTTATAGGACAGGGGTGGCCAAACTTGCTTAACATAAGAGCCAAGTAGAATAAATGTTAGATGTTTGAGAGCTAAAAATATGAATGTCGGAAGGAAGGAAGGAAGGAAGGAAGGAAGGAAGGAAGGAAGGAAGGAAGGAAGGAAGGAAGGAAGGAAGGAAGGAAGGAAGGAAGGAAGGAAAACAAAAGCTAGTTCAGCTAGTCTGCTCGAGGTTGACTCAGCCTTCCATCCTTCTGAGTACCCAGCTTGCTGGGGGGAAAGGGTAGATGACTGGGGAAGGCAATGGCAAACCACCCCGTATAAAGTCTGCCATGAAAACATTGTGAAAGCAACGTCACCCACCAACGTCGGAAATAACTGGTGTTTGCACAGGGGACCTTTCCTTTCCATCATTTTTAGGTTAAAATATGCTTAGATCAACATTCTGCAACCAACTTTTAAATGAAACCACAGCAGCCCTGGTGCCAAGGGAAGGGGGAGGGCGGCTGCTGCTGCAAGGGGAAACTTGCCGTGGGGCTGGCTGCTGTGCTTGATCCACAGCCCCACCTGTAATGGGGGACCCAGATGGCATCAGAGCTCTCATCCAGCACACACTCTAGGCTTATGCGAAGCGACACAAAACTGAACCATTGGTGTTGTGCAGGATTCTGATCTGTACCATGAGATGTGTATGAGGTAAAGACCAGAGAGGCCTGCGTTCATGCTGTGCTTGCTGAAGTCAGCACCAGACAGGGACTGTGGGGGTGCCCACATGTTGCCCACATGTTGCTTGACCCTGAAGAGGTCTTCAGAAGGTGCATCTGAGAGTGCCCATCTGGTACGAACACAAATTGTGGGGCATATTTGACCTTGACATTTAGAGCAGCGTAGCCTCCCTCTACCATATAGCCCCTCTCTTCCTCTAGCAGAAGAAGTCTTCTGTCTAGCAGGTTGCCTCCCATGCCCAACCTTCCCCATACAAACCCATACCTGCTTCCCCATAGCTGCCAGTGAAAGATTCAGTCGCCGAATGCAGATCGTGGGACTTGGTTGAGGAAAGTGACATCCCCATTTCAATAGCAGCAGAAAAGGCAGCAAAGGCTGGTTGGCAGGTTGCCATTTAACCACCAGTATGTCGAGTTTATTCCTAAACCCGTTGTACTCCACCCCCACCGTTGCCCAACCCAGGATTTCAACGGGGTTCTTTTGAAAGTCCCATAGCATGAAGCATGCCGGTCGCAGTCTGGGCCGGCCACGTGGGCACAGCTTCCTTAAGGATTCCTCCAAAATTATGGAGATGGAGGAACCCGAGTCCAGTTCCATCAGGCAGGGTTTGCCTTCAATCCTGATCGAAACCTTGACCTTTTGGGGGGTATCATCAGGCAAGTTTATTTCCTGCATGTTGGTCGAGGCGGTCGAGTAGTCCCCGGTCGATTCCTGGTTGGTAGACTGGCGGCGGCGGGTGGCCTTGGCCCGGCAGGCCTTCGCAATGTGGCCCATCTTGCCGCAGCTCCTGCAGACCACGTTGCAGTAGGGGCAGTCCCGTCGCTCGTGTTGGTCTCTGCAGCTGGTGCACTTGGTGGCGGCGGGTCTCTCAGTTGCTCGGGGTCACTGGGTCGCTCGTGGGCCCATCCCTGTTTGGCGGTGTAGCTGGAGTGCCTCGTCTTTGTCTGGTTGGCTGGGGCCCATCTCTTCCTTTTTTTTTTTTTTAAAGATTTCTATTTTATTTTCAGTCCTTCAGTTCATACATATGATAAAAAAACAACAGAAAGAAATAGGATTAACACCATCCTATAACACTTAATTACTTACAGGAAGAGATGGATTGTGGTATTAAAATCCACATCACAAATTAATATCAAACCAACATGCCTCATAGAAAACAATATAATAACAATTATTAATAGTATCAAATAAATTTCAATTTTTATCCAACCACAAATATACTTTCTCCCATCTTTCTTTCGCTACATTCTTAGGGATCCCTTTAACCAGATTGGCCAAAATATCCATTTCCGCCACTTGTAAAAATTTTTGAATTACGTCATCCTTCTGTGGGACCACCTTTAATTTCCAACACTTGGCAAATAAAATTCTAGCCGCCGTTAAAATATATACTGTAATATGCTCATCCTCACGGGGTACAATATCTCTAACTAACGAAAGTAACATAATTTCTGGCTTCAAAACAAAATTTACCTTAAGTATTTCTACCAATATTCCATGAATAACTTTCCAAAATCTCTTTGATACATGACACGTCCACCATAGATGATAGAAAGATCCTATCATCGTTTCACATTTCCAACATTTGGGTGGGATAGACTGATTAATTTTATTTAATTGCACCGGGGTAATGTACCATCTATGAAAAAGCTTTAAAAAATTTTCTCGAAAATTAACAGGCTTTATAATCTTATAATTATTTTCCATAGTAACTCCCATTGTTCCAAGGTTATATTTGTCTTTAAATTATTCGACCATTTTATCATTGTTTCTTTCACAGTTTCCTCCTCAAGCTTCATTTGCATCAAATAGTTATAAACCCTCTTAATAACTTTTTCCTGTCTTGTAGCTATTATTATATCAAAGTCAAAATTCTCCTTAGTAAAGCCTGCTATTTTATCTTTATTGTATTTCGATAAAATCTGCGTCATTACCCACCAATCAATTTTAACTCCCCTTGCTTCCAAATCATCCTTCTTTCTAATTTTACTACTTTCATCCAATAGATCTGAATATCTAATCACCCTTCCAGAAGACCTTAACTGAGGCAGTGTTGATGCTTCTACTGGCGACAGCCACCTAGGCGTTCTATCATATATTTTCCTTTTTACTTTTATCCAAACTTCATAAAGAGACTTGCGTATTAAATGATTTTTAAAATAACTTTGTGATTTCTCAATATACCACAGATTTGCATGCCAGCCTGCCTGTAAATCAGATCCTTCTAGTGCTAGTAAACGAGTGTCCTCCAAAATTACCCAGTCTTTCAACCATAAGGTTGTACATGCTATATGGTATATCTCGTAATCAGGAAGGCCCAGACCTCCGTTCTCTTTTTTATCTGTTAAAACCTTCCATCTGACTCTGGGTTTCTTTCCCTGCCAGATAAAAGTTCTGGACAACTGATTTAACTTAACCAAAAACGACTTCTTAACTGCAAAGTTAGCCATTTGGAACAAAAATAAAACTTTGGGAAGTATATTCATTTTAAGTAATGCCACTCTCCCCATAAATGATAGTCTCAAATTAACCCATTTTTTAAGTAACACATCTATTTCCTTTAATAAAGGGATATAATTATCCTCATATATTGTACTACATTTGTCGGAGACTACTAAACCTAAATATCTTACTTTTTTATCCCTTCTAAATCTAGTCTTCCTCTCAAGGTCACCCACAGCCTGTAACGTCATATTTTTAGTTAAATTTTTTGATTTGTCTTTATTAATTTTCAAACCCGCAATCTCTCCATATTCATCTAAATGTTTCAGAACCACCTCCACCGAATCCGCAGGATTTTGGAGGATAAGAACCATGTCATCTGCATAAGCCAGCAATTTATACTCTTCACCTTTAACTTTTAAACCCTCAACTTTAGGGTCAGTTCTTATTACCTCATTTAAAATTTCCAAAGAAAAAATAAATAGTAAAGGAGATAAAGGACAACCTTGCCTTGTACCCTTACTGAGAATAATCTCCTCAGTCAAATCTCCATTTACAATTATCTTGGCAAATTGTTTGTCATAAATCGCTCGAACATTGTTTATAAAGTTCTCTCCAAAATTTGATTTCTCTAGAAGTTCCAACAAAAAATTTCAGTCCAGATTGTCAAACGCTTTTTCTGCATCAAGAAATAAAAGTGCAAGTTGTTTATCTCTGTTGATCTCAAAATATTCCAAGACATTAAACAAGATTCGAATGTTTGTTCTCATGTACCTTCTTGGTAGAAAGCCTGTATGATCAGGATGAATAATTTCCTTCAAAACCTTTTTTAATCTATTAGCCAATACCGAAGTAAATATTTTATAATCTATATTAAGCAAAGATATTGGGCGGTAATTCCCAATATCATCAGTATCTTTTCCAGGTTTAGGAATAAGCACAACGTTGCTATGTTTCCAAGACTCTGGTATTTTAGTGGAGAACCAAACCTCATCCATTAAATTTTTAAAAGCATCTATTACATTTTCTTTAAAAGTTATGTAAAATTCCGGAGGAATGCCATCAGGTCCTGCAGCCTTACCACTTTTTAATTTGCTCCATACTTCTTCAATTTCACACATCGTTATCGAACCACTTAACAAATTCCTCTGATCTTCAGTTAGTTTTATCCCCGCTCTATTCAACAAATAATACTTCTTGTTTTGCCTTATTTCTCTCATCCTTCTTATATAGATTCGTATAAAAATCTTGAACTATTGATTTCATATCCTCCAAAACAGAAATATGTTTTCCATTTTTGTCTTTTAAGGTTTTTATCATTTTCCTTTCTCTCTCTTTCCTAACTCTATATGCAAGCCATTTACCAGGTTTGTTTGCATTCTCAAAAAATTGTGATCTCGAATAAGCGATCTTTTTTTCCATCTGTTCTAGAAAGATTAACTGGACCTTATGTTGGAGATTTCTAATTTCGTTCCTGAGTTCTTTTAATGATGGTTTTATTTTTAACTGTCTTTCTTTGATTTTAATTAGGTCTGTCCATTTCATCAAATTTCTACTCTCTTCACGCTGCTTGTTTGCACTGTAACTAATAACTAGCCCTCTGAAGAAAGCTTTACTGGTTTCCCAGATAGTTAACTGAGACATATCCTTCTGTATATTTGTCAAGAAAAAAAAATTCAGTTCTTCCCCAATATACTGGATAAATTTCTTATCCTTCATCAAACTTGGATTCATTCTCCAACCTGTTTTTCTCCTAGTAATTCTCAACGATAACATAATAGGAGAATGATCAGCCATCGTAGAAGGCAAAATTTCCACATCTTCAACTAGTTTCATTAAACCTGTTGATATCCAAACCGAATCAATCCTTGACCAGGAAGAATGTCTATTCGAGAAAAAAGTATAATCTCTTCTTTTCGGGTTTAGTGTTCGCCAGACATCCACTAAAGTAAATTCTTCCACCAGTCTGAAAAAAACTTCTGGCAAAACATTACTTCCCTTCGCTTTACGTTTCTTATTATCATTTCTGGGACTCCTATCTAACTCTGAATCTTCAACCGCATTAAAGTCACCAATAATGCAGAAATTTTCATATTCAGTATCAGCTACCTTGCGGTATAACTCTTTATAAAATAGTCCTTGTTTATCATTAGGAGCGTAAACATTCACCAAGAGAAATTTTTTTGAGTCTTTTATTATTTCAATTCTGTGCAATCTAGCATCCTTGCCCTCAAAAATTAGTTTGGCTTGCAGGCCCTCTTTAATATATGTCACCACTCCTCTCTTTTTCTTATCCACCTCTGATGTTACAATTGCCTTCCCCAGTCTCTTATTGTGTAAAAGAGATTCATCCTTTCTATTTAAATGAGTCTCTTGTAAACAGATAATATCTGCATTAAGTTTTTTCAATTGTAGAAAAATTCGCTTTCTTTTCTGGGGGGAATTTAAGAACATAAGAGAAGCCATGTTGGATCAGGCCAACGGCCCATCAAGTCCAACACTCTGTGTCACACAGTGGCAAAAAATTTTATATACACACATACACTGTGGCTAATAGCCACTGATGGACCTGTGCTCCATATTTTTATCTAAACCCTTCTTAAAGGTGGCTATACTTGTGGCCGCCACCACCTCCTGTGGTTAAACCGTTAAACCTCCTGGCCGTTAAACCGTTAATGTTTAACAATACAATTTTTAAGCTGTTTGCCATTTTGGTGTCTCAAGCTTTCTATTGGATTCTCTTTTTCTTCTGCAACCTCATCTCCCTTTGTATCAGTTCTTCCATTTTAGGATCCTCTCCCTCCTCTCGCTCCTCTAAGTTCAACAAATTGACCAATTGCATTGAATCTTTCTGTTCTGACTGGCTCATTGAATCTTTTAAATTATTCCCCTTAGGGGTTTTTTGCCAGCTACCAGCATGACATCTAATGAATTCCTCTAATTTTAAAATCGAGTCTATCTTGACTCTATTATTTACACAGGTGAATAACAACCCTTCTGGGACTAACCACCTATACATGATCCCTTTTTCCTGTAAAATTAAAGCCAACTTCAGAACTTGTAACTTTCCTGTAGGCTATTAGCTTGAGCGACTCCATATTGAAATCAAACACTAACCCAGGCAGCTTTGCACAAGTAACTAACCAGCCTACATGTGGTGTGTGCCTAAGCATTTCAAACAAACTGTGATCACTGAAGGGTGACAGATAGCCCAGGGTCAACATCTGCAGATGGCCTTTGAAGCCAGGCCGACCTGCACTTTCTCAGCAGGATTCCATCCTCCCTGCCTGATAACAAACCCTGAGAAACAGACTGTTGTCTCCACCCATGTGAAAGATTGTTTTATTGTTGTCAACAGAATCACATAAAGTGTATCGAATGCTAGCTTTCATTATCAGTGTTATTCTGTACCTCCAGCTCTGAAGTTCTCAATAAACGCCTATACTTTGCAACTAAGTCTTGGGCTTTACTTGAAGTTCTGCCAGTTCTGACATTATAACACTGATCCCTTTGTTTTGGGACTTATCCGAACTGGCAACCTGGCTGAATGGCAGCAAAGGCTCCAGACGATGGAGAGCCCACTACCCGAATAGAGGACAGACCCTTGGAACCCGGGGTGACGGCGGTGAGGCGCAAGATCCGAGACCCGGCTCCTTTCTCCACGGACGTCTTCCCCTCGCGGAGCTGGAGCCCGCGAAAGTCCACCAAATTAATGGACGAGGCACAAGAGAGGTACAAGGTGCTCGCCGGCGGAACAGGGGGAGACGACTGGGACGGCGACGAAGACGAGTACCGAGACCCTGGGACAAGGGACTCCGCGCAAGCAATCCGCAACGATCTGTCCCAGTGGGTGAGAGAGATCCACGACCAGGTCCACGAGACCTGCGTCATGATGACCACAGAGATGCAGCTGCAACTGGGCGCGCTCCGCGACCAGATCCGCGCCCTGCAGGTGGCTATACCAGCAGGACCAGCCGGGCCTCCGGGGGGGGCCCCGCATCCCCTGGGCCGCCCGCCCCGGGGGCCCCTGCAGCACCAGTTGATGGGAGGCAACTGGGGGGACCCCCCGGCAGAGGAGAAGGAGGCCCCGTTGGACCGCCCACCCCCGGGCCTCAGGCCCCGGCCGCACCGGCCACCCTGGCACCCCCAGCAGCACCGGCGGCCCTGGTCGCCACAGCGGCCCCAGCCGCGCCGGTGGCCCCGATCGCACCCGCGGTACCGGCCGCGCCAGTGGCCCCAGCGGTCCCAGCCGCGCCCCCCGTACCGGTCCCGCCACAACCGCAACCGGTACCACAACCGGTGCCACCCCCCCGGTCGCCCCAGAGGGGTGGTGGTGGGAGGCCGCACGAGCTCCAGATCACGTTTGATGGCGATGGGGACGAAGTAGAGTACTTCACCATCCAGTGCAACAACTTCTTCACGCACTGGGGAGGCGACTACCCAACGGAAGCCAGCCGGGTAGACCACATAGCATCCCGGCTGAAAGGGGCTGCGAGGAAATGGTACGTGGGGTTGTACACCGGGCGGAAACCCGAGCTGGCCACGGTGGCAGAATTCCTCCAGGCGATGCTATGGCAGTACGGGGACCCCCTGCGAGAGGAGAAAGCTACCGAGGCCCTCCAGAGAATCGAACAAGGGAACTGCACGACCCGCGAATACGCCACCGAGTTCATGGCCCACTGCACTGCAGTGAGAAGCTGGAGCGAGCTAATGAAGTGCTCGGCGTTCAAGAATGGGCTGAACACGAATATACTTGACCGGTGCTACCACCAAGGGAGGCCCAACACCCTAGTGGGGTGGATTCAACTGGCAGGCGAGGTGGAAACGAATCTGCAACATGTCGGAATGCGCCGGCAACAGCAGTTGGGGAAAAGAGGAGGAAAGGCAACCCCGACCACGCCGAAAGCTGAGGCGAAGAAGCCACTGGCGACCTCCACACCAACTGGGGGCGGCCGAAGATGCTTCAGATGCGGGGACCTGGGGCACCTCGCCGCCAACTGCCCCGCGAGAGCACCAGCAACCACTCCGACACCCAAGCCGTCCGCGGGCACACCGAAGAAGGGAGGGGGCCGCACCAAGGAGCCCAGACGCGGCGCTGTCACTACATCCATGGCGATTGACAAGGAAACTATAACTATTGGCGAGTCGAGCGAGGAGTCGTGGGAACCCGAGTCGATGGGAAACGACAGCGACCTGCTTTAATAGGTGCCGCAAAGCAGGTCCGAGAGACGCCGGCACCGATGACGGTGAGAATTACAGGGGAACTTTTGTTTATGGCAGTAACCCTACTAAACCCCCACCTAAAACGCTTCATGCACACCCGCGCTCTAATTGACTCGGGGTGCACTAGAGACATCATGTCCCCCCGCCTGGTAGAGGCCTTGGGATTAACCAAATCCCCCCTGCCCTGCCCCATCCAATTTGAACAGATGTATGGATCAGTGATGATAGGCGAGCCCTGCACCGAGGAGACCCAAGCGGTGCCCATGGGGACCGAAGACCATTGGGGAATAGAGGTGTTTGTAGTCGCCCCTTCATTCTCATTCGATCTGGTAGTGGGGGCGGGCTGGCTAGCGAGATACCAACCAGACATACAATGGGAGGCCCAGATTGTACGCTTCCCAGACTGGCGGTGTGAGCACCACCACTGGCGGGGGGAGTGGGGGCCCAAAGCCCCACCGCAAAATGAGCGGCTGTGCTTGACCATAGAAGAAGTGAGATCGATCCCCAGAGAGTACCGGGACCTGAAAGGGGATTTTAGTGAGCGGAAAGCGGACGAGCTCCCCCCCCACCGCCCTACCGATTGCGCCATCGAACTGATACCAGGGCAAGAACTGCCAAAAGCTAAGCTGTACTCGATGGGTTGGGCGGAGAAGGGAGAACTAAAAAAGTTCATAGACAAAAACTTAAAGCGGGGTTTCATCCGGCCCGCCACAGCCCCCCACGCAGCCCCCGTGTTGTTTCGAAAGAAGAAGGATGGAAGTTTGAGACTTTGTACAGATTTTCGCGGGATAAACAGGATTTCAATGTCCAATGCCTACCCGATCCCGCTGATAAAAGACTTATTAAGCACAGTGGCAGAGGGCAAGGTGTTTACCAAGCTCGATTTGCGCAACGCATACTTCCGTGTCCGAATAAAAGAGGGGGACGAGTGGAAGACGGCGTTTAACACGCTGATGGGACAATTCGAGTATTTGTTTATGCCGTTCAGGCTGCAAGGGGCGCCGGGAGTGTTCATGAACTTTATTAATGAGGTCCTCCGGGAATACTTGTACAACGGGGTGGTGGTGTACCTGGATGACATCATTATTTACTCGAAGGACCTAGAATCACATGTACCCTTGATTAGGAAAGTGTTGTCCACCCTGTATCAGAACAAATTGTATGCCAAACTGTCAAAGTGTGAATTCCATAAGACGGAACTAGACTACCTAGGGTTCAGAGTGTCGGGGGAGGGACTAGCGATGGACCCCGCGAAAATACAAGCGGTGCTAGATTGGGAACCGCCCCGAACCCGACGGCAGCTACAATCATTCCTCGGGTTCGCAAATTTTTACCGCGGGTTCATCAAGGGGTTCGCACAAGTCATGTTACCCCTCACTGAACTCCTCAAGACCAAGGGGAAAGGGGAGGAGGCAAAAAACCCCGGGGTGTGCCTCGCCTGGTCGCCGGAGTATCAGCGCGCCTTCGACAAACTGAAAAGGTTGTTCACGAGTGAACCAGTGCTGGCCCACCCCAATGAGTTAAAACCATTTGTGGTGCAATGCGACGCTTCCGACGTCGCGGTGGGGGCAATATTAATTCAAAGGGACGAGGGGGGGGGAGCTCCGGCCATGCGCCTACATCTCCCACAAATTCTCAAACGAGCAGAGGAATTGGTCGGTCTGGGACAAAGAGGCTTTTGCGTTCACGTTCGCCCTTAAAACCTGGTGGTCGTGGCTTGAAGGGGCCCGAGTCCCGTTCGAAATCTGGATGGATCACAAAAACTTGGAGGCACTAACCGGCCGCCGCAAACTAACGGCTAAGCAAATCAGGTGGGCCGGGTTCTTTGCAAAATTTGACTTTGTGCTAAAGCACATCCCCGGCACCAAGAACTTTCTCGCAGATGCACTCTCACGCATGCCCCAACACGATAGCCAGAGAGAGGAGGTGATAGACTCCCTGATTCCACCCACCCAGGTAGCGGGGGGGGGGGGTCACCACCAGGTCGGGAAAAACTACCGGGGCCCCGGAGCTAAAAGGAAAGGAACGCTTCGTAGCCGAGATGGAAGCGGAAGGAGAGAATCGGCCCGAAGGAGTAGAAAAGGGAGAAGGGGGGCTCTGGTATCACAACGGAAAGATCTGTGCCCAAAGCCCTACGCAAAGAAGTGCTGGAAAACTGCCACTCAGGCCGGCTAGCGGGGCACTTTGGCTATGTGAAGACCCTGAACTTAATCACCAGACAGTTCTTGTGGCCCCAAATGAAAAGGGATGTGTTGGAGTTTGTGAGCTCCTGCCCAACATGCATCATGGCCAAACGGAGGGGGGGAAAACCACCGGGTCACCTAATTCCCCTGCCAATGGCGACCTGGCGGTGGTCTCGATGGACTTTATAGTCGAGCTACCCCCCTCACAGGGGAAAACGGTGATACTGGTGGTAGTCGACACTTTTTCCAAACAGGCCCACTTCATCCCCTGCAAACAACTCCCCACCGCCAAGAAACTGGCACACCTCTTCTTCAATCACGTGGTACGCCTCCACTCATTCCCAGATAAGGTCATTAGCGACCGCGGGCCACAGTTCGTTGCCAACTTCTGGTGGGAGTTTTGCAAAATTGCAGGGATAGAGCAGGGACTCAGCTCCGCCTACCACCCGCAGACGGACGGACAGACGGAGAGGGTGAACGGGCTTCTTGAACAATACCTTAGATGCTACATCAACTTCCAACAATCAAACTGGGTGGAACTGTTAGCATTTGCCGAGTATGGCTATAACAACAGCTTGAACAGTTCCACAAAGACCTCTCCCTTCCAGATAGTAAACGGCTATGAAGGCAAGCCATTTCCCCACCTCCCTCTACCGGCAGGGGAGCCCAAGCCAACCTCCTGTCAACAATGGTGGGAGGGAGTTCGACAGGGATGGGAAGTGATACAAGAAAACCTGGAGAAGGCCAAGGAGGAATACAAACGTCAGTTTGACAAGAAGCACTCCCCCCAGTGGGAATTTAAGGTTGGTGAGAGGGTCTTCCTATCAACCAAGAACCTCCCCCTACCGCAGGCTTGCCGCAAACTGGCCTACAAGTATTTGGGTCCCTTCACCATAAAAAGGGTAATCAACAGTGTGACGGTGGAACTGGAACTGCCCAAACTGTTAAGTAAGATCCACCCTGTTTTTCATTGCAGCCTTCTTCGCAAAGATCCTGGGGCTACATCCTGGCACCCTCGCCCTCCCGAGCCACCTCCTACACGAGTGAAAGGCCAGAGCCACCATGAAGTCCAGGAGAGCCTGGACTCCAGGGTCCAACGGGGGGTTCTGTACTATCTGATTCGCTGGAAATACTTCCCCCCGAGCTGCGACGAATGGGTCAAGGCTAGCAATGTATCTGCCCCGCAACTACTCAAGAAATTCCACCTGCTGTACCCGCACAAGCCCAGGGCGAAAGCTTAGGGGGGGCAGTATGTCAGAACTTGTAACTTTCCTGTAGGCTATTAGCTTGAGTGACTCCATATTGAAATCAAACACTAACCCAGGCAGCTTTGCACAAGTAACTAACCAGCCTACATGTGGTGTGTGCCTATGCATTTCAAACAAACTGTGATCACTGAAGGGTGACAGATAGCCCAGGGTCAACATCTGCAGATGGCCTTTGAAGCCAGGCCGACCCGCACTTTCTCAGCAGGATTCCATCCTCCCTGCCTGATAACAAACCCTGAGAAACAGACTGTTGTCTCCACCCGTGTGAAAGATCGTTTTATTGTTGTCAACAGAATCACATAAAGTGTATCCAATGCTAGCTTTCATTATAAGTGTTATTCTGTACCTCCAGCTCTGACGTTCTCAATAAACGCCTATACTTTGCAACTAAGTCTTGGGCTTTACTTGAAGTTTTGCCAGTTCTGACAATATTCTTTTCTCTTATTTCTAATTGACCATGGGATTTCCTTCATAATCTTTATTTTTGTCCCTCTGATTATCAATTGCTGGTCTCTAACTTCTTTCCATACTCTCTCCTTAATAACCTTACGTGCAAATTTTAAATGAACCTCTCTATTAAGACCGTTCTTTTTCGCATACATAGTATTTACTCTATGCACATAATCAAATTCCTTCTCCACCTCACTCTTATCCATCTCCAAAATATCCGCCAAGACTTCACTCATCAATTCAACTAAATTTTCACTCTTCTCCTCCGGTATATTTAAGAATCTAAGCATATATTCTGCTTGACCCATTTCCATTTGAGCAAACTTAGACTCAGATTTCACCTGTTTAGATTCCAACTCATCCAATTTATATTCCATTAATCTGAGTTTGTCTTCTATGGATTTAGTTATTTTAACCATCTCAGCTGTATCTTTCTTAGTCTCACCAAATTTATCATCAAGATTTTAGATTTATGGCATCTAAAAATTGGATTGAATATCTTTAAGCGAATCCTGTGAGATTGATGCACCCACAGCTTTTGGCTGTCCTGGTGAGAATCTAGTTTTCCCAGATTGAGACATTATTCTGACGTTTAGATCCGAATTTCCAGATTACTTCTTAGCTTAAACCTAACTGCTCTGAAGAATCTAGCACTGTCACTTATAACAACAGTCTTAAACAGTCTTAAACTGACACTTATAAAATCCCACCCAGTTTTAAATAATTAAGTAGTTTGTTATGTCAATCAGAACCAAAAGCAGAGGAGAGCACAAACAAGAATAAAAAAAAAAATTCCCTTTAACCTTCCAACAGCCAGCAGCCAGCAGTCTTTAGTGCAGCTTAATACAGGGTTCTTTTGAAAGTCCCAAAGCATGAAGCATGCCGGTCGCAGTCTGGGCCGGCCATGTGGGCACAGCTTCCTTAAGGATTCCTCCAAAATTATGGAGATGGAGGAACCCGAGTCCAGTTCCATCAGGCAGGGTTTGCCCTCAATCCTGATCAAAACCTTGACCTTTTGGGGGGTATCGTCAGGCAAGTTTATTACCTGCACGTTGGTCGAGGCGGTCGAGTAGTCACCGGTCGATTCCTGGTTGGTAGACTGGCGGCGGCGGGTGGCCTTGGCCTGGCAGGCCTTCGCAATGTGGCCCATCTTGCCACAGCTCCTGCAGACCACGTTGCGGTAGGGGCAGTCCCGTCGCTCGTGTTGGTCTCTGCAGCTGGCGCACTTGGTGGCGGCGGGTCTCTCAGTCGCTCGGGGTCACTGGGTCGCTCGTGGGCCCATCCCTGTTTGGCGGTGTAGCTGGAGTGCCTCGTCTTTGTCTGGTTGGCTGGGGCCCATCTCTTCCTGATGGACAGCTTCAGCCCTCATTTTGGGGAAGGTCTTTGTGGTCCGCTCGAATGAAACAGCCTCGTTGAAGGTGCTCTGGAGGTGCTTGAGTGACTCGTTGAAGGTGAGCTCTTCCCTCGTGAAGAGCTTTTGTTGCAGTCTCTCGTCCCTCAGGCCCCAGGCGAAATGGTCCCTCAGGGCCTCCTCTAGCTTCTCAAAGCAGCAGTTGCCCGCGATTTGGCGGAGAGCTGCTAGGTAGTCCGCTGCTGCCTCTCCCACCTCTTGGTCTCTCTTGTGGAAGAGGAACCGATGAGTGAGGGTTGGGGCAAGAAGTGCTCAGTGAGGAGTCTGATTATCTCCTCGTACGTCTTCTCCATGATCCTCGCGGGGGCCGAGAGACCCTTGGCAATCTTGAACGTGGCCTCTCCGCAGACGCTCAGAAGGATGTCTCTCTTTAGGCTATCCTCCATTATCCTGTTCGCTCGAAGGTAGCACGCGACCCACTCCGTGTCCCACCTCTCCGGGGTAGCGGGGTTGAACTCTTCAAGGCGGCCCGTGGTTCCGCTCTGGTTAGCCATGGTGGCCGCGGCAGTGGGCGTGTCAGTCTACAACCGACTTGCCTTCGTCGTCTCCAACTGGATCCGTGAAGCCCCTCTAGAGTGGGCTGGTCAGGATCCCATCCTCGTCGCCACTGTAATGTACTGAGAACCGAGACGGTTTGCAGGCAACATGGTTTATTCAGAAGCACATTACAAGAGAGGGAACACGCGGGCCGGGCCCCGCTTATGTACATTACCCGGAACAGCCCCCTCATCCAACCAGACCAATCCTGGTCGGTCAAACTTCCCGCCACAGATATTGGTGGGTGGGGCCTCAGGCGAGCTCCATCCGAGGACCCAGGGGTCTCCTTCAGTAACGATTGCCATGCGGCCTGACCACTTATGTTCAATACATAACACCTAGACTATGAAAACATTTCAGCCCCTATCTGATGTTGGCTTCAACAGCCCTTCTCTGCAGCCACAAATTCTGTTCCTCTCGCTGACATGTAGAAAGGGAGTTTGCAGCCTGCATCCATGCCAAGAATAAGCCACAATAGGTTAGAGAGAGCCCAGAATAGTCAACAGCACAGGATCTCTGGCCTTTGGGACGGGGCTTGCCAGAGGGCATGGACTGAGGCTTCCCAGGAGGGGGGGGGGGAAAGCAAACAGACATGCATCTCAGTTCCAAGATGCCCTACGGAGGCACTATGGAGAGCCAGTTTGGTGTAATGGTTAAGTGTGTGGACTCTTATCTGAGAGAACCGGGTCTGGTTCCCCACTTCTCCACTTGCAGCTGCCAGAATGACCTTGGTTGAGCCATAGCTCCTGCAGGAGCAGTCCTTGAAAGGGCAGCTTCTGTAAAAGGCTCTCTCAGCCCCATCCACATCACAGGCTGTCTTGGGGGGGGGGTTGGGGGAGGTAAAGGAGATTGTGACCACTCTGGGACTTTGAGATTCAGGGTATAGGGCAGGATATAAATCCAACATCTTCATATTCATCAAGGCAGGTCAGTGCTGCTGCTGGACTTAACACCAGCATTTGACACAGCAGACAACTTTATGACCTCTGCCTCATCAGTCTCAGGATGAGGGCTGGTATCCTTTACCCATGGAGGGGGACAGAGGTTGGCACTTGGGGAGAGGGTTTCTCCATGTTGTCCTCTGGTCAACGGTGTGCATCCTTCAGAGGGTGATCCTCTCTCTCCCCAGTGTAGTTTAAGATCTATGTGTCACCCCTTGTCCAGCAGTTAATTGAGGGGGTTGATACCAGTAGGCTGTTGACACCCACCTGTTCCTGCTGATAGATGGCTGGCCAGACTCCACCTCAGATATTCTAGCCAGGGCTTGAGAGGTTACAGCAGAGCAGACTGCAATTAAACCCATCGAAGATGGAGGCCCTGTGCCTGAGTCAGGTGGCGGGGGAGAAGAGCGGGAATCCAATTCCCAACCGTTGGTGGGTTGTTGCTAATGCAATCTACCCAGGGCTGCTTGTGTCCACCTGTGTCCAGAGGAGGGCAGCAAAGATGGTGAGGGGTTTGGAGACCACATCCTTCAAGGAAAAGCTGAAGGAGCTGGGCCTGTTTAGCCTGGAGAGGAGATGACTGAGAGGTGATCTGATCACCATCTTCAAGTACTTGAAGGGCTGTCCTATAGAAGATGGGATAGAATTGCTTTCTGTGGCCCCAGAGGATAGGACCAGAACCAACGGGGTTGTCAGACCCCAGAATCAAAGAACACACAGGTGGTTAACTCAGATGTTTATTCCAAGCATCTTAAGGCAATACAAGAAGTTGCTGAAACTGGGGTGCCAGTCCAAAGGCACCACCTATATACCCTCGGTTGGCCATTATCATTTCAAGCAAAGCACAGCAAAAAGTAGCGGACACATTTGGCGGGTATTCTACATCCCCCTTCCCCCCCTACTCCAGTCCAGGTGCAATATCTAATATTTCCTCTGGTCTCCTCCAGCATGACCTTGGTTAGTAATATGTCAGATATGTGAGAATGTCTGTTAATGACTATATTGTATTAAGCCTGGGTCAAAAGGAAGGCATCTTCTGAGATATAAATACCTTCCTTTTGACCCAGGCTGAGTTTGATCCCAGTGGAAGCTGGTTCAGGTAGCCGGCTCAGGTTGACTCAGCCTTCCATCCTTCCGAGGTTGGTAAAATGAGTACCCAGCTTGCTCGGGAGAAAGTGTAGATGACTAGGGAAGGCAATGGCAAACCACCCCATAAAAAGTCTGCCATGAAAACGTTGTGAAAGCAACGTCACCCCAGAGTCGGATATGACTGGTGCTTGCACAGGGGACCTTTCCTTTCCTAAAACAATATAGTCATTAACAGACATTCTCACATTTTGACATATTACTATTTTATTGCTTTTGCATGCTCATGCTACTCAGATCAAAGGTTTGCTCAGTTTGTTAATTTTTCTATTCTGTCATTGATTCTAAACCACTCCCAGATAATTTTACTATACTGTCATTGGATCTTAAATTTGTACCAGTTTGCATTCTGAGCCACTGACTACCAGCTACTATGTGTGGCTTTGCTCACTGTACCGGATTCCTCGTCTGATGAAGTGTGCTTCGAGAGCACACGAAAGCTTACGTTCTGAATAAAACTAAGTTGGTCTTAAAGGTGCAACTTGACTCCTATTTTGTTCTATTATTTGTGAACAGTTGTTTTGGATCTTTCCAGGTTTAAGAACATAAGAGAAGCCATGTCGGATCCCCAACTTGGTCTTATTTGGTTCCATGGCCACAGACAGCCGTGGGTACCAGTAAAAGTCATTTCATGCAGCTCCTGCCTTGTCTCTCCAGCACAGCTCCACCTTCCAGCTGCCTGCTGTTGCCCTCAGGCAGCTCAGGGGCTCCTCCCCTTCCTCAGGGTCTTCCTCAGACCGGAAATGGTGGTGTTGGTCTTGGTCAGGGGCAGACATATTGTTCCCCTCTCCCTTTGGGACCTACCTGCTTCAAAACCTGCTCTGGTTTTCTATCTGAAGCCTGGCTACAGCACAGACTTCAGTGGGGTGGACGTTCTGATCTTAATTCTGCTGTTGTTGATAATTTATTTATAATTTACTTATTTAATATAGATGAATATAATTTATTTATGCTCATTTCAAGGTGGATGGGACAACACAAATCTGAACACATGCAGTTCTGCGGATAGCACAGACTGGAACCTTTGGGCACATCCAGTTTGCCATCTATAAAATGGGGATGTTAACTAGGTTAGATTGTGTTTGCATCATTAAATCTAGCAGGGAATTAATTATAGTTAGAAATTATCATGACAGTCATAAGAAAAGCTCTGAGTGCTCTGCTCTGAGAGGTTTCCCTGCTTCTCTCAGGTTCTCATGGGCTGAAAGGGAGGAAAGGGGGGCCTTCAGCTCACAAGGAGCATTTCCCCTCATTGGGATTCCAGACGGTTGACCAGCCAGAGGAGATCTCTCCTGGGACTGGTTGTGCTTCTGGACATTCTTCTGGCTGTTCTGGAAGGGGGATGTCCTTTTTCTCCAACAAGTTTGTCCAGGATGTGGAGATCTGACCTTTGTATTTGGTCATTGTGGCAAATCAGGCCTGCATCAGCTGGTGGGCCCCAGCTCCACCAAGCTCTCTTGGGATTTTGGCATGAAGGGGCTGCTCCACTCACCTGCCTCTGGGTGTTGTTTCCCCCACTGTCCTCATCTGGGACTCTGGTCAGGCAGGACGGCTTCCTAATCTCCCTCTGGTGTCACCAGGAACCCTCCTTGGAGCTTCTCAGGGATCTTTGGGGCTCCCCTGGAGAGCTGGTAACTGACTATTTTTCTACTTTTCTCCATCCCAGGGACTCCCTGCCCCACACCCAGCATTTTCAGGTGGCTGGGGAACTATGTGGTGTAGAGGGACTTTGCTCCTTCAGCAGTTGAAAGATTTATTTAAAACTCACAACTATTTACAGGTGTATCAGAAGTGAATGAAGTAATAAAAGTGTCAAGCAGGCGGATTCAATGACGAGTCAAAGTTGATACAAAGACTATGTTTATTGATAGACCGCTACTTTGGCTCAAGCCTTGGCTTGAGAAGAATGAAACCAATAAATTGATACACAAGTTTTAAGATACACTTCAAAGGGATTCCTACAGGGAGGGGAAGCAGGGGAGCAGTCACACATAGAGTATCAAAACTACATACATTCCCGGGGCGTTATCAGGCATTCGGCCTTGCATTGCCCAGATGGCACTTCCTCCAGCAGGACGATTCATGGGAAGGTGCTGATTGCTTTGGTCCCTGTAATTAACAGTCATAAAACAAAAAGGGGCCAGGAAGGGATAATAAACTAGCAGCATTTGGTTCTGTATGATCTTACCCAGGCCTGCTTGTGTCAGGCCAGAAACCCATCAGTTATTGATCAGAATTAGCTATGCTTGACAAAAAGAACATAGGCAAAAATGCTCCATCTCTCTCCCTACCATAAACTCATGCCCTATCTAGATAGGTGCAGGGCAGGCACCTTACTTGGTCACTCTTGGGTAAGCTGCTCAAACATATTTCACCCCCCCCCCCCAAAAAAGTCCACCATCTCTGGCCCAGGAGCAGGGCTCTGCCTGTGGCAAGCTCTGACCAACAACTGCCAGGCTGCCCATAAAAGCTCTATCACATCAGCAGCAGTTCCCACCCAGGAAGTGGCTTGCTCTCTCCAGCAGATCTCCGCTAGCCCTGAGGGATTTCCTGTCCTCCCTAGGGGGTTGCTCTCCTCGAATTACTGCTTCCAGACAGGAGAGGAAGGGGAAAAGAGGAGGAGACTAGGCCAAAGCCTCCCCAAAATTTTCTCCCATCCAACTCACAGACAGTTAAACCTTCCCCCCCCCCCCCCCGCAGACACTAGTGTTTCTCCACAGTCATATTGAGCCATCTCCATTCCAAGTTAAAAACAGCATGCACCCTTTTGACAGAAGGCTTGGAAGAAGTGGGAAGACCAACATGGTCACCACAAATGTCACTGCTTATATCTGGAAGTGTGTAATGTACTGAGTGATGAGACGAGTTGAAGGCAACATGCTTTATTAGCGAGTACATCACAAGGCAAGGCAACGCGGGCCGGGTCCCAATTATATACATACCCCGGAACAACCCTCAGTCTGGCCAGGTCCAATCCTGGCCAGTTAAACTTTCCGCCACAGATCTTGATTGGCGGAGCATATTTGCGGAGCTACATAGTGTCCACTGTGTTGTAATTTCTGGACTGAAATGCAAGACACAACAAAGCTACCCCCCTAGTTCAAGACACAAAGTCTTTCAAGTAGGCTGGCACCCTGCGTTCCTGGGTCAACCTCCTCGAGGTTATTTGGGGAGTTGGAGTGGCCGCTGTGGCTGGCGGGGCGGCTGGTTCCTCGTGGTGGGGTGACGACAGAAAAGGGCTGTCCGTCGCCTGTTGCTGTTCCGGAATCTCCTCTCTGGGGGGGGGGTGCTCCCTCCGCTGTGGTGCTCTTCCGCCCGCATAGTCGGTGCAACCGGCATAGACTGGGCAGCTTCCGGGGGTGTTGCTGTTAGTACTCCCCTGCTTCCCGCTCCCCCGATCACTGTCGGTTCTTCCGGCAATGTGCGAAGGCACAGCTGGTCAATATGCCTCCTTAGGATCTGGCCCCCCTCCAACGAGACCTCATAGTAGCAGGACCCGGTGACCCACGGCACCCAGGCGGCTAACCACTCCGGCCTGCTTGCAACGTTTTTTGCGTATACTGGATCCCCTGGAAAGAATCCCCTAGCAGCTTCCCTGGTTTCGGGAGAACTGCAGAGGTCCGTAGCCCAGTCAGGATGCAACCTGTCTAGTCTCGTGATCAACTTCCTCCCCATTAGTAACTTGGCAGGGCTTAACCCGGTGATGGGGTTGGGGGTGATTCTGTTATCAAATAGAAAGGCTGCTAGGCGGTGATCCCAATCTCCCTGTACAATGCGACCCAGGGCCTCTTTAGTGGTGCGCACCATGTGCTCTGCTTGGCCGTTGGTGGCTGGATGGAAAGGAGCGGACCGAATGTGCTGGATGAGGTACCGATTCAAGAACTCCTGGAATTCCCGGGAGGTGAAAGTGGTCCAATTGTCCATGACGAGGGTCTCGGGAATCCCATGAGTGCAAAAGACCCTTCGCAAGGCTCTGACCACCGCTGCAGTGGAGGTTGAAGCTACGGGAATCACTTCCAACAACTTGGTGTATGCATTGACTAAGATAAAGAATATTTGGCCCTGGTATGGCCCCGCAAAGTCTAGGTGTAACTGGGACCACGGCCTCCTGTTGGACTCCCAGCAGTGGACAGGGGCACTAGGCGGATCAGGTCGGGACTCTTGGCAGGGTTGGCACCTTCAAACCCGCCCTTCTATCTCCTCATCCATCCCCGGCCACCATACATAGCTACGTGCCAGGGTTTAGCTCAGAAAGATGGCGGCGGCGGTAGAAGCCTAGACGCTAGGGCTCCCGCCGATACCAAACTTAACTCAAGGATTAACAACTTTAACTTGACTAGACTACAGCGACTAAATAACAACAAATAACAACAAATAACAACAAAGAACCAACAATTTAAAGGCTAATAACGAACGAACGTGGAACCCACCGGCGATTAGCGGAGGCAGAGACTGGGTTGGCGTTGAGGCGGAGGAAAGACGCGCTCGCGGGCTGCCGTGCGGGGAACCCGGCGAGGGGAGCTTGGTGAGACTGCGGGTTGCAGGCGGAACGGAGCTACGGACAGTGGGCTGTGGAGGCTGGAGGCCTTGGGAGGTAGGAGGCTGCTGCGGTATAGAGGCAGGAGCGGCCCGGCTAGAACGCCGAGGACGAGCTGTGGGCGTCGGCCGAGAGCTACGACGAGCGGAGGCTAGGAAACGACGGCGAGGCTGGGCGAGAGGAGAACACGGAGGTTCGTCCCTAGGGCGTTTTCGATCTTCGCCCTCACTTCCCCTACTGTTTCGGGGCTTCGGACGCCCTGACTCTCGCCCCCCCCTCGCTTCCTCTTGCTCCTTACTCCTGCTCCCTCCACCTTCGTTCGCCTTCCCCTCCATTTGTCCCGCTCCCACCGACGGACGTGGTCTGAAGCGGCGGATCCAACGGCTTGGTTATTCCCCAGCGGAGAGGCCCTGTACGGGGCCCAGGGGAACCCAAGAGCCTGCCGGCCACAAGAGGAGAGGAATATGCTCAACTACCGACTGCATTGGTATTTGCATTCTGCCAACATTCTATCAACCGCACCTTACCAGCTGCACGTATTAACTGCACTGACTTCTGCACCTTATCAGCATCTAAGACTGAATACGATTTTAAATCCTACAACCCAGAGACAATATATACTGCCACCCCTAAGGACTAGAACTTGAGTTAAATGACTGCTAGCTGCTAATGGAATTTTACTAAAGATACTTATTAATTAATTTATTGGATTTTTTAGCCAAATAATTAGTGATTGATTCCTACAATATATTTATATATATCAATTTATATGTATTTATATTCATAATTTCGGCACATCAATTAGTAAGGGGGAGGGATGGTCTGTTTGTTTATTAATGGTGCCGAAATTGATCAATTTAATATTATACTAGTTAATTGGAAGGGAAATTGAGTGGACTACTAAATTAATTATTTATGATAATTGGTTAACTAGCAGCAAGTATTGGAAGAACAGATAGGGGAGGATAGAGTGAAAGCCAGGTGAGGATAATTGGGAACAACTGTGAGGAGTATACTGCGAGTCCACTCCAAGTGAGTGCAGATGTTGGCCCAGGGGATTCCAGTGCTCCTGGGGAGGGGAAGATATGACGGTGGGAATAGACAATTATATAAGGGAAGGAGACAGAGACAAATTAGTGCTCGGCCACCTTCCAGTCTATTGCCCATCCCAACGGTGGCAGGTAGTGGGCCTAAGAGGAAATGCTCGTCTCCGTCACTGGTGTTATGCAACGCCAGGTCCATTAATAATAAGACCTTAAGGAGTTCCTGCTTAGGCAGGACGTGGACCTGGCTTGCGTGACCGAGACCTGGGTGCGGGATGGAGAGACAGTAGCTCTCTCCCAGATGACCCCCCCAGGTTACTCGGTCTTTCACCAGTCACGGAGTAACGGGCGGGGGGGAGGGGTGGCATTACTCATACGGGAGGCTTACTCCTTTAGGGCTCTCCCGGCCCCAAAGATCGATGGCATTGAGTGTGTCGGTCTGTGGTGGGATGTTGGAGGGGGGTTGGCGATCTGGCTGGTGTACCGTCCGCCTAACGCACCAGCCAGCGCCTTACCATCACTATTGGAGGCAGTGGCGAGCTGGGCACTGGAGAGCCCAGGACTTATGGTCCTGGGTGACTTCAATGTCCATGTCGACGACACGGCCTCCACTCAGGCGATGGACCTAGTGTCTTCCATGGCGACACTAGGACTCTCTCAATTTGTCACAACACCCACGCATCAGGCCGGACACACACTAGACTTGATCTTTGCGTCTGGGATTCTGGTGAACGATATCGCAGATGAAGCGGTCCCATTGTCGGATCACCTAGCCCTTAAGGAACGGTTCCAAACGGCCCTGAGGGACCCCTGGCCCACTGGCGATTCCCTCAATGACCTGGTGGAAGTCTGGCAAGATCAGCTATCCAGGGCCATCGACGAAATCGCACCCCGGCGCCCTCTGCGCCCTTGTATGAAGCTGGCTCCATGGTATACCTTGGAGTTACGCCAGCTGAAGCAAGGGCTCAGACGACTAGAGAGGCGGTGGAGGCATACTCGGGACGAAGTGACGAGAACATCCTATAGAACGTTTATGAAGTCATATGAGATGGCAGTCAAGACTGCAAAGAAACAATACTTTGCAGCCAAGATTGCATCTGCAAATTCGCGCCCAGCACAATTATTTAGGGTAATAGGAGATCTTATAACACTGCCACAAGGCAAACCAAACGTTAGAGAATTGGAGATAGGCTGTGAGGCATTTGCGAAATATTTTGCAGATAAAATCTCATCACTCCGCCAAGACCTACCTATCACATTAGATACAGTAAGTCAGACTGAGGCTCCGCGCCTGTCTTCGGATTTACTGCTGGACCACTTCGACCCACTCAGCCTGGAAGAAGTTGATGGAATTCTCTCTGCTGCTCGCCCAACAACATGCGATCTGGACCCTTGCCCCTCCTGGCTGATTAAATCTTGCCAGAGGGAGCTTAGATGTCCTTTACGGGACATCATAAATAGATCCCTCCCAGAGGGGCGTTTTCCAACGCCTCTGAAAGAGGCCTTGGTCCGCCCCCTCTTGAAAAAATCAACAGCAGACCCGGCCGAATTGGCGAACTATCGACCGGTGTCTAATTTACCATTTTTAGGAAAAATCATTGAGAGGGCAGTGGCGTTGCAGCTACAGAGATTTCTAGATGACGCTTCTGTCCTAGACCCGTGCCAGTCTGGCTTCCGACCGGGCCACGGGACGGAGACGGTCTTGGTCGCCTTAGCAGATGACCTCCAACGGCAACTGGATCGAGGCGGTGTAGCAGTGCTGATGTTATTAGATCTGTCGGCTGCATTTGATACGGTCGACCATCGGCTACTGATCCACCGCCTCGCCGACATTGGGGTTAAGGGGTCTGCTTTACAATGGCTCTCCTCTTTCCTCACGGGTCAGGGACAAAGGGTGGCGATCGGGGGTGAACGATCCCAGAGGCGCACACTAGATTGTGGGGTGCCTCAGGGAGCAGTCCTCTCCCCGATGTTATGTAACATCTATATGCGCCCCCTTGCCCAGATTGCCAGGAGGTTTGGGCTGGGCTGCCACCAATATGCAGATGACACCCAGCTCTATCTGCTGATGGACGGCCGGCCCGCCTCCCCCCCGGAAGGCCTGGATCGGGCGTTACAGGCTATCACAACGTGGCTTAGACTGAGTGGGCTGAAGCTGAATCCGGCAAAGACAGAGGTTCTCTGTGTGGGTCGCGGCGCTCCAGGGGGGGAAATATCCCTCCCGACCTTCGATGGTGTGCAGCTAAAGGCGGCGCAGCAGGTGAAGAGTCTGGGTGTTTTACTGGAGCCTTCATTATCAATGGAGGCCCAGATAACAGCCACTGCCAAGTCAGCATTTTTCCATCTGAGGCGGGCAAAGCAGTTGGCCCCTTTCCTGGAGCGTCGGGACCTAGCAACGGTGATCCATGCGACGGTCACCTCACGATTGGACTACTGTAACGCCCTCTACATGGGGCTGCCTCTGTGCCGGACCCGGAAGTTACAGCTAGTGCAGAACGCGGCGGCCAGGCTGTTGCTCGGTCTCCCAAGATGGGAACATGTACGGCCGGGGCTACGCGAACTGCACTGGTTACCGATTGTATACCGGGTCCAGTACAAAGTGCTGGTTATCACCTTTAAAGCCCTATATGGCCGAGGACCAGCCTACCTGAAGGACCGTCTCTCCCCATATGAACCCCAGAGAGCACTGAGGTCAGTAGGAAAGAACAGACTGACTACCCCTGGGCCAAGACAAATCAAACTACAGAACACTCGCTCTCGGGCCTTTTCGGCCGCAGCCCCACATCTCTGGAACCAACTCCCAGAGGAGGTGCGGGCCCTGCGGAACCTTGATCAGTTCCGCAGGGCCTGCAAGACCACCCTTTTTAAATTAGCTTATGAATAACTGAATTATACTGACAACGAAGAAAATCCGCCATCAGCATCAACTAGAAGAGCATCAAGGATAGCGTTATAATATGTTTTAGTTAATTGTTTTAATCAGGTTTTTAAGGTTAATTAATGTTTAATTTAATGTTTCTAATATAACTGTTTTATTGTTGGTGCACCATTGGTCACCGTATTGTTAGCCGCCCTG
This sequence comes from Heteronotia binoei, assembly GCF_032191835.1. Lineage (NCBI taxonomy): Eukaryota > Metazoa > Chordata > Lepidosauria > Squamata > Gekkonidae > Heteronotia > Heteronotia binoei. The sequence continues at coordinate 1,278,329 of NC_083233.1, forward strand.
AGCCTGCTTCGGCAGGGGAGGGCGGGGTACAAATAAAATTTATTATTATTATTATTATTATTATTATTATTCATGCGCAGTATCCCCGGGTGTGTTTTGTGTAGGGCTTCCAGCACTTGCTTCCGCAATGGGGGAGGGGGAACTACCACCCTGCTACCCCAGAGAAGGCACCCCTTGTGCATGGACAGTTCTTCTCTGCGTGATGCGAATGCCCTGAATTCTGCATCTAGTTTGCCCGTGGGCCACCCCCTTCCCACCCAGTCTAAAACGCATGCGAGGATGCGGTCTCTCCCCTTGGCCCTAGCTACCTATAAGCATCACATGGTGGGCAGGGGTGGGATCCGGGTCCATAGAGGGCAGCGGCAGGTGGCTGAGGGCGTCCTCATGTCCCATAGCTTTGCTGGGGCGGTGGACCAGGGCATATGTGTATGAGTTGAGGAACTGGTTCCACCACAGGAACAGAATGTGACAGAATTTGTGGTGTTTGGCGGTCTGGGGCGAGGAGGCCCAGTAGTGGCTTATGGTCCGTGGCAGTCGTGAAATGCCTACCATACAGGTAGTCGTTGAATTTATGCACACCTGCCACTATTGCCAAGGCTTTCTTGTCTATCTGGGCATAGTTGCGCTCCGCGGGGGTCAGGGTCCTCGAATAATAGGCCATGGGAACCTCCCTCCCATCCGGGAGTTGGTGCCCCAGAACGGCGCCCACCCCGTACGGGGAAGCATCACAAGCCAGAATCACTGGTAAGGATTCGTCAAAATGGTGGAACACATTATTGGAAACTAGGAGGTCCTTGACTGCCTGAAAAGCGGCGGCCTGCTTCTTTTCCCAGACTCATGAGGCGTTTTTATCAAGGAGCCTATGAAGGGCTTCTGCGATGGCTGCTTTGTGGGGCAAAAATGAATGATAAAAATTTAATAATCCCAAGAAACTTTGTAACTCCATCTTGCATGTGGGGGCCAGGGTGTGGACAATAGCCCTGGTCTTGTCGGCCATTGGGTGGATTCCCACGGCGTCTACTGGAAACCCCAAGAACTCTACCCTCGACACCCCGAGGGAACACTTCTCCCACTTTACTTTAAGTCCCGCTGCCTGAAAACGGTGGAGTACCTCACGCAGACGGCTGCTGAACTCCTCAGCGTCCGGGGTGACAATCGAAACGTCATCAAAAAACAGTTGCACTCCAGGGATCCCTTTGAGAAGGGCATCAATTATGCTCTGAAAAATTCCCGGAGCCACACTAACCCCAAATTGCAACCGTCGCACCCGAAAAGCTCCCCTGTGAGTCACAATGGTCTGGGCTTCTGCTGTCTCGTCGTCCACCGGGAGTTGCTGGTACGCCTGGGCCAAGTCCAGTTTCCCAAAGGAGCCTGCTAGGGCTGCCAGTATGTGGCTGACCACCAGAATGGGGTATGGGTTGTCCTGAAGTGCCTTATTTATTGTGCACTTGTAATTTGCGCATATGCGCACATCTTCATTCGGCTTCACTGGAGTGACTATGGGTGTTTCCCATGCAGCATAGGATACCGGTTCTAGCACTCCCTGGGCCGTGAGGTGGTGCAGCTCTGCTTCTATTTTTGGTTTAAGAGTGAACAGAACTTGCCTGGCCTTTAGCCTTATTAGTCTCACGTGGAGATCGAGGGGTAAGGTGATGGGAGGCCCCTTGTAGCACCCCAGGGACCCATCAAACACTTCCAGGAATTCCCGGCACACATGCTCAAAATTTTGCGTTCTCATCTGCTGCACCCCCACTATTTGAATACCCAGTGGTCGAAACCAGGCCAGCCCCAGTAATGTGGTGAGCTGGCGTTTGACCATGCGGATGTCCAGCTTGCCCTTAAGGTTCTTAAACTCTACCCTTACAGTGGGCCAACCCAAAATCTGTACAGGGTTTTTTTGGAAGTCCCTCAGTATGAAGTCTGCCGGTCACAGCCGGGGCCGTCCACGGGAACAAAGTTTTCTTAGAGACTCCTCCGAAATTATGGAGATGGAGGAGCCGGAGTCCAGCTCCATTAGGCATGGAGCGCCCTTGATAAGGACCGACACCTTGACCTTCTCTGGGGTGGTGAGGGGCAAGTTCATTACCTGCAGGCTAGTCGATGTGGTCGAGTAGGCATCGGTGGAGTTGTGGTTGGTGGACTGGCATCTGCAGGTGGCCTTGGCCCGGCAAGCCCATGCTATGTGGCCCACTCTTCTGCACTTCCTGCAGTCCACGTTGCAGTAGGGGCAGTCCCGGCGCTTGTGTGGATCCCCACAGCTGGCGCACTTGGTGTTGGCTGGTCTCTCTGTCGCTCGTTGCCACATGGGTGTTCTCGGCCCCATTCCTGGTTGGCGACGAAGCTGGTTTGCCTCCTCCTCCTCTTCGTTGCCCGGTGCCATCTCCTCCTGGTAGACGGCTTCCGCGGGGTGTTGTAAGCTTTGGTTGCTCTCTCGAACGTGGTGGCTTCACTGAAGGTGAGTTGGGGTGTGTGCTCATCCTTTGCTAAGAGCTTTTGCTGCAGTCTTTCATCTCGGACGCCCGAGACGAAGTGATCCCTCAGGGCTTCATCTAGATTGTCAAACCTGCAGTTCCCTGCGATTTGGTGGAGGGCGGCCAGGTAGACGGCGGCTGTCTCTCCCGTCCCTTGATCCTTCCTGTGGAAGAGGAATTGGTAGGTGATGATGGAAGGCTGGAGCAAGAAGTGCCAGGTCAGGAGTCTGACTATCTCCTCGTACGTTTTCTCCGTGATCTTCGCAGGGGCCAAGAGACCCTTTGCGATTTCGAAAATGGCCTCCCTGCAGACACTCAGGAGCACGTCTCTCTTATGGCTGTCGTCTGTAATCATGTTCGCTTGTAGGTAGCAGTCGACCCGCTCCGTGTAGGTCTCCCACCTATTGGGGTTGGCGGGATTGAACTCTGCAAGATGGCTCGTCATCCCACTTGGGTTAGCCATGGTGGCGGTGGGCACTTCCGTCTCCCTCAAATGCGTGCCTTCCTCGTCTCCGGCCAGGTCAGCAAAGTCCTGCTTGGGGAGTTACGTGGCAAGAATCCCACTTTCGTCGTCACTGTAATGTATTGATTGATGAGACGTGTTGAAGGCAACATGCTTTATTAGCGAGTACATCACAAGGCAGGGCAACGCGGGCCAGGTCCCGATTATATACATACCCTGAAACAACCCTCAGTCTGGCCAGGTCCAATCCTGGCCAGTTAAACTTCCCACCACAGATCTTGATTGGTGGAGCATATTTGCGGAGCTACATGCGGGGACCAGTGGACTTCCACTGGTCACCTCCATAGTGTCCGCTGCCATGGGTGCTGGGGACCCTGCAAAAGAAGCTGAGCCTGCAGAAGAAACTGTGCCCCTGCCACCTGCACCAGTGCCCCTGCCTCCTGCTGGAGAAGATCCAAGCCCCCCTGCCTCGCCCTATCGGGTGGCTCGTGTGCGTGACCGCCTTCGACAGGACCTCAGGGATCGGAGGAGGGCGGCACGCTCACGAGCAAGACGCTCCCTGAGCCCTGAGTTTTGAAAGGATTCTAGCCCTTCTAGGAGTGAGGATGCTTGAGTCTCAGCAGGATCCTGGCTGCCTCTCTGAGCCAGCAATTAGCCCAAATGGGCAACAGCAAGCAAAGGGCTATATAGCTGTGGGCTTTGGGAGGAGGCTTTGTGGAAGCAACTAGTCACTTACCTGATGTTCTAGCATCCACTTCGGCTTTTGACTTTGGCTTCTGGACTCCCTGACTTTGGCTTTGACTTCTGGACCCCCTGACTTCGGCTTCTGAATCTCTGACCTGCGATACCTGGACTGTGATTCGGTTTTGGCACCTTGGGCCCTCTTTGCTCACCAGCTACAGACCTTGGACTGCCCCTGGACTTTGCCTGACCCGGCCTCAGCCCGTGACAGATTGCTTCCACCAACACAACCACCCACTCCACAGGATGGATGCTGAAGCAAGTGGAAGCGCAGGACTACTGGCTGCGCTCCAAGCCCAGGTACAGCAGCTGACACAGGCAGTAGTGCACTTTCAGGAACAACCTGCGGCTGGTGCTCCAGCCAAGTGCCCAGTTCCCCCACCTGACAGATTTGGGGGTGCCGTGGAAGAATTTCCTGCTTTCCTAGCGCAGTGTCGGCTGTACTTCGAGCTAAGAGCACGGGACTTCCCCAATGACAAAACAAAGGTGTGTTTAAACATCAGTCTGTTAAAGGGGCAGGCGGCCAAATGGGCCACACCCTTGCTGGTTGCGTCCTCTCCCCTACTGACTGATTACCAGGGGTTTGAGGCCCACCTGTCTGCTGCCTTCTCAAACCCAGTCCAAGCAGCCACAGGCAACCGGAAAATCAGGGCGCTGAAACAAGGCAAATCCTCGGTGGCTCAGTATGCCACCGAATTCAAGCTCCTGGCCCAAGACTTGGCGTGGAATGAGGCTGCCCAGATGGACCAGTTTACCGAGGGGTTGGCAGAGGAAGTCCTGGATAACCTGGCCAGGGTGGAGAAGCCACCCACGCTCCAAAAACTTATCACCCTCTGCCTCCGCATCGATGGCCGCCTGGAAAGTCGCCACCAAGCCAAGACCAGAGGGCGCCAGCTCCCTGCGCCGTGCCACTTGGCTTCTCTCCCATCCCCAGCTAGTACCAGAGACGAGGGTGAGCCTATGCAGCTTGGAGCTGCTCGACCCCACCTGACTCCAGAAGAAAAGGCCAGACGCCGCACGCAGAATCTGTGCCTCTACTGCGGCATGGCAGGCCACTATGCCTCTGGCTGCCCTGCTAAGCGTCGGATACCCGGACCTTCATTGCCACCACCGCCAAAAGGTCAGCCCCAGGCATAAGTGGACCCTCCAGTCTGGGGCGACTAGCTGGGTCCTCCGAACAGCAGGCTGATACCCCAGGCCCGTTCCTGCTACCAGTCAAACTCCGTCTGCCCGATGGACGCTCGCTGTTCGTGTATGCCATGCTGGAATCGGGAGCGGCCCACTGTTTTGTAGATGCCGCCTTTGTAAAGCAGCACCAGATCCCAGTGCAGACCAAAGAGATTCCGACGCTGGTGGAAGGTATTGACGGGCACCTCCTCCGTTTTGGCCCCCTCATCCAGGAGACCTGTCCCATCACCTTCCACGTCCAGCAGCACCAAGAACAGCTGCACTTTGATGTCGCCCGCATGCCTCGCTTCCCGCTGATTCTAGGCCTTTCCTGGCTGAAGCTGCACAACCCCATCGTGGACTGGGCCCAGCAGGAACTACACTTCCGAGACCCATGCCCCCATCTGACTCCTCCCACCACTCTAGCAGCCGGCATCCCTAGTGGTGGTCCTCAGCTCCCTCAGAAGTATGCGGATTTCACCGATGTCTTTGAAGGGACAGGAGTGATCAGCTTCCCCCTCACCGGCCCTATGACTGTGCCATTGATTTGGTACCTGGGGCACCACTCCCGGTGGGGCGTCTGTACCCATTGTCGGAGCCTGAGCTGGCAGCTCTGCGAGACTTCCTGGACAAGAACCTGAAACGCGGATTCATCCGACCCTCAACCTCTCCCCTGTTTGCCCCAATCCTCTTCGTGAAAAAGAAAAGTGGGGAGCTCCGGCTGTGCAATGATTACCGGGCCCTGAACAAGATCACCATCCGCGACCGGTACCCTCTACCACTGATCCCTGAACTCTTGGATCGCTTAAAGGGGGCCCAAATCTACACCAAGCTGGACCTCCGTGGCGCATACATTTTGGTGCGCATACGGCCCGGAGACGACTGGAAGACCGCGTTTGGGACCCGATACGGGCAGTACGAGCATCTGGTGATGCCCTTCGGATTGACCAACTCCCCCGCTGTCTTCCAGAGGTTCATGAATGACATATTCCGGGACCTGCTCGACTGCTTTGCGATCACATACCTGGATGACATCCTAATTTACTCCCGCAATCCTGCCGAGCACGTCCGCCAGGTCCTGCAGCGCCTACGAGCCCATCGCCTCTACGCCAAGCTGGAGAAGTGCGACTTTGACCTGCGCTCCGTCGAGTTCCTTGGTCACATTGTGTCACCGCAGGGAATCCTCATGGACCCAAAAAAAGTGGAAGCGGTCCTGACCTGGCAGGCTCCTCAGAATCGCAAAGACCTGCAGCGGTTCCTTGGTTTTGCCAACTACTATCAGCAATTTATCCCGGCCTATGCATCCCTGACCACGCCCCTGACTCAACTACTCCGCCCCAAAGAACCCTTCCGCTGGTCCCCAGAGGCCGATAATGCCTTCTCCACCCTGAAGACCAGCTTTGCCACCCGGCCACTCCTGAGATACCCCGACCCCAGCTTCCCTTTACGGTGGAAGCTGATGCCTCCAACGTGGCCCTGGGAGCAGTGCTGTCCCAGCGCGAGGAGCCGCCCCAGCCACTCCAGCCCTGTGCCTATTACTCGCGCCAGCTCACTGCTGCAGAGAGGAACTATACCATCTGGGAGAGGGAGTTGCTCGCGATCAAGGCGGCTTTTGAGGTTTGGAGACATTACCTTGAAGGGGCTCGCCACCCTGTTCAAGTGCTCACCGACCACCGGAACTTGGAGCACCTCCAGACCACCCGCCATCTCAACCAGCGCCAGATCCGGTTGTCCCTATTCTCCCGCTTCGACTTCTGGGTCTCCTACATCCCCCATACCCAGAACCGCAAAGCAGACGCGCTTTCCCGGAAACCGGAAGATGCCCCTGCTTCAACTGAGACCGCGCCCGCTGCTCCCATCCTGCCGCCCTCAGTGTTTGCCCCCACCTCCACTTCAACAGCACTCGTGGAGGACATTCGGGCTAGCCAGGCCAATGATCCCTGGGTCCAGCAACACCTCCAGGCACTCCAAGTTGACTCAACAGGCGAGTTCACGACTCGAGGCAGCCTCTTGCTACACCTCGAATGCCTCTATGTGCCGCCCGGCCCCTTGCGGGCAGAAGTGCTACGCGTGACCCACGACTCGTTACCCGCTGGGCACTTTGGACAGCATAAGAGCACCCACTTGCTGACAAGGGAATTCTGGTGGCTACGAGTTCGCTCCGATGTTGCCCGTTACGTCAACTCCTGTGATGTCTGCCGACGGGCCAAAGACATCCCAGCCAAACCCTCAGGGTTGCTACAGCCCTTGCCCACATCCTCAGGACCCTGGGATACCATCTCGATGGACTTCATCACAGAACTTCCGCGATCCAAGGGTCAGACTTGTATCTTGGTGGTCGTTGACCTATTTACCAAGATGGCCCACTTCATTCCGTGCCTGAAACTTCCCACAGCTCAGGAGACGGCCCAGCTCTACCTGCAACACATCTTTCATCTCCACGGACGCCCAGCCCACCTGATCTCAGATCGGGGCCCCCAGTTCTCCTCTCAGTGACTGAACCTCTGACCTACGATACCTGGACTGTGATTCGGTTTTGGCGCCTTGGACCCTCTTTGCTCACCAGCTACAGACCTTGGACTGCCCCTGGACTTTGCCTGACCCAGCCTCAGCCCGTGACATCTGCTGTGTTGTAATTTCGGGACTAAAATGCAAGACGCAACAAAACGCCAACCCTGAGTGGAGTGGAATAGTTTCAGAACCTGATTTCAGAGTCACTTTCTTCTCCAGAGAAGGCAACATTACCCTTTTAGTTCTCACCACATGCCAACTCCACAGTCTAATACAGAGAGCAGTTCTTCTTTCTGGGGTTGGGATGGGGGGACTGTCACGGGCTGGGGCCAGGCCAGGCAAAGTCCAGGGGCAGTCCAAGGTCTGTAGCTGGGTAGCAAGGAGGGTCCAAAGCGCCAAAACCGAATCACAGTCCAGGTATCGTAGGTCAGAGGTTCAGAAGCCGAAGTCAGGGGGTCCAGAAGTCAATGCCAGAGTCAGGGGGTCCAGAAACCGAAGTCAGAAGCCGAAGTGGATGCTAGAACGTCAGGTAAGTGACTAGTTGCTTCCACAAAGCCTCCTCCCCAAACCCACAGCTATATAGCCCTCTGCTGGCTGTTGCCCATTTGGGCTAATTGCTGACTCAGAGGGCAGCCAGGATCCTGCTGAGACTCAAGCATCCTCACTCCTAGAAGGGCCAGAATCCTTTCAAAACTCAGGGCTCAGGGAGCGTCTTGCTCGTGAGCGTGCCACCCTCCTCCGATCCCTGAGGTCCTGACGAAGGTGGTCACGCACATGAGCCACCCGAGAGGGCGAGGCAGGCGCTAGTAATAGGCGCAGGGCTGGAGTGGCTGGGACGGCTCCTCGCGCTGGGACAGCACTGCTCCTAGGGCCATGTTGGAGGCATCAACTTCCACCGTAAAGGGAAGCTGGGGGTCGGGGTATCTCAGGAGTGGCCCCGTGGCAAAGCGGGTCTTCAGGGTGGAGAAGGCATTATCGGCCTCGGGGGACCAGTGGAAGGGTTCTTTGGGGCAGAATAGTTGAGTCAGGGGCGTGGTCAGGGATGCATAGGCCGGAATGAATTGCCGATAGTAGTTGGCGAAACCAAGGAACCGCTGCAGGTCCTTGCGATTCTGAGGAGCCTGCCAGGTCGGGACCGCTTCCACTTTTTTTGGGTCCATGAGGATTCCCTGCGGTGACACAATGTGACCAAGGAACTCGACGGAACGCAGGTCAAATTCACACTTCTCCAGCTTGGCGTAGAGGCCGTGGGCTCGTAGGCGCTGCAGGACCAGGCAAACGTGCTCGGCGTGCTGGGCAGGATTGCAGGAGTAAATCAGGCTGTCATCTAGGTATATGATCATGAAGCGGTCGAGCAGGTCCCGGAATACATCATTCATGAACCTCTGCAAGACAGCGGGGGAGTTGGTCAGTCCGAAGGGCATCACCAGGTGCTCGTACTGCCCGTATCGGGTCCCAAACGCGGTCTTCCACTCATCTCCGGGCCGTATGCGCACCAAATTGTACGCTCCACGGAGGTCCAGCTTGGTATAGATTTGGGCCCCCTTTAAGTGATCCAAGAGTTCAGGGATCAGTGGTAGAGGGTACCGGTCGCGGATGGTGATCTTGTTCAGGGCCCGGTAGTCATTGCACAGCCGGAGCTTCCCACTTTTCTTCTTCACGAAAAGGACTGGGGCATACAGGGGAGAGGTTGAGGGTCGGATGAATCCGCGTTTCAGGTTCTTGTCCAGGAAGTCTCGCAGAGCTGCCAGCTCAGGCTCTGACATTGGGTACAGACGCCCCACCGGGAGTGGTGCCCCAGGTACCAAATCAATGGCACAGTCATAGGGCCGGTGAGGGGGAAGCTGATCAGCTCCTGTCCCTTCAAAGACATCGGCGAAATCCGCATACTTCTGAGGACCACCACTTGGGATGCCGGCTGCTAGAGTGGTGGGAGGAGTCAGATGGGGGCATGGGTCTCGGAAGTGTAGTTCCTGCTGGGCCCAGTCCACGATGGGGTTGTGCAGCTTCAGCCAGGAAAGGCCTAGAATCAGCGGGAAGCGAGGCATGCGGGCGACATCAAAGTGCAGCTGTTCTTGGTGCTGCTGGACGTGGAAGGTGATGGGACAGGTCTCCTGGGTGACGGGGCCAGAACGGAGGAGGCGCCCATCAATAGCCTCCACCAGCATCGGAATCTCTTTTGTCTGCACTGGGATCTGGTGCTGCTTTACAAAGGCGGCATCTACAAAACAGTGGGCCGCTCCCGAGTCCAGCATGGCATGCACGAACAGCGAGCGTCCATCGAGCAGACGGAATTTGATTGGTAGCAGGAACGGGCCCGGGTTATCAGCCTGCTGTTTGGAGGACCCAGCTAGTCGCCCCAGGCTGGAGGGTCCACTTACGCCTGGGGCTGACCTTTTGGCGGTGGTGGCAATGAAGGTCCGGGTATCCGACGCTTAGCAGGGCAGCCAGAGGCATAGTGGCCTGCCGTGCTGCAGTAGAGGCACAGATTCTGCGTGCGGTGTCTGGCCTTTTTTTCTGGAGTCAGGTGGGGTCGAGCAGCTCCAAGCTGCATAGGTTCACCCTCTTCTCTGGTAGTAGCTGGGGATGGAAGAGGAGCCGAGTGGCACAGCGCAGGGAGCTGGCGCCCTCTGGTCTTGGCTTGGCGACGACTTTCCAGGCGGCCATCGATGCGGAGGCAGAGGGTGATAAGTCCTTGTAGCGTGGGTGGCTGCTCCACCCTGGCCAGGTCATCCAGGACTTCCTCCGCCAACCCTTCGGTAAACTGGTCTATCTGGGTGTCAGAACTTGTAACTGTGATTTCTTTGCTTAGCCAAACCGCCTCCATGTTGTAACTTAGAAAGCTGACAGCGGTCATTGACCCGGGCCTCTCTGCTATGCCAAATATTTAGGGCAGTAAGACAGGCGGCAGAGAGTCTCTGCTTAACATCCACAGGTGCCCTTTGAAGCCGGGCCGTTTGGCCTTTGCAATAGGGGGGCATCCTCCTTTGCTGATAACGAAGCCTGGGAAGGAGAGACAACCGCTTGGGACCGTGTGAATTATTGTTTTATTATGCTTTGCTGTGGGCATAAAATGTAACCAACTGCCCAGAATCGCCATTACTGTTATTTCGTTACTATAGTACTGTAGTTCTTCCAATAAAGATTCCTAACTTGCAACAAGTATTGGACTCTTCTGAAGTTCATCCAAGTTCTGACATTATAACAGTAATCACTTTGTTTGGGCTTATCAGAACTGGCAGCCTGGCCCCATGGCGGCACTGGCACCAGACAACGGAGAGCCCAATATCCCACCAGACGAGGAACCCCTCGACCCGAAGGTAACCGGCACGAGGAGGAAGATTAAAGTCCCCGCGCCGTTCTCCGTCGACGCCTTTCCCTCACAAATCTGGAGCCCGAGGAAATCTACGGCCGCTATGGAGGCCGCGGAGCAACGCTACCGACTCATCGCCACGGGCGGGGAAGAAGGGGACGAGGATGAGCCCCGAGACGAAGGGCTCGGGACTTATGGAGGAGGGGACCCGATCCGAACGCTGCGCAACGAGCTGTTCGATTGGGTGAGAGAGATCCACGACGAGGTTCATGCCTCCAGGACCCTGATGGCAGAGGAGATGCAGCAGAACCTGGGAGCGGTCTGCGACCAAATCCGCACGCTCCAAGGGGTCGTGGCAGCAGGACAAACCCTGGGGGGAGGACCAGTAGGTCCGCCGGCAGGTGCGCCTGCTGGACCCCCGGCCAGGGCCCCCGCGGGGCTGCCGGCTGGCCCTCCAGCGGGACCGCCGGCCGGCCCCCCAGCAGGACCCCCCGCGGGGCCACCAGCTGGGCCCCCAGCAGGACCCCCGGTCGGGCCCCCGGCCGGTCCTCCAGTAGGTCCCCCGGCTGGGCCACCCGCAGGACCGCCAGCAGGCCCTCCGGTGGGACCGCCGGCCCCGCCACCCGGTGGACCGGTGGCACCGGTGGCTCCGGTGGCTCCCGCTCCCGTCGACCCGGCCGGAGGAGACGGGGGAGGACACCAGGAACTGAAAATTACCTTCGACGGAGATGGGGAAGCGGTGGAATACTTCACGATCCAGTGCAACACGTTTTTCACGCACTGGGGAGCGGGGTACCCCACGGAAGCAAGCCGCGTAGCCCACATCGCCTCCAGACTGAGAGGACCGGCCCAGAAGTGGTACGTGGGGCTCTACACGGGGTGGAAACCCGAGCTAGCCACCGTGGCCGATTTTCTGCAGGCGATGCTCCGGCAATACAGAGACCCCCTGCGAGAGGAGAAAGCCGTCGCGGCCCTACAAAGGATCGAGCAAGGCAACCGCACCACCCGAGAGTACGCCACCGAGTTCATGGGCTACTGCGTGGCAGCCAGGGGGTGGAATGAAGTTATGAAATACACCGCGTTCAAGAACGGCCTGAACGCGAACATCCTAGACCGGTGCTACCACCAGGGAAGGCCGGATACCCTGGTAGGATGGATCCAACTGGCCGGGGAGGTAGAGACCGACCTCCAGCACGTCGGGATGCGACGCCAGCAACAGAGCAAGAAAGGAGGGAGACTGAGCCCCTCGCCGAGCAAGACAGAAGGGAAGCGGGGCCCCGCAACCTCAACCCCCTCGACAGCGGCACGGAAGTGCTTCAGGTGCGGGGACCCGAATCACCTGGCCGCAAACTGCCCAGGGAAACCGACCCCAACTCCGACGCAACCCAAACCGACGCCCACCGCGCCGAAGAAGAAAGGCGGACGAGCGAAGGAGCCCAGTCGGGGCACCGTCGCCACTTCCTTGGCGATTGACGAGGATATTACCACCATAGAAGAATCCAGCGAGGAGTCCTGGGATCAGGAGTCGGCGGGAAACGACAGCGACCTGCTTTAACCAGTGCCGCGAGGCAGGTCGACAAAACGCCGGCACTACTGACGGTGAGAGTTACCGGGGGGTTATTGTTCATGGCGGTCACCCTTTTGAACCCCAACTTGAAAAGATTTATGCACGCCCGGGCCCTAATTGACTCTGGGTGCACACGGGACATCATCACCCCCCGCTTAGTGGAAGCGCTGGGGTTAGCCACGTCTCCCCTTCCCCACCCCATCTAATTCGAGCAAATGGACGGGACACCAATGAGGGGGGAACCGTGCACCCTAGAGACCCAGGCCATCCCCGTGGGAACTGAAGAACACTGGGGGGGTAGAAGCTTTTGTCATAGCCCCTTCCTGCTCCTTCGATGTGGTGGTGGGATCAGGATGGCTAGCAAGACACCAACCGGACATTCGTTGGGCAGAGCAAATAGTGCGGTTCCCGGACTGGCGGTGCAAGCACCACCACTGGAGACCCGAGTGGGGCCCGAAAGCACCCCCGCAGAATGAAAGACTCTGCCTCACCCTCGAGGAGATAGGATCGATCCCCAAAGAGTACAGGGACTTGAGGAAAGCCTTTAGCGAGAGGGAGGCGGACGAACTCCCCCCTCACCGCCCCACAGACTGTGCCATCGAACTCATTCCCGGGCAAACGCTACCAAAGGCAAAACTGTACTCTATGGGCTGGGCAGAGAAAGCGGAGCTGAGAAAATTCATTGACAAAAATTTGAAACGGGGCTTCATTCGACCAGCTACAGCCCCCCATGCAGCCCCCGTACTATTCCGCAAGAAAAAGGATGGGGGGCTTAGACTTTGCACAGATTTTCGCGGGATAAACGGGATTTCTATGTCCAATGCTTACCCGATCCCGTTGATAAGAGACCTTTTGAACACAGTGGCCGAGGGCAAGATCTTCACTAAGCTCGATCTCAGAGACACGTACTTTCGCGTGCGGATTAAGGAAGGAGACGAATGGAAGACTGCGTTCAACACGCCTATGGGACAGTTTGAGTATCTAGTGATGCCATTCGGGCTTCAGGGTGCACCAGGGGTTTTTATGAACTTTATAAATGAAGTGTTGAGAGAATTTCTGTTTAAGGGGGTGGTGGTGTACCTTGATGACATCATTATCTATTCGAAAGATCTTGAATCTCATGTGCCCCTTGTGCGAAAAGTACTGGCTACCCTCTGTAAGAACAAGCTGTATGCTAAACTGTCTAAATGTGAGTTCCACAAGACGGAACTAGACTACCTGGGATTCCGAGTGTCGGGGGAGGGACTAGCAATGGACCCCGCAAAGATCCAAGCTGTTCTAGATTGGGAGCCGCCCCGAACCCGACGGCAGTTACACTCTTTCATCGGGTTCGCAAATTTCTACCGCGGATTCATTAAGGGGTTCGCCCGGGTGATGCTCCCCCTCACGGAGCTCCTAAAAACGAAGGGGAAAGGGGAAGCGGCGAAAAAACCCGGGGTGCGCCTGGCCTGGACGCCAGAATGCCACCGTGCGTTCCGAGAACTTAAGCAACTCTTCACCTCTGAACCGATACTGGCTCACCCCAATGAATTAAAACCCTTTGTGGTGCAATGCGACGCCTCCGACGTCGCCGCAGGAGCCATATTGATGCAGAGGAACGAAGAGGGGGAACTGCGTCCCTGAGCCTACATTTCACACAAATTTTCAAACGAGCAAAGAAACTGGTCGGTGTGGGACAAAGAGGCTTTTGCTGTAATGTTTGCCTTGAAAACTTGGAGATCCTGGTTAGAGGGAGCCCGAGTCCCCTTTGAAATCTGGACCGATCACAAAAACTTAGAGGCTCTCACGGGCCGCCGCAAACTGAAAGCCAAACAAATTCGGTGGGCGGGATTCTTTGCAAAATTTGATTTCGTGCTGAAACACATCCCAGGCACTAAAAACTTTTTGGCCGATGCGCTATCGCGCATGCCCCAGCACGAAAGCCAGAGAGAGGAAGTGATCGACTCTCTCATCCCCCCATCAGCAGTCGCGGGAGGGGTCACCACCCGTTCAGGGAAAATGACCGGAGCCCCGGAATTGCCACATAAGGAACGCTTTGCGTCAGAAGTGGACTTAGAAGGAGCAGAGCACCCCGACAGGCTAGAGCAAGGGGAGGATGGGCTTTGGCTCCACAAAGGGAAAATCTACGTACCTAAGTCTATGAGGAAGGAAGTACTAGAACAGAGCCACTCCAACCGCCTGGCCGGTCACTTTGGGTATGTGAAAACACTCCACCTCATCACCCAACAATTTTGGTGGCCAAAACTAAAAAGAGACGTTTCTGAATTCGTGTTAGCATGCCCTACATGTATTATGTCCAAACGCAGAGGAGGGAAACCCCCCGGCCACCTTGTCCCTCTCCCCACGGCTAGCCGACCCTGGGCTGTGGTGTCGATGGATTTTATAGTGGAGTTGCCCCCATCCCAGGGGAAAACGGTGATATTGGTGGTGGTTGACACTTTTTCAAAGCAAGCCCACTTCATCCCTTGCAAGAAATTACCCACCGCTAAAAAATTGGCCCAACTTTTCTTTAATCACGTGGTCCGCCTACACTCATTCCCTGAGAAGGTCATTAGCGACCGCGGGCCACAGTTCGTTGCCAACTTCTGGCGGGAGTTTTGCAAGCTAGCTGGCATCGAACAAGGACTTAGCTCAGCCTACCACCCGCAAACGGACGGACAGACGGAGAGAGTAAATGGGCTTCTCGAACAATACTTAAGGTGTTACATTAACTACCAACAAACAAACTGGGTGGAGCTGCTGCCGTTCGCAGAATATGGATACAATAACAGCCTCCATAGTTCCACCAAAACCTCCCCTTTCCAAATAGTCAACGGCTATGAAGGGAAACCTTTCCCAAACCTCCCCCTTCCGGCAGGACCAAAAGAACCCACTTCTTGCCTCCAATGGTGGGAGGGAATAAGGGGAGGGTGGAAGGTGATTCAAGAAAACCTGGAAGAGGCAAAAAAGGAGTACAAACGATACTTTGACAAGAAGCATGCCCCGCAGTGGGACATGAAGGAGGGGGACACAGTGTTCTTATCTACAAAAAACTTGCCCCTTCCGCAAGGGTGCCGCAAACTCGCCCTCAAGTATCTGGGACCGTTCAAAATAAAGAAGGTTATCAATAAAGTGACTGTCGAACTGGAGTTACCCAAATCCCTTAGTAAGATCCACCCTGTTTTTCATTGCAGCCTTCTTCGCAAGGATCCTGGAGCTACGCCATTCCATCCCCGCCCCCCGGAACCGCCTCCGACATTAGTGAAGGGTCAGAGTCACCATGAGGTGTTAGATATTCTAGACTCTAAGGTCTGGAGGGGGGTGTTGTACTATCTCATTAGATGGAAGTACTTTCCCCCTAGCTGTGATGAATGGGTAAAAGCTACTGATGTATCTGCACCGCAATTGCTAAAAAAGTTTCACCTACTGTACCCACACAAGCCCAAGCCGAAGAGCTTAGGGGGGGCAGTATGTCAGAACTTGTAACTGTGATTTCTTTGCTTAGCCAAACCGCCTCCATGTTGTAACTTAGAAAGCTGACAGCGGTCATTGACCCAGGCCTCTCTGCTATGCCAAATATTTAGGGCAGTAAGACAGGCGGCAGAGAGTCTCTGCTTAACATCCACAGGTGCCCTTTGAAGCCGGGCCGTTTGGCCTTTGCAATAGGGGGGCATCCTCCTTTGCTGATAACGAAGCCTGGGAAGGAGAGACAACCGCTTGGGACCGTGTGAATTATTGTTTTATTATGCTTTGCTGTGGGCATAAAATGTAACCAACTGCCCAGAATCGCCATTACTGTTATTTCGTTACTATAGTACTGTAGTTCTTCCAATAAAGATTCCTAACTTGCAACAAGTATTGGACTCTTCTGAAGTTCATCCAAGTTCTGACACTGGGCAGCCTCATTGCACGCCAAGTCTTGGGCCAGGAGCTTGAATTCGGTGGCGTACTGAGCCACTGAGGATTTGCTTTGTTTCAGGGCCCTGATTTTCCAGTTGGCTGTAGCTGCTTGGACTGGGTTTGAGAAGGCAGCAGACAGGTGGGCCTCGAACCCCTGGTAATCAGTCAGTAGGGGAGAGGACTCAACCAGCAAGGGTGTGGCCCACTTGGCCGCCTGCCCCTTTAACAGACTAATGATGAAACACACCTTTGTTTTGTCATTGGGAAAGTCCCGTGCTCTTAGCTCGAAGTACAGTCGACACTTTGCCAGGAAAGCAGGAAATTCTTCCACAGCACCCCCAAATCTGTCAGGTGGGGGAACTGGGCACTTGGCTGGAGCACCGGCCGCAGGTTGTTGCTGCAAGTGCACTACTGCCTGTGTCAGCTGCTGTACCTGGGCTTGGAGAGCAGCCAGTAGTCCTGCACTTCCACTTGCTTCAGCATCCATCCTGTGGAATGGGTGTTTGTGGGGGTGGAAGCAATCTGTCACTGGCTGGGGCCAGGCCAGGCAAAGTCCAGGGGCAGTCCAAGGTCTGTAGCTGGCTAGCAAGGAGGGTCCAAAGCGCCAAAACCGAATCACAGTCCAGGTATCGTAGGTCAGAGGTTCAGAAGCCGAAGTCAGGGGGTCCAGGAGCTGACGTTAGAAGCCGAAGTGGATGCTAGAACGTCAGGTAAGTGACTAGTTGCTTCCACAAAGCCTCCTCCCAAAGCCCACAGCTATATAGCCCTCTGCTGGCTGTTGCCCATTTGGGCTAATTGCTGACTCAGGGCAGCCAGGATCCTGCTGAGACTCAAGCATCCTCACTCCTAGAAGGGCCA
Source organism: Heteronotia binoei (assembly GCF_032191835.1). NCBI lineage: Eukaryota > Metazoa > Chordata > Lepidosauria > Squamata > Gekkonidae > Heteronotia > Heteronotia binoei. The sequence continues at coordinate 1,295,299 of NC_083233.1, forward strand.
GAATCCTTTCAAAACTCAGGGCTCAGGGATTGTATTGCTCGTGAGCGTGCCGCCCTCCTCCGATCCCTGAGGTCCTGTCGAAGGCGGTCACGCACACGAGCCACCCAAGAGGGCGAGGTAGGGGGGCTTGGATCTTCTCCAGCAGGAGGCAGGGGCACTGGTGCAGGTGGCAGGGGCACAGTTTCTTCTGCAGACTTGTCTTCTTCTGCAGGGCCCCCAGCACCCATGACAGGGATCGTGGTACTCACTGATGAGATTCTGTCTGACATCCCAGCCTTGCTCAGCTGCTCAGTATTGCAAGTTGTGCCAACCTTGGCTCCTCAGTCCTGGCCCCACCATCTTCCCTTCTCTCTCCAAGTGACGCTCCCAGCTAGAAGGGAAGTTTTCCAGCTGATGGATCTAAATTATGCAAAGGTTCAGGAACAGCAGAGAGCTCATCTCTCCCAGGGAGGGGAGGGGAGTAACAGCAGAAGTCTGCAAAGCAGAAGGCTTCACCCCTTAATTTATATGGGGGAAGGCAGGGGGGTCTGGAAGCTGTCGGTTTTTCTGTTAAAACTGGAGCTGGAAACATTATTTCAGACCACAATTTCCATTGTGTGCTTCACTGCCCTTGCACACACAGAACTCCTGGACTGCACTTTGCCTCACACCTGTTGTGGACAGGCCAAAAAGACATATAAAAATTGAGGTGGTGAGCCCTTACCCCCCTTGTCTTAACCCGCCCCCCACCAAAAAAGGATGCTTCTGCCTTTCTCTCCCTTGAGCTGGCTCATGAGTTCAAGCAAGGCCAGACATCCTAAGAATGACATCCATTATTCATATTAAAAACAAGCCATTATAAGGAAGCCACTGCAAAGAAGTCAGAGGCATAAATAAAGCATTAACAAACACTAAGCAACCTAAAAAGTATCCATAACACAATCCTCGAGCTAGAAGCATTCTAAAATGGAGGGACAAAAATCTTAGTAAAAAACCTGGATAAAAAAGAAACAATTTGGGCCTGAAACCTAAGAGACAGTAAGATAGCCTCAAGGGGGAAGACACTCCAAAGGTGACGAGCCACCACTGAAAAGGCCCTGCCTGTGGTCACCACCAGTCTCACCTCAACAAGTGGGAATAGATATCTCAGGTCTCGGGAGGCAGGCCTCAACAGGCAAGCTGGACAGGATGGGAGGAGGCAGTCCCGCAGGTAGCCCAGCTCCAAGCCATTGCCTTAAAGGTAAGGACCAGAACTTAGAATCATAGAATTATAGAATCATAGAGCTGGAAGGGACCGCCAGGGTCATCTAGTCCAACCCCCTGCACAATTCAGGAAACCCACAAATACCTACCCCAAATTCACAGGATCTTCATTGCTGTCACATGGCCATCTAGCCTCTGTTTAAAAACCTCCAGGGAAGGAGATCCCACCACCTCCCAAGTAGGAAGCCTGTTCCACTGAGGAATCGCTCTAACGGTCAGGAAGTTCTTCCTAATGTTGAACCAGAAACTCTTGATTTAATTTCAACCCTACCTTCTGGGGCCACAGAAAACAATTGTACACCATCCTCTATATGACAGCCCTTCAAGTATTTGAAGATGGTGATCATATCACCTCTCAGCCACCTCCTTTCCAGACTAAACATGCCCATCCCCTTCAACCTTTCCTCATAGGACGTGGTCTTCAGACCCTTCACCATCTTTGTTGCCCTCCTCTGAGAGCCAGTTTGGTGTAGTGGTTAAGTGCGTGGACTCTTATCTGGGAGAACTGGGTTTGATTCCCCACTCCTCCACATGCAGCTTCTGGAGTGACCTTGGGTCAGTTATAACTTTCTCAGAGCTGTTCTGCTCAAGAGCAGTTTCTGTCAGAGTTCTTTCAGCCCACCTCCCTCACAGGATGTCTGTTGTGGGGAGAGGAAGGGAAGGAGACTGTGAGCTCCTCTGAGACTCTAATCTCGTCTTCTTCACTTTGAATTGTACTTGGAAACTGCTTGGCACCTACTGCAGAGCTTTCTACACAGGAGCTACAGGGTTGCCAACTGGGCTGGAGAAAAATGTCCTGTCTCTTTGGGAGAGGAAATTGGCAGTTGAAGCTTTTCATGATGTAAAGATATGGCAAGTTGCTAGATAAAATGGCACCAAATTTACCAAGAAAGAGATCCTCCCTTTCTCCTAAGGATCACTCAGGTTTTAAGGGGATTGGACAAACAGATATGATAATACAGATCTCTGAAGAAGGTATCCCGATCATCTGTACTCCACTGTTTCCTCCACTTCCTCCAGGTAATATCAAACAGGACCCCCCCATCAAAGATCATCCCCCCCCCCCACACACAGCCACATCAGATAGTTTCCACCAGGCCCTTCTATTCCAGGTGCGTTCACAACCATTGCCTGAGCAATAGGCAAAGGTCAGAGAGAGAAGGTGCACAGGTGCTGAGGGTCAAAGCCAGATCTGACACAGAGAGTCATACTGTTATAATAAGTCTATTGATAAAAACGGACCTTTTCTGAACATCAAAGAGAGGCCTGCTTATTGAGGACTGCTGAGGAGCTGATACGGGGCCCTTTTCAAGGGCGGAGTTTAATTGTGTACAGAACGGAAACCCTTCCTCCAAACTTCCCAATAGTTGGCAGAGCATTTCCTGGAGCCACCAGGCAGAATCTCTGAACGTTTTTCACAATAAGATGGCAAACAAGATATCTGCAGCCAGTTTATTAATGCTTTTCATGTAATCCAGTGGAAAGGGAAAATAAGAAACACTTTTCAAAAACAAAGTATTTTTTTAATGGCACCCTCCTAGGGGAAACTCCTTCACAACAGAGCTCAAACATCTGCTTCAACTCCATGTTGCCTTCTGGCACAGTTCAAGGTACAAGTTTTGATTAGGGTTGCCAAGTCCAACTCAAGAAATACCTGGTGACTTTGGGGGTGGAGCCAGGAGCAAGGGTGTGACAGACACGAATGAACTCTGAAGGGAGCTCCGGCAATCACATTTAAAGGGATTGCACACCTTCTAAATGCCTTCTCTTCACTGGAAATAATGAAGGGGAGGGGCACCTTTTTGGGGGGCTCATAGAATCGAACCCCGTGGTCCAATCCTTTTGAAACTTGGAGGGTGTTTTGAGGAAAGGCACCAGATGCTGTGTTGAAATTTGGTGCCTCTATCTTTAAAAACAGCCTCCCTAGAGCCCCAGATATTTGCAGATCAATTTTCCATTATACGCTATGGGAGTTGGTCTCCATAGAGTATAATGGAGTGCCTAGCAGACATTCCACCCCCCCCTCCTTTCTAATAACCCTGAAGCGGGGGGAGAGTCTCCAAACTGGGGGATCCCCTGCCCCCACCTGGAGCTGCACGAGTGGAATTCATGCCACTAACTCAGAAGCCCACCTCCCACTGGAATGTGGACATTCCCTAAGACAGAGGTGGCAAATTCATTTGTTATGAGGGCAGGGCTGGATCTGGGGGTGGGGGCAGAGGGACCACTAGCCCCAGGCACTGCCCGGGTGGGATATCAGACTGGGCACCCCCTGCAGCAGACAGTAGAAAGATTGGCTGTCTTTGTTGCCTCTCTGCCTTGTGGAGAGGCGGCAAAAGCAGCCCTGTGGCTCCCCCCATTTAAAGACCTTGCTGGTCAGTGGGGTCTTTAAATGGGGGGAGGAGAGTCAGATCGCCTGCCTTTGCAATCTCCCCGCAGTCCCACGGTGGCTTCCCTCCCAATTTAAGCACTCCACCATCGTGCTTAAATGGGGAGGGGGAGGCAGATCACCTGCCTCCCATTTTTTGAGTGGGGGTGCCATTTTTGGTTTTGCCCCCACTCAAAAATATGTAGATCCAGCTGGGCTAGATCTGACATCAATGTCACTTTGTTGGGCCAGGCCATGCATTCCATAAAATGTAACACAAGATGCCGAAGATATAAACTTTCTAAAGGTGATTTCAGATGCCGAATGACAGTAGCAGGCCTGATTAGACTGGGTGTGATATGCAGAGGGAGGCAGCAGATGTGGAGATATCAGCATTGGTAATCAGACAAGAAACAGGTCTCAGTTCCATCTAGGAGGAAGCAAAGAATAAATGGCTATGTCTGACATTAGAAACCACAACATTCAGTGGCTGACCTGAGAGTAGCAGTGCTCTTACAAAGGAATTTCAAAGGAAAATGAGAAAGAGAAACTACTGAGTTGCAACTGATACTGAAGCTCAAGACAAGGCATCCTCCTGGACTGGACTGAGACCTAAATTTCCTGTCTCATACCAATGTGTGCTATTACTATTTGGCATCTGAAATCACTCTCCAAGATATAAGGACAATCCAAGTGTTCTAATTTCTAATCAGGGTCTTTTTGAAAGAAAATAAATCCAGACAGGAACAGAGAAATCCAATTTTTTTTTAAAAGAAACACTTTCAGAATAAGCCAATGTACATTGTGCTTGTCAGAAGAATCCATCCATTCTCTCTCCCTCCCTTGCACACCAGAGCTTATACCTGTGTAGAGTAAACCCAAGGTCTAAATGAATGCTGTTTCATAGTTCTTTGGGAAATCTCCTGGAGCAGTCTTTGGGCATCTAGAAAGCAGTTGACAACAGTAGAAGAAAGAAGCAATCTGTGTTTTGTCATCCTCATTATCCACAAGCAATGCAGCGGAATTTGCTAATGAGGTGTCAAAATGAGAACTAAGAGGAAATTTATTGTTTAAGTTTCTGAACAGAGAAAATTAACTTGGCAAAATGCCCTTTCTTTGTTTAAAGTTAATCACCATTTCAAAAGGTGAACCTAAGTTTAAAGTTGCAAATGTTGCTCAAAGCCCTTAATGTTTTAATGGTTCTTATAATTTAGATTCTGAGAAAGTTAATAAAACAATAGTTTTAAGCATCATGAGATAAAAGAAATTGTAATTCAATTAAGAGTCTCTGAATAGGCAGACAACAGGAGAGGCTTTGCTAGTTAATATGATATTAGCACTCAAATGTGGAATAGCTTTCCTCTACAGTATGTTTAACACAAGGCTTTGAAATGTTTAATACTGTGTTATATTGAAGCTAAGGAAATGCATGGTTTAAGCAGTTTAATCATTTAATTCACAGGACTCTATGCTGCCTATGAAGCTAAGGAAATGCATGGTTTAAGCAGTTTAATCATTTAATTCACAGGACTCTATGCTGGTAGCAGGAAATTAAAAATCTGTTGCAATCAGTATTATTATTTTTAACTAGCAAAGGTGAACGTTGTTATTGGAAAGTATTTTCAGCCAATTAAGCTAGGATAAGATGCCAAGGCCAGTACACTAGAACTTTTGCCTAGTAAAGATACTTCTAACAGAGCAGATGATTTTAGATTTATGATTCCTATTTAGAACCTTTGAACCAGGTGAAAAATAAACTATCACATGTTGACAATTAATTATAATAACAAGGAGAAGCAAAAATGATTCCTATACAAAGAGGGTCCTCAGTGTTATATTTACATTTTGTATAAGTATACAAAAGTATACATTTTTTATCACTTAAATATTTTGAAATATCAAATAAAGGCTTCCTGATCAATTAGAGAATAAGCAGGAATAAGTATTCAAGAGAGAAAAATAAATTCTTTCAGTTAAATGTTATTTTGGAGCTGAGAAATCCATATAAAAGTTCAATTTTTCTAAGAAATGGCTGATGTTATTATCAATTCTTTTCATATATTTTGTAGGAATGCTTAATAAACAAGTGTTTTAATGTGTTTTTATGTATGTAGAAGCAAAATTATTCAATAGAAAGTTAAGTTTTACTTGAGATATGAATTGAAGGTTGTAAGTTCATGAAAGATGGAACATAGTGGGGTTTTTTTTTTGGGGGGGGGGGGGGTACCCGGGATTCTCAAGAATACCAGTATCTGCATCCCATATATTTCTGGAAATATTTGAGAACAACCAGAGCTGGCCTTTTAAGGATCCTGGGCCTGTTTCTGTCCTTTAACAGGTTTCCTGGCAAGGGTGGGGAGGGAGGCATCTCTCCCACCCAGAGCAGGTGACTCCTGGTCACGAGTCTCACCTTGGCCAGGGAAGGCAGCTTCCAACCCAGATGAGCCAGTTGGCCTCCTCCCTCCCCTGTGGGGGCAGGGCTTTTCCCCAGGACTGACCGATCCTCCCAGGCCACACCCCTGCAAGGTGGATGGATAGGGGGACACCTCGTTCAGGAACTCATGGAATTAATTTGGAACCCTTGGTTCTGTTTGCTTCAGTGAACAAGGAGCACAAAATCCCCAGGTAGCATGTGATGATGCAGCTCCATCTGAAAACTGGAGAGGAAAAGGCAAATCCTGCACCCCCAGCAGCATTGCTATCTTCGGGTCCAGCTTCCCCTCTGCTCTCCGCAATGGTTGGAACCATCTACCCACATCCGTCCAGTTAATACTCCAACCATGGTCTCCTCCTCTCCACTCAGCCATGCCCTAATCCTCTCTCTACTGCCTTTTCCATCTTCTCTCAGATTTCCTGTTCTTACCATGTGACTGTACTCTTGCTTCTGCAGTTTTCCTTCAGCCACGATCCCAACTGGCATTCTGGTCTTTGAGTTGTGAGTTCTGTAGAGGCTCAGTCACTGTTTCTCCACTTTTTAAAATTGTTTTTTAATGTGTCTGCACACCTGGAGGTTCTGCCATCCCTACATGGGCCTGCCAAGCAGATTTCTCAGTTCACACAATGTCCGTAATTAATTAAACGTTTGAATGCTCTTCCTGATAGCCAGGCTCAGAGATGTTCAAAACAAGATAAAAACCAACAATATAAAATACCAAAATCTAAACCTGCAGTTACCAAAACAACCTGCAGTTATCAGAAGGCTACTAAGAAGTTTTAAGACCTCGTAGATAAACTTTATTTGACTCCAGGCTTCTCAAAGCAAAAACAGTTTATTAGACTCCAAGTTTCACTTTAGACAGAAGGCAAACAGTTTAGATACCATTAATACATTTCAATTTCTTCTTTGGACAGAAGGCTTCAGATATATGGATAGGACACAAAACAGAAAACAGTTTACACAGTTTGAGCATAAAACATAAAATACAATAAAGCAATAATGAAAAATATGTCTCGATAGGAACTTCCCCTATTAGTTACATATTTCCATTGACAATCATAGTCCCATGTTTTAGTAGATGCTATGCTCTGGATTCTAAGTCTGAACATTTTTTCTGTGTTTGGGATCTCAAACAGAAGATGATTTAAATCTAGGGGTCCCAACCCTCCCGCTCTAGCGGGGGACCCCAGGTTTCCGAGCCTCTTCCCCCGCTCCCTCAAAAAACGGAAGCGGGGGGAGAAGCAGCGTCCTCTTGCTGCTGGCGGCGTCGGGGGCTGCCAGGGAGGATGCTGGGGGTGAACAGCATCACCAGCGGGGGTTTAGGGGGCCGCCTGCGCTCGCGCTCCATGTGCTCCTCATCGGCGGCTGTGCTGCTGGAGGCGGCTGACCACGCGGTCGGTGTAAAGGACGGGCTTGAGGGTGCGCGAGCGCTGCGGCCAGCCATAGCAGAAGGTCTCCACGCCCCGCCCGTTGCGCCCGTAGCACTGGCGCACCCTCAAGCCCGTCCTTTACACCGACCGCGTGGTCAGCTGCCTCTAGCAGCACAGCCGCCGCCGCCCCTGCCGCGGCGCGTGGTTTGGGGGGCAGGATCGTGGGCCCGCCGGAAGTGCAGGGCTGGGCCGGGGAGGGAAGCCAGCATCAGACCCTTCGAGGGGGCAGACCCTCCCCACCCAGCCCCGACCAAGGAAGGGCAAGCGGAGGAGGTCTCCCCGGGAGTCAGGGGTGCAAAACATGCGCCTCCTGCCCCCGAGCACCACTTACCGACGGGGGCTGCCCTAGCAGGCAGACGGCGGGGCGCAGGTTCCGGCCCGAAGGGGCGCCCAACTCGGAGCAAACTTTCCCCGGCGCCGCACGTCTCCTTCTCCGCCAGGTGAGCACGTGCGCTGCAGGTGAGCCCTTTGGCCCAGGTGAGCCCTTCCTCTCCCGCGCGGCCGCCTCCTGGTTAACCCCTTCACCTCTGGGCCCTCCCTGGAGAGCCTGGGAAACTCCCCGAGACCGGGCAGGCCAGCTGGAGCCGAGCCGCTCCCCTGCCTGCCCCCCCCGCCTGAGTTAAGGCTTTGGCCCAAGGCTGGCCAAATTGTGGCCACGCGTGGCTCATTTGCACATAGCGTGTGGCTCTCAAAGCCCCCCGCCCCATCAGCCGGCTTGGAGAAGGCATTTGTCTCCAGAGGCTCGGAGAATGCATTTAAAGTTAAAGCTGCTTTCTTTCTGCCTGTCTCCCCCATAGGGTTGCCAATCCCCAGGTGGGGGCAGGGGATCCCCCGGTTTGGAGGCCCTCCCCGTGCTTCAGGGTCATCAGAAAGCGAGGGGAGGGGAGGGAAATGTCTGCTGGGAACTCTGCTATTCCATAGGAAGATTTATTCCCCTAGAAAATAATGGGGAATTGACTTGGGGGTATCTGGGGCTCTGGGGGGGGGCTGTTTTTTGAGGTAGAGGCACCAAATTTTCAGTATAGCATCTAGTGCCTCTCCCCAAAGTACCCCCCAAGTTTCAAAAAGATTGGACCAGGGGGTCCAATTCTACGAGCCCCCAAAGAAGATGCCCCTATCTATTATTTCCTATGGAAGGAAGGCATTGAAAAGGTGCTATCCCTTTAAATGTGATGGCCAGAACTCCCTTTGGAGTTCAATGATGCTTGTCACAGCCTTGATCTTGGCTCCACCCCTAATGTCTCCTGGCTCCACCCCCAAAGTCTCCTGGCTCCACCCCCAAAGTCCCCAGATATTTCTTGAATTGGACTTGGCAACCCTATTTAAATCAACAAAGGCTGTTTCCTCTCTTAGGCTGTGCAGCAGAAGAAACTGTCTCTGCAGAGCAGTCCAAGATTCTAAGTCCCTATTAGTGTGGCATAATCAGACACAGAGGCAGTCTAGCTACACTCTGGTCCAGATCAGCAGCGTGAGCCAAAAAATCCACAGCTTATGTAGGCATTAATGACCTCACACACATGGCTACTTGTGTCATTCAGTTGTGCTTCTGATGTCACCAATTTTGCAGCCAAATGCAATTCACACCATAAGACGCACTTCCTCCCCCCAAAAAGTGGGGGAAAAGTGTGTGTGTCTTATGGAGCGAAGGTACCTTCCTCTGGGGGGCGGGATCCGCTGCCTCCGCCTCTGATCCTGGCGCTTCCCCCGCGCCTGCCTGCCTGGCTCCAGCTTCTTCCAGCAAGCGCTGGGATCGCTCCACGCTGCCCCCACCGCAAACCCAGATCCAAGGTAGTCCACCCGGCTGGGTTCGTCAGGGAATGTGTTCCCCAAGTAGTGCATGTAGCTGTTGCCCTGGATCGTGAAGTACTCCACTTCTTCTGGGTCACCATCGAACGTAATGTCCAGCCCTCTGCCTCTTCCCAAATCCCAAGGCCCCGGGCCTAAGGGTCTCGGAGTGGCCGGCCCCGCAAGTGGTGGCAGGGGCGCCGCTGGATCCCCTGCCGGCGGGGCTGGCGGAGCGGGCGCCGGTGGTGGTTGGGCCCGCAACTGGTCGATCTGCCGCTGTACTTCTCTGGCGATGTGTACTGTGTTGGCTTGGATCTCGTTCCGGAGGTCCTTCGCCCAACCTCTCATCTCTTTTCTTATCTGCTCGAGGATCTCTTCCCCTCTTGGAGGGTTCCCATTCTCCCCATCCGAATCGGCCCCCCGGCCGCGATCCTCGTCTGTTTCACCTCGCTTCGGGTTGCCATCGCCTGGGTCTGGCCTCACGAGTATGTTCTCGTGACGACCCGGTGCCTCGTCCATTAGGGTGGTGGTGGTGCGGGGCTTCCACTGCTTTGGGGTGATGAACATCGTCTGGAAGTGCAACGGGGGTCCTCCTGTGCCCCGAGCCCCAGTAATGTGGGGGGGGGGGTCTTCGGCTCCTCCACTGGTTCAGTAGGTTCTCCGTTATTCGGAAATTTTGCAGCTATCCGGCTTAAAATGTGGCCAGAGCAGATAAACCCTTAAAATAGTGATCAGTTCCAAAATGTCAGACAGTGGAACTTCAAATCAACCAGACCTTGAGTTGATACAAAGTTTAGGCTTTATTCAAGAGTCCATAGCATCTGAACGAAGAAAGATTGGAACTGATACAGTGCTGCATATTAGAGCATGTCTTAAGGAATTCTACATCAAAGGTTACTATGCAAAAATCCACATTTCTAAACATTGCTAGGTCGAGGTGCAAGGTTTCACACGGTCATTCATTCTTATCTCATTGTTATTGCTGCTTCACAGGGATGGCTGAACTGCCATCCCTGGAGGTGCTTATCTTCAAAGGAAGGTGGCTTTTGTTAGTTGCAGGGAAAGGAATGTTCACATCAACTGTTAGTAACATTCTTGGCCTCTACTTTGATATGCAAGGGCTTTCTCAGGGTTAGTAGCATGGGATAGAAAATGGAGTCAGTAAGGCTAAGCATTTCATCACAGTTATAGCATTTCATTACAGTTATATTCCATTGTCTGCCACTGCTATCTCATGGGGCGGGGGGGAGTGAGATCAGAAGTGCCAGATGCCAACCATTGCTGCTCCGCTCAGCTGAATACCTGGTGGGACATCTCTGTCTTGCAGACCCTGCGGAATGGAAGGAAGGCCCTGGCCAAGGACGGCCAGATGGTGAGACGTAGATTTTTTTTTCTCTTTTGGAAAAAAGAAAACTTTTTTTTTAATTGACAGATATGTGGTTCTCAGGACAAAAAGGGATACCATAACAAATCCCAGCTCCAAAACATCATCATTATGTGACAAGCTGTGAGGAGCCTCATCAATGCCCACCTCCCTTGATTTCCAGAACCCCCTGCACTGACTCCCAGTGCTTAGCAAGTATCAGTCTTGTAGTAGTGGCTATTTTTGAAGTAATCTCTTTAAATTCCATAGAAATCATTGCAACATTGTTTAATAGTAACATGCTTGAAAGGTACTTCAGTGTATAGATCTTTTCAAAGTACATCAGTGAATGTGTTCCAAAAGCAGTGGGCCTTCTGCTAGCCCCCCCCCCCCCAAGTGGAGGAAGTCTGCTGGTGTGGGACTTGCAGAAGAGGAGACAGATGCCAGGGATGCAGCATTCCCAAAATGTTGTCTGTAAAACTAAGAGAAACCGAGGAAGAACAACCATATGAAAAATGTGAACTTCCAGTTTTGAATAGACACTTCAGAACCAAGACACTAACTCCACTTAACCTGAAATGTTCTTATTGCTTTAGTTTCCAGAAGCAACAAAAAAATTATATAGCCTGGAAAGAATATGCCTACCAACTTGAAAGAACCCTTTCTCAAGAGTAGTTGAGAATTAAACAGATGTCATATGGCCTCCATTCCACATGTTAATTTCTAGCGAGCCTAGGCAGAATGTTGAGAAGAACCCCAAACAAACACAAAAGATCAGAAGGGCTTAGGACTGCTGAAAACAAGAACACGCTTGATGTTTCCAATATGTGGCAATTTCTTCCCATTGTCTGAATCAGACGGGCCTGTGGAAAACCTAAACCAGGGTCACTGAACTCATTTGTTATGAGGGCCGGATCTGACATAAATGAGACCTTGTTGGGCCAAACCATGTCGGACTGGGCTGTATGTGTACCTATTTAAGATTAATTAGCAGAGATATAAACTGTAGAAAGGATACAAACAAACACAATTAAAGATTTTTTAAAAAAACTTTAAACATGCTTAAAACATTAGCACTCATTGGTCTTAAAGGTGCTTTCTTTGTATCTCTCCCATGGGATCCATGGAACTGGGCAAAGGAAGCTCTGGCTCTTTCCTTCCTTCCCCAGGGGACCAGGAGGGGGAGGAGCTTCAGCCAATAGAAGGAAGAGAGGCTTGGCTTAGTAGCTCTGCTGTGTGATTGAGAGGGCCTGGTAAAGTGAGTTCTCCTTCACCCTTTCCTCCCCAAAGGAGGAGCCTCAGCCAATGGAGAAAATAGAGATTTTGCTCTGTAGCTCCTGTGCTATTGAGCAAGCCTGGCAAAGCAAGCTGTGATGTGATGCAGAAGGAAGCAAGAGAGATAGAGAAGGCAGCTGTTGGGAAAGCAGCCCTACAGCTGATCAGTCCACACCTGCCTCCTTGGTCAGAGAGTTTGCTAATCTCTCATGTGGGACTGCACAGAAGCCACAACGATGGGAACAGGGTAGCACTTGTTCCTGGAGTGGTCTTCTGTGCAGGTGCACATCCCTCCCCCCTTTCCCTATGGTGGGCTGCCCTGCCATTGCCTCTCTGCAGCTCCTTAAGGCAGTGAAGGGAGAACTGAGGGGAGGATGCCCCCTGCCTCTGACATGCAACCTTTGGACAGGAAAAGAGTTCCTGGAGATGGAGGGGAGGGGGAGTACTCTCAGGCTCTTGAAAGTTCTTCTAAGCTTGGAAGCTCTTTCTCCATGACTGGCCTGCATAGAAGACCACCTGATAAACAGCAGTTCCAGGTAAGTGCAACCCCATTTTCCTTCTGCAGAGCTCTTTGCAAGCTTGCCACACTTTTATACTCTTATTTCTTGAGCTCGTCTTCTTTTCAACACAGCTGCCAAATGGGTTCTGATTCTTTCATTGGCCTCACATTTTCTGGGCAACTATCTAGTGAAACTCTTTTTCAGAGAACTACAGAACAAAGTTCAAGTCCAGTGGCACTTTTAAGACCAATGGAAGCTTATCATCCCCAGAAGAACACTTTGTTGATCTTAAAGGTGCCACTGGACTTGAACTTTGTTCTGCTGCTTCAGACCAACACAGCTGCCCACCTGGATCAGAACACTGTGTAAGGCCAGGTCTTCCATTCTCAACTCTCAGTGAAAGCTTGGGACACTGAACACCCAACCAGAGTGCACAAGAGCTGAAGGCCATTGAATTGCACCTCCTCAGTGCTCCCCAGGCCAGGCCCTTCCCTTCCCTTCCTTTGGAAGTACCTCTCCCCCCCTGCAGAAATGGGGCCTGAAACTTCTGTTTCTGGCTTCTGTTATTCTAGGGGTGGGGGACACAAATAATCTGCATTTTGCTGTCCTTCCTCTTTTGAGGAAGGCCTGGGTTGCCTGGAGTTTCCCCTCATGATGTCTGGAGCTTACCAGTCTATGGCTCCAAACAAAGGCAGACTTCTGTTTGCTCCTGGATGGGAGTTGCAGGTATTCGACTGCCAGCTAGGGATGTGCATTCGGCTCGGCCGAGCCGAAAATACAGCCGAATCAACGCTGATTCGGCTGTATTCGGCATTGCCCGCAGCCGAATGCCCTTGCCGCCAAAAATGCGGCTCCCGAATGCGGCTCGCCGTATTCTCCCGAACCGCTATTCGGGAGAATACGGTACGGCTGTCAAAAGGCTGCTGTCAATGTAAAATTCCATAGAAAAGGCGGGAAGCGGATTCTGCAGCCTCAATGGAGATGCTTGCTTAGCTTCCCGCCTTTAGTGCCCTCTTCCTGCCTCTCCTATAGCCTCCCTGGGGTCAGGGAGGGGGGGGGGAGAGGGAAGAGGAGCCCCAGCAGCCAATCCAAAGCATGCATTTGCAAAATGCATTGCAAATGCATGCTTTGCAGGGCTGTTGTTGTGTACTGTGTATGTATGTGTAGCTGATGGCCCAGCCATCAGCTACATTGTTATTTTGATCTTTTGCTTACTTGGGCATCCAAGTAAGCAATGTTCTCTGGCCAATCAGAGAGAGCAGTGCTGTTTTTTGAAATTGCTCTCTGTAGGGCCTGAGAACCTTTTTAAGGAGTCTTCCTGCTGGACTCCTCCATTGCTGTGTTGGTGTATGTGGTGTGGGTTGGTGTGAGAGAGATTGTGCTGCTGCTGGTGGCTGGCCCTTGGCTTCAGCTCCTGCCTGCTGCTCTCTCACTGCCTTACCAGAGACCTCCCTGGACTCAGAGAAGACAAGGTAAGACAGTTTTGGGGTTCTTGTTTTAGTTTTTGTTGGTAAAAGGACTAGAGTCCCTTCACTTGTTCAGATTTGGGTGGGTGAGTGCTGGGTGGGTAGGGTAGCCTATTTGGAGTTGAGGTTAGGTTCCTCTGGGGGTGGGGGGGGCCTGGGGTGGGGTGGTTTTGCTAATTTGCCCATATCTTAATTTAGTGAGAGGACTTTTTAAAGTGCAGTGTCCTTTTACTTCTCCTGATTTGGGTGGCTTGGATTTCTTGGGGTTAGGGTGAAGGGGTTTTTTTTTGGGGGGGGGGGGAGTTCCTGTATTATTTAAAGTTGAGTTTTTTACTGTTTCATTGTTTGATTTGTTGCTGCTGTGTTACTTTTATCTTCAGGTTATTGGGGGGGGGGTGCTGTTTGGCCTAATTTTCATTGTTTTGTCCCCCTTTTCTGGTTCTGGTTTTAGGGGTGGGGGTGTTGTTGTTGACTGATTTGAACTGAGTTTTCTTATTGGTGAAAGCCCACTTTTTAAAATCTTGAGTTGCTTTGCTTGGCCTTTTTTTTCCTGTTGTCACTTTCTTGGTGTGGGGTTGGGGGGGGGCTGGGGGGGGGTTTGTTGACTGATTTGGCCGGGACCAGCCAACCATCCATCACTCAAGGTAAGTCAAAATGCTTCTTGCTTTGTGTTGCAGAATGATGTTGAGCTAGGTGTGGTGGTCCACCACTTCTCTTGTTTGAGAGACTAGAGTTGTGTTGTTTGGGGCAGGGAAGCTGGCACCTGGGTGAGAGACCCAGAGGCAGCAGGCTTTTTGTGGTTTGCCAGCTCTCCCCGTGTTGTTCGGGGCAGGGCTGGAGAGCTGGCACCTGTAGATTGTGTTGTTTGGGGCAGGGAAGCTGGCACCTGGGTGAGAGACCCAGAGGCAGCAGGCTTTTTGTGGTTTGCCAGCTCTCCCCGTGCTGTTCGGGGCAGGGCTGGAGAGCTGGCACCTGTAGATTGTGTTGTTTGGGGCAGGGAAGCTGGCACCTGGGTGAGAGACCCAGAGGCAGCAGGCTTTTTGTGGTTGGCCAGCTCTCCCCGTGTTGTTTGGGGCAGGGCTGGAGAGCTGGCACCTGTAGATTGTGTTGTTTGGGGCAGGGAAGCTGGCACCTGGGTGAGAGACCCAGAGGCAGCAGGCTTTTTGTGGTTTGCCAGCTCTCCCCGTGTTGTTTGGGGCAGGGCTGGAGAGCTGGCATCTGGGTTTGCTGCAGCCAGGTCTGCAGAGCAGACCTTGAGCAGATTGTGTTTTGTACTGCCACGACGTTGGCAACTGGGTTTTTATTGGTGCCAGGCCTGCAGGGTTCATAGATTAGATAGAGGGATGTAGTGCATTTGGGGCCTATAGAGATTCTCTGGTGTGAAGTTAGGTTTGGCTTTGGGTGCCCCAGGAATTGGACCCCCTGGTCCAATTTTTTTTTGGCCTTGTGGGTTTTGTGTGGGACAGTCCCCTGAAGCTGCACAGCAGTTTGGGGGGCTCTCCTCAAAACCTCCTGCTCCCCAGAGCCACTTTTCCCACGACAATTGCAGTGAGGAAGTGGCTCTAATTGGTTTTTTCTCACCATTGGGAGCAGTGTTCCTTTTGGGGTGCCCACAGATGGGTGCTGTCTTTTGGGGCCAGGGGGGTTGCATGCTGGGGAGTCCCCTGAAGCTGCCCTGCAGTTTTGGGGCCTCTGCCTCAAACCCCCCTCTGGCCAGAGCCACTTTCTCCACAGCAATTGTAGTGGAGGAAGTGGCTAATTGGGCTTTCCCCATCATTGTTGGCAATGGGCCTTTTGGGGAGCCAAAGACAGGGACCCCCTGGCCCAATCTTTTTGGGACTTGGGGGGGTTGTAGGGGAGAGTCCCCTGCAGGACCCCTGCAAATTTGGGGGCTCTCCCTCAAACCCCCTCCCCTCCAGGCGGCTTCAATTATACCCTATTTGCCATTGATTTCAATGGCCCATAGGGTATAATGATGGAATAGGGGCACCCTCTTTGGGTGCCCCTGGAATGGGACCCCCTGGCCCAATCTTTTTGGGACTTGGGGAGGTTGTAGGGGAGAGTCCCCTGCAGGTCCCCTGCAAATTTGGGGGCTCTCCCTCAAACCCCCTCCCCTCCAGGCGGCTTCAAATATACCCTATTTGCCATTGATTTCAATGGCCCATAGGGTATAATAGGGCCGTATATTCGGAAATAGCCGCGCATTACCGTATATGCGGCTATTCCGAATACGGCATTCAGCAGTACAGGGGGAATCCGAAATTTTTTTCCCTGTGTACTTCCGAATCCGTGCACTTCCGAATTTTTTTTTTTGCACATCCCTACTGCCAGCTGCTGCAGCAGCCGTCTGCACAGGGAAACCGAGCCAAGTGGGAGGAACCAGCCCTTGGGCCAGTTTCGTTTGGCACTCAGTCCCCCAACAATGGCTTTTGGCCCTCCTCCCTGGTTTGGGTGTGGCTTCTTGGCGTGCTTATATTGAACTGTTTTTTTTTAAAAATGTTTTTAATTGTTCAAATGTTTTAATGGTTCAGCACCTTGTGGACCCTGATCACAGGGAAAGGCAGCATTAAAATGTTCTAAATAAAAGAATAAATCAATAAATGGAGAGCAGGTTTATGTACTTCCTCTCAGTGTTTAACAACTGTAACGCATCAGGGTGTGGCATCTTATTTATGATGGATGTCATTTCCCTGGAATCTTTGGCTCCCACCATTCACTTGCCTCTCCTCAAACCCTTTCAGTTGGCACCAAGGCATGGGTGAAGCACCAGCTGCATGCCCTTGTCTCACCAGGAGAAGGTGCCGCTTCCTTCCTTTCAGGACTTCTAAGTATTTCTGGGGACATTCAAGTGGGACTGAAGCACTTCCCCCTTTCCTTGCCTCTTCCTCTCATTAGCCTCATAATTAATACTACTGCAACATAAGGGATTCCTGGAGGAGGAGGAAGCAGTGTTGCTGCAAGTCTGGGGTGTCTGATGATGTTTGTTCATTAGTTCTCTCTGGTTTCACCACTTTGATCAAAGTCACACAACAGCTCCAAAAATGTCACTTCAAGAGCCATTGAAGCAGATGTTGCTGACAAGGGGCAGCACAGGTTGAGGGTGGTGACTGTATGGCATTGTACCCTGCTGAAGCTACTCCCCTCCCTTCCCCAAGCCCCGCTCTCTCCCAGCTCCACCCCCAAAGTCTCCAGGCATTTTCCAACACAGACCTGGCAACCCAAGATCTCTCCCATGTGTATTTCCCCACTCCCTGATATCTGTGGGGAAGGGGCTGTTCTGCATCCCCTGTGGGAAGGACACGGAGCTCCTCCCTCCTTCCTTCTGATGGTGCCCACGTGATGGGATGCTTGGCCAGAGGAAGCCTGACTGGCTACTTTGGTGCTTGCTTTCTGACACTTCATGGGAACTGAAGTTTGGGGGAAGATAAGGCAGTGGTTCTCAAACCTTAACAAGCCAGGACCCATTTTGCTTTGTAAACCCCCAAACCCTCTCCGTCTCCTTCACCCGCTTCCTGCCATGTGCTGAGCAGCCTGATAACTTTGGAGTGTGGCCTCTTCCTGGTGCCCCCTGAGAGAGAGTCCTGAAAACAAGACAAGCAGAGAGAACCACTTCAGCTACACTGTCAAAGCTAAGGAACTGAATGTGGTGACCCTTTGACATAAAAGGGGTGAAGCTGATTCCATCTGATCCCCCTGAGGTGGGGTGAGCCTGTCCCTGGAAAAATGAGAGGAGGCCATTTTCACCTTAGCTACCTTCCCCAAGCCCTACTTTGCAAAATGCTTTCTAGTGAGGCCTACAGGCTCTGGGGAAGGCTGTATCAGAGCAGCTCCAGGGCCTACATTTCCTAGGATCCCTCCTGTCCCTCTGATTGGGTGGGCAGCCATTTTGGAGGGGGAGCTTGCCCAGAGGGGAGGAAAGATGAGGAGACCACCAGGCCAGAGATGGGGAAGGGGCTTCTCTCTGGACAGGTGGGGCTGGAGGAGGAGGGTTCCTTCCCGCAAGGGGCTGGTGAGTCTCTTGGCATTAGAGGAAGGGAACCTTTAGCCAGTCGCCTCTAGGGCTGCCAACCCCCCGATCTGGGAGGGAGTTCTCCCACCCGGGAGGTTCTCAACTTGCCGGTCCAATGTGGGCTCCCCCTGCGTCTCTGGTGCAATGACATCACCTGTCACCTGGAAGTGATGCCATCAAAATGGCGGCGCACCCATGTGGGGCCGCTCTAGGTGTTTCCTGGAAAACTCTAAGGTTTTCCTGGACACTCTAGCCATTTGGGAGGTAAAACTCCATGGTACAATAGGTCACAGGGTGGTCACAAGGTGTGCAACACTTGCCCTGCTGTGATCGGCCATTGGACAGGACAGGACAGGAAGGAATATTTGAAGCTTGGACTTCTGTCTGGACCTGGTCAATACAGGACGAGCTTTTGCCTCCTGCACTTCAAGTTCCACCTGAGGCTCCCAGTTTAGTTGCTCAGCCCTGGATCCTCCCCTGGATCCATCCTGGTTGCGACACCCCCAAGCCCAGGCAGGCACCAAATGACCCCTTCACTTCAAGCGCCACTCAAAGGCAGATTGTGCTGTGCATCCAAGCCCCACACAGCAGATGTGTTGTGTCAATCCCTGCAGATTGTGATGCTGTCTCAGATCAAGGCTGCCTCATGAAGGGAAGCTGGTTTCCTATCCTCCTGTTGATGGAGGAGAAAGTGATGAAGCTGCCTCTGCTGATGAGGAGGAGGAGGAGGGAAAGTGAACAGGGCCAGACAGGCTGTCTCTCTAGGCAGCATTTCAGAAGTGGAGAGAGTGGGCATGGAAAGTATTGCTTCTGGTGCCCTCAACACTCAACCCACACAGCTGAGCAGAGAAAGGCTTCTGGGCTGGATGCTGACGGAGAATTCAGCCTGATTTCCGCCCTAGCTGAGAAAAGTCAGGTACAGACAGTTCTAGAATTCAATGCTGACAGAGGGCAATTTAACACGAACAGGAGAACTGTAAGTCAAATAGGAAATGCATCCTTTCAGTGAGTCACTGAGCTGTGTTTCAACTGTCTGGATTTCTGGCCAGGGTCTCTTGCAGGGCTGCAGCTCTCAGGTTGCCACACTGCAGGGGGTCACAGTGATCCCCTTCTAGAAGCTGTCTGGCTCAACTGGGGAAAGTCAGTTCAGACACCTCAAAGTGGTGCCACAAAATGGATTCCTCCTCCCGCCCCTGATGGCTTCACTGGTCTCTCAGGGCCAGCAAAGACTGCTCAGAGGGGCAGGTGCTTTCCAGCATTGCAGGTGGCTAGCACCTCATCCTTTTCACTGGAGACTCTAGGACTGAGCCAGGGACCTTTTGTACGCCAAGGAAATACTCATTGCTCCTCCCCAGACAGCCGATGACGAAGGCCAACTGACTGAAGTTCAGTCGAAAGAAGACTGAGATGCTGCTGGGCTCAAGAAAACTGTCTGAGTGTTTGAGGAGTCCTGAAGAAGTCAGCTCATAGGCTCATAGGGGGTGCAGTTGGATTCTGCCCTGAGTTCAGAGGCTCTGCTGGCTGCTGTGGCACACAGAGACTTCTGCCAGTTTTGCCCAAGTCTCAAAAAGTGAGATCTGGGCATAGGAAGCCATGTTCTGGCGGCTGGTCACATCCACATCCGGAATGCCCCTTCAGCTTAATTAGGTTCAAAATGTAGCCACCAGTCATTGGTCGGAGGCAGGACAGAGGAAAGATCTGTTTCTGGGCACACTTCAAAATGCTTCTGCTGGCCTTTGTGGTGCCCAAAGCAGCCGGAGGCCGGGGAACCTGGAGGACTGTCCTTCCATGCTGCCAGCCCTCCTCTGAGGACCTCCTTCTCTCTGTGCCCTGCCTGCAGCAGTGAGGCAGGGGGCAACTACCAGCTGAACTTTCCCAGTGGCAGTGCCTTGTTTTTGGAATAGCTGAACCCTCGAGTTTCACCTGGTGCCAACTGTACAGTCTTTCAGACCAAACATGTCTCTCCAAGTAGGCTTCTAGTGGACAGCAGTTCTGCTTGTCCTTTTATGGTCAGCCTCTAGCCTGCCTGCTCTATTCCTTGCTAACCAGTTTCCTGGTGTGTCTTGCTGCTGGGAGCTGTGGTTGTGCTGTGCCATTTGTCTGCTGCTTTGGTGCCCGCATATCACAGGGGCTGTCTGTTTCTATGAACTGGGATCCCAGGTGGTTGTTGGGGGTTTTTGCTTGTAGAGGGGATATTTGTCAGAACTGGCAGAACTTCAAGTAAAGCCCGAGACTTAGTTGCAAGTATAGGCATTTATTGAGAACTTCAGAGCTGAAGATGCAGAATAACACTGATAGCGAGAGCTAGCATTTGGATACACTTTATGTGAGTCTGTTGACAACAATAAAACGATCGTTCACACGGGTGGAGACAACAGTCTGTTTCTCAGGGTTTGTTATCAGGCAGAGAGGATGGAATCCTGCTGGGAAAGTGCGGGCCGGCCTGGCTTCAAAGGCCATCTGCAGATGTTGACCCTGGGCTATCTGTCACACTTCAGTGATCACAGTTTGTTTGAAATGCACAGGCATATACAACATGTAGACTTGTTAGTCATTTGGGTAAAGCTGCTTGGGTTAGTGTTTGATTTCAATATGGAGTCGGTTAAGCTAACAGCCTACAGGAAAGTTACAAGTTCTGACATACTGCCCCCCCTAAGCTTTCGCCCTGGGCTTGTGTGGGTACAGTAGGTGGAATTTCTTTAGCAGTTGCGGGGCAGATACATCGCTAGCCTTGACCCATTCGTCGCAGCTCGGGGGGAAGTATTTCCAACGAATCAGATAGTACAGAACCCCCCGCTGAACCCTGGAATCCAGGATCTCCTGGACCTCATGGCTCTGGCCCTTCACTCGTGTAGGAGGTGGCTCGGGAGGGCGAGGGTGCCAGGATGTAGCCCCAGGATCTTTGCGAAGAAGGCTGCAATGAAAAACAGGGTGGATCTTACTTAACAGTTTTGGCAGTTCCAGTTCCACCGTTACATTGTTGATTACCCTTTTTATGGTGAAGGGACCCAAGTATTTGTAGGTCAATTTGCGGCAAGCCTGCGGTAGGGGGAGTTTCTTGGTTGACAGAAAGACCCTCTCCCCGACCTTAAATTCCCACTGGGGGGAGTGCTTTTTGTCGAACTGTCGTTTGTATTCTTCCTTGGCCTTTTCCAGGTTTTCCTGTATCACTTCCCATCCCCGTCGGACTCCCTCCCACCATTGTTGACAGGAGGTTGGCTTGGGCTCCCCTGCCGGTAGAGGGAGGTGGGGAAATGGCTTGCCTTCATAGCCATTTACTATCTGGAAGGGAGAGGTCTTTGTGGAACTGTGCAGGCTGTTGTTATAGCCATACTCTGCAAATGCTAACAGTTCCACCCAGTTTGACTGCTGGAAGTTGATGTAGCACCTGAGGTATTGTTCGAGAAGCCTGTTCATCCTCTCTGTCTGTCCGTCCGTCTGCGGGTGGTAGGCGGAGCTGAGTCCCTGTTCTATCCCTGCAATTTTGCAAAACTCCCGCCAGAAGTTGGCAATGAACTGTGGGCCACGGTCGCTAATCTGGGAATGAGTGGAGGCGTACCACGTGATTGAAGAAGAGGTGCGCCAGTTTTTTGGCGGTGGGGAGTTGTTTGCATGGGATGAAGTGGGCCTGCTTGGAAAAAGTGTCGACCACCACCAGTATCACCGTTTTCCCCTGTGAGGGGGGGTAGCTCGACTATAAAGTCCATCGAGACCACCGCCCATGGCCGGGTCGCCGTTGGCAGGGGAATTAGGTGGCCCGGTGGTTCCCCCCCCCTTCGTTTGACCATGATGCATGTTGGGCATGAGCTTACAAATTCCGACACATCCCTTTTCATCTGGGGCCACCAGAATTGTCTGGTGATTAAGTTCAGGGTCTTTACATAGCCAAAGTGCCCCGCTAGCCGGCCTGAGTGGCAGTTTTCCAGCACTTCTTTGCGTAGGGCTTTGGGCACATAGATCTTTCCGTTGTGATACCAGAGCCCTCCTTCCCCCTTTTCTACTCCCTCAGGCCGATCCCCTCCTTCCACTTCTGTCTCGGCCATGAAGCGTTCCTTTCCTTTTAGCTCCGGGGCCCCGGTCGTTTTCCCCGATCTGGTGGTGACCCCACCCCCGCTACCTGGGTGGGTGGAATCAGGGAGTCTATCACCTCTTCTCTTTGGCTATCGTGTTGGGGCATGCGTGAGAGCGCATCTGCGAGAAAGTTCTTGGTGCCGGGGATGTGCTTCAGCACGAAGTCAAACTTTGCAAAGAACCCAGCCCACCTAATTTGCTTGGCCGTTAGTTTGCGGCGGCCGGTTAACGCCTCCAAGTTTTTGTGATCCGTCCAGATTTCGAACGGGACTCGGGCCCCCTCTGGCCACGACCGCCAGGTTTTAAGGGCGAACGTGACTGCAAAAGCCTCTTTGTCCCACACCGACCAATTTCTCTCCTCGTTTGAGAATTTGTGGGAGATGTAGGCGCATGGCTGGAGCTCCCCCCCCTCGTCTCTTTGCATTAATATTGCCCCCACCGCGACGTCGGAAGCGTCGCATTGCACCACGAATGGTTTTAACTCATTGGGGTGGGCCAACACTGGTTCGCTCGTGAACAATCTCTTCAGCTTGTCGAAGGCGCGCTGACACTCGGGTGACCAGGCGAGGCGCGCCCCGGGCTTTTTTGCTTCCTCCCCCTCCCCCTTGGTCTTGAGGAGTTCAGTGAGGGGTAACATGACTTGTGCGAACCCCTTGATGAACCCGCGGTAAAAAATTGCGAACCCGAGGAATGATTGTAGCTGCCGTCAGGTTCGGGGCGGTTCCCAATCTAGCACCGCTTGTATTTTCGTGGGGTCCATCGCTAGTCCCTCCCCCGACACTCTGAACCCTAGATAGTCTAGTTTCGTCTTATGGAATTCGCACTTTGACAGTTTGGCATACAATTTGTTCTGATACAGGGTGGACAAAACTTTCCTGACCAAGGGTACATGTGACTCTAGGTCCTTCGAGTAAATAATGATGTCATCCAGGTACACCACCACCCCCTTGTACAAGTATTTCCGTAGGACCTCATTAATAAAGTTCATGAACACTCCGGGCGCTCCTCGCAGCCCGAACGGCATAACCAAATATTCGAATTGTCCCATCGGCGTGTTAAACGCCGTCTTCCACTCGTCCCCCTCTTTTATTCGGACATGGAAATACGCGTCGCGCAAGTCAAGCTTTGTAAACACCTTGCCCTCTGCCACCGTGCTTAATAAGTCTTTTATCAGCGGGATCGGGTAGGCGTTGGACATTGAAATCCCGTTTATCCCGCAAAAATCTGTGCAAAGTCTCAAACTTCCATCCTTCTTCTTTCGAAACAACACGGGGGCTGCATGGGGGGCTGTGGCGGGCCGGATGAAACCTCGCTTTAAGTTTTTGTCTATGAACTTTTTTAGTTCTGCCTTCTCCGCCCAACCCATCGAGTACAGTTTAGCTTTTGGCAGTTCTTGCCCCGGTATTAGTTCAATGGCACAGTCGGTGGGGCGGTGGGGGGGGGAGCTCATCCACTTCCCGCTCACTAAAAGCCCCTTTCAGGTCCCGGTATTCCCTGGGGATCGATCTCACTTCTTCTATGGTCAGGCACAGCCGCTCATTTTGCGGCGGGGCTTTGGGCCCCCACTCCCCCCTCCAGTGGTGATGCTCACACCGCCAGTCTGGGAAGCGTACAATGTGGGCCTCCCATTGTATGTCTGGTTGGTGTCTTGCTAGCCAGCCCGCCCCCACTACCAGATCGAATGAGGATGAGGGGGCGACTACAAACACCTCTATTCCCCAATGGTCTTCGGTCCCCATGGGCACCGCTTGGGTCTCTTCCGTGCAGGGTTCGCCTTTCATCACTGACCCATCCATCTGTTCAAACTGGATGGGGCGGGGCAGGGGGGATTTGGTTAATCCCAAGGCCTCTACCAGGCGGGGGGACATGATGTCTCTAGTGCACCCCGAGTCAATTAGAGCGCAGGTGTGCATGAAGCGTTTCAGGTGGGGGTTTAGTAGGGTTACTGCCATAAACAAAAGTTCCTCGGTAATTCTCACCGTCATCGGTGCCGGCGTCTCTCGGACCTGCTTTGCGGCACCTATTAAAGCAGGTCGCTGTCATTTCCCGTAGACTCGGGTTCCCACGACTCCTCGCTTGACTCGCCAATAGTTATAGTTTCCTCATCAATCGCCATGGATGTGGCGACGGCGCCCCGACTGGGCTCCTTGGCGCAGCCCCCTCCCTTCTTTGTTGTGCCTGCGGACTGCTTGGGTGTCGGGGTGGCCGCCAGTGCTCTTGCGGGGCAGTTGGCGGCGAGGTGCCCCGGGTCCCCGCATCTGAAGCATCTCCGGCTGCCCCCGGTTGGTGTGGAGGTCGCCAGTGGCTTCTTCGCCTCAGCTTTCGGTGCGGTCGGGGTTACCTTTCCTCCTCTCTTCCCCAGCTGCTGTTGCCGGCGCATCCCGACATGTTGCAGATTCGTTTCCACCTCGCCCGCCAGCTGAATCCACCCCATGAGGGTGTCAGGCCTCCCTTGGTGGTAGCACCGGTCGAGTATATTCGTGTTCAGCCCGTTCTTGAATGCTGAGCACTTCATTAGCTCACTCCAGCCTCTTACCGCGGTGCAGTGGGCCATGAACTTGGTGGCGTATTCGCGGGTCGTGCGGTTCCTTTGTTCGATTCTCTGGAGGGCCTCGGTGGCTTTCTCCTCTCGCAGGGGGTCTCCGTACTGCCGAAGCATCGCCTGGAGGAATTCTGCCACCGAGGCCAGCTCGGGCTTCCGCCCGGTATAGAACCCCATGTACCATTTCCTCGCGGCCCCTTTCAGCCGGGATGCTATGTGGTCTACACGGCTGGCTTCCGTTGGGTAGCCGCCTCCCCAGTGCGTGAAGAAGTTGTTGCACTGGATGGTGAAGTACTCTACTTCATCCCCGTCACCATCGAACATGATCTGGAGCTCGTGCGGTCTCCCACCTTCCCCCCCCGGGGCGGCCGGGGGGGGTGGCGCCGGTTGTGGTGCCGGTTGCGGCTGTGGCGGGGCCGGCACTGCGGGTGCGACTGGGACCGCTGGGGCCGCTGGTGCGGCCGGGACCGCGGGTGCAATCGGGGCCGCCGGCGCTGCCGGGGCCACTGGGGCGACTGGGGCCGCCGGTGCTGCTGGGGGTGCCGGGGCGGCCGGTGCAGCGGGGGCTTGAGGCCCAGGGGTGGGCGGTCCAACGGGGCCCCCTCTTCCTCCGCCGGGGGGGTCCCCTTGGTTGCCTCCCATCAGCTGGCGCTACAGGGACCCCCGGGGCGGGCGGCCCAGGGGGTGCGGGCCCCCCCCTGGAGGCCCGGCTGGCCCTGCTGGTATAGCCACCTGCAGGGCACGGATCTGGTTGCGGAGCGCGCCCAGCTTCAGCTGCATCTCTGTGGTCATCATGATGCGGGTCTCGTGGACCTGGTCGTGGATCTCTCTCACCCACTGGGACAGATCGTTGCGGAGTGCTTGCGCGGAGTCCCCTGTCCCAGGGTCGCGGTACTCGTCTTCGTCGCCATCCCAGTCGTCTCCCCCTCTTCCGCCGGCGAGCACCTTGTACCTCTCTTCCGCCTCGTCCATTAATTTGGTGGACTTTCATGGGCTCCAGCTCTGCAAGGGGAAGACGTCCGTGGAGAATGGAGCCGGGTCTCGGATCTTGCGCCTCACCGCCGTCACCCCGGGCTCCAAGGGTCTGTCCTCTATTGGAGTAGTGGGCTCTCTGTCGTCTGGAGCCTTGGCTGCCATTCAGCCAGGTTGCCAGTTCGGATAAGTCCCAAGCCAAAGGGATCAGTGTTATAATGTCAGAACTGGCAGAACTTCAATTAAAGCCCGAGACTTAGTTGCAAGTATAGGCATTTATCTAGAACTTCAGAGCTGAAGGTGCAGAATAACACTGATAGCGAGAGCTAGCGTTTGGATACACTTTATGTGAGTCTGTTGACAACCATAAAATGATCGTTCACACGGGTGGAGACAACAGTCTGTTTCTCAGGGTTTGTTATCAGGCAGGGAGGATGGAATCCTGCTGGGAAAGTGCGGGCCGGCCTGGCTTCAAAGGCCATCTGCAGATGTTGACCCTGGGCTATCTGTCACACTTCAGTGATCACAGTTTGTTTGAAATGCACAGGCATATACAACATGTAGACTTGTTAGTCATTTGGGCAAAGCTGCTTGGGTTAGTGTTTGATTTCAATATGGAGTTGGTTAAGCTAACAGCCTACAGGAAAGTTACAAGTTCTGACAATATTGGCACAAAGTAGAGCCAGTTTGGTGCAGCGGTTAAGTGCACGGACTCTTATCTGGGAGAACCAGGTTTGATTCCCCACTCCTCTTCCACATGCATCTCCTAAGGTTGCCAATCCCCAGGTGGGTAAATAGGAGACACCTGTGTTCCACAACCTTACTCACTAGAAATCTTTACAAAACGCTCTATTTCTCAAAAAAGTTGCTATGCAAACTTAGTGTTAATTCAATTAATCTCACTTTTATCATAACACCTGTTTGCTGTTCTGAAAGCCAATTTATTATCCCGTCTTCCAAGTGTCATGAGTCAATGTCTTCTGAAATACCATGGACGATAAGGTTAGCCCTTCTTGCTCTGTCAGAGAGCCAGTTTGGTGTAGTGGTTAAGTGTGCGGACTCTTATCTGGGAGAACCGGGTTTGATTCCCCACTCCTCCACTTGCACCTGCTAGCATGGCCTTGGGTCAGCCATAGCTCTGGCAGAGGTTGTCCTTGAAAGGGCAGCTGCTGTGAGAGCCCTCTCCAGCCCCACCCACCTCACAGGGTGTCTGCTGTGGGGGAGGAAGGGAAAGGAGATTGTAGGCCTCTCTGAGACTCTTTTCTTGAAAGGGCAGCTGCTGGGAGAGCCCTCTCCAGCCCCACCCACCTCACAGGGTGTCTGTTGTGGGGGAGGAAGGTAAAGGAGATTGTGAGCCGCTCTGAGACTCTTCGGAGTGGAGGGCGGGATATAAATCCAATATCTTCTTCTTCTTTTTCTTCTTCTTCTTCTTCTTCCTCCTCCCACCTCCCTCTGAGAGTCTGGCTGTATGTCACTGCATTCATGGAGTACTGGCCAGCCAACACGCCCCAACCCAATAACAGTGGAAACGCCTGTTCCTTCATTCCCCCCACCTCCATGAGACCTACTGACCCCATTCCACTGGTTTCTGGACCACAGGAATCGTGGCAGGTGGTCCCTGAACCCCCTGGATTCTGAATGCCGTATCAGGGACAAGATCAGCAGGTGGGTTCTCATCCCGTCTCTTCTCTGTCTCTTGTTCCTAGATCCCTTCGCAGTGATGCCAGAGCAGCTGACGACCAGCCGGCCCAGCAGGGAATCTGACAGTAATGTGAAAACTGCCACGCAGAGTCCACGCAACAGATTTCCGCCTGCTGTGGAGGATCCTGGGAAGCCAGGTAGCCTCTTGGGTAGTGGAACTGCCGGTGGGTGGGGGAGGGGAGGCCTGGCCCCAGCAGTTGTAGGCCAGGCTCAGATCCTTGGGTGCTGATGATGCGGCACTAGAGACAACAGAATTTTTTAAACCACTTTTAATAAAAGAGTTAGAATTTTTCACTTGGAATATAGCTGCAGTTCAGAATGGGTGCGAGTGACACGGGCCAGTTGTGACGGCGGTTGTGGCAGACTCTGCTGCCAACTTGGTCCTTTCTGTTTTCTTCCCCAGATCCTGTTAACCAAGATGGCGAAAATACTCACAGCCCCACAGACGGCTTCTTCGGCTCCAAAGTGGCAGTGTTTGCGGCCATCGGTGCTGGCTGCATGATCTTCGTCCTCATCATCATCTTCTTGGTGGTGCTGCTGATCAAGATCCGCAAGCGGCACCGGAAGCACACCCAGCAGCGGGCAGCAGCCCTGTCGCTCAGCACCCCATCCCTTATGCTCTTCTCCAGACCAAGAGATGCTGGTTGTCCCTGGCCAGACTGAAGGACGTCTGCTTAGCCTTGACCAGGGCCTGCCAGGGCTTCTCCTGGTGGAACTGATTTCCTGTTGTGATCAGGGCTCTGCAGGACCTCCTGCCATTCTGTGGGCCTGTGAAATGGAGCGGTTCCCCCAGGGCTAGAGGCCTCCTGGGGCCAGCTGGAAACCATGTGTATGACTGCACAACTGGTCTCTTTCAAGTTTTGCTGCTTTAATTGTTTTTGCCCCTCTGTAATTTAGCTGATGTTTTAAATTTGCTGTGATCCACCCTGAGATTGAGCCCCCAGAAGCCAATGAAGGTTCCACCCAGGACCCCCCTCCCCTTTGACCCTGATCAAACCAAATATTATCAACTGGACCAGAAGAATAATTGTTCACCAGAGAAAAATGGGCAGGATTGTTAAAGAGAAGATTTTATTTGACTCATTTATAAAGTGCACATGAGGAGGAATAAAGTATAAAGTAGTGATGAGGAGAAAACAACTTTTCATTTCATGACACAATATTTTTTATCTCCCAACATTAGGGATGAGACAAATTTAGAAAAATCTAGCTCACAGTACTCTGCAAGTGTTCTCTCTCTCACACACACACACACTGACTTGCTTTGGACAGCTCACAGAATGGGGCCAGGGCCATAGCCAAGATTTCATGTTTTTTTTGGGGGGGGGGTAGGGGCCCACCCAATTTGGCTCTAAACACTTTCTCTGCTTATCAAGTAAAGCAACACCCACCCACCCCATTTGTCTAACTTAGTAAACCTTCCAGGGGAATCCAGCTGCAAGTAGGCTTCTCCAGCCCCCTGTCCCCCATGCCACTCTGAAGCCCACCCCAGTAGCAGTGCCTGTTCAGAGCAGCGGTGAGTGGTGTGAGCAAAGGGGGCAGATTGGAGGCCCTCCAATGAGGGGCCATATCGATGGAAGGGGGGGTTGAATGGAGTGGCCTGCCCCCCCGGGCCCCACTGTAGCTACAGGCTTGAATGGGATCAGGAATGGGGCAAACAAGCGGCAGGTGGGCTTTTGTGAGGAGGCAGGTTGTGCCAGGAGGAGGAGAAAAACACAGGAACCCCATACAAGGGAGAAGGAGCCCCCTTGCATGTGAGGCTGGCTCGCTACTCAGGCACCAGAAGGGCAGGTGGAGGAAACTGAGCCAACCCCCAGCACCCACCTCTCATTCTCGCTGTGTTGGGTGTGTGTGTGTGTGTGAGAGAGATCATAGCATTCCAGGAGAAGCTAAACCCTATTGTGCTGGCTGTTGGCGAGCCCTGACCCTCCCAGTGGCCAATTCCTAGAAAGGTTAGGTGGCGGCAGCAGCTGCTGACCAGAGAGAGCGAGAGAAGCCCCCCCCTCCCTAGGTGTTAGGGAAACCCAGGAGGAAAGGGAGGGGCAGTTCTGCCATAGGGGGTACACAATTCCTGGACCCAAGTCTGCTTGAGGGCCCAGTGAAGCCAAAATAATGGTCCTTTCAGGTGTTTCTTTTAGGGTAGTTTTGCAATGCAGCCTCTAGGGACACAGGGGAGGAATGACAGAGTGAACAGACAGAAGTTTGTCCTCATGGGTGCTGTTTGCCAGCCCTTTTTGGGCAGGGATTTCTCAAGACAGCTCTCCAGGGCTGCAAACTTATTTAACAGCGTGGCCGAAAGAAACGTTACCCTATTATGACACATTCCTAAGCTCAGCAACCAACCTGGTCTACCTCTGTTTCTCCTCCTGCTCCTCCCTCCTCATCTTCTGTGTTTTCCAACCCCCTTTCCAGCCCAATTGCTTCACATCTCTATTCTAGCTGGTACTTAATAGCAGCACAGAAATGCCTCTGTGTTGAGTGACTATTTCCTAAGAATCTATTAAAGGTGTGAAAGGGTGATCTTTATATATTTATACTTTACATGCATTGTGAACTGTAAAAAACTAGAGGTTACAAGTGAAGTATTGTAAAGTATAATATAGTGGGTTCAACGCAAGGAAGAGGCGAGATAGTAGTGATCATGGCTCTTTTATTAGATACAGTATAGTATAAGGCTGCACTAAAAAACTGAGAAACTGGGCCAATGGGGCCAACTTATATACACTGAGGGTTCCTGTGCAAGCATGCTATTGGACCATTCAAACCAGCAGGGGGCCTGTGATTGGAGCAGGGGAGCAGGGGAGCAGGGATTTGGATTGGTCCATTGTTCCTGAGTCCCCAAGCTCTGTTCTACAGGCTCCAATAGCTAACAGACATAGTCCCATAGGTAGGCTGGCTTGTGATGCTCCCGTGAGGACTGCCTGAGTGCTGGAGTGAACGGAGGAGCTGTTGTGGCTTCTGTGGTGGTGAGCGGAGGGGCTGATGATGCAGGGCTTCCGGTCGGTGGTTCTGGGTTCCCAGTGGCTACCGGGGTCCAGAGAGCGGAGGCCTCAGACTTGGCCATTTCAGTCGGGGAAGGATTCAGAGCAGAGGCTGGTCATCAGGACTGTAGTCCACAACCTCTTGTCAGACGATGGGATCTCAAATTGACCAGACCTTGAATTGTTGCAAAGTTAGGCTTTATTTGATAATTCATAAGCATCGGAACGAAGGAAAATTGAGACTGATACATTGTAGCATTAGATGGCAGGCTATATTGGGGTACATCAAAGGGAACTATACAAAGCCACAATTCTAAACATTGCTGAGGTGAGGTGCAAAGATTCACACGGTCTCCCTCTCTTATCTTATTGTTACTGTTAGTCTTCCGGGAATGGCCAGGCGGCTGTCCCTGGAGGCGCTTTATCTTCAAAGGGGGGAATTTCTGCCTTTGTTAGTATCAAGGGGAAGAAATGTTCACATCATGCATTGGCAACATCTGCACTTTCTACTTTGATATGCAAGGTCTTTTCTCATGGTTAGTAACAGCGTTCAAAGATGGCGACAGTTCAGCTAAGCATTTTATTCAGTAAAGTTACATCAGCTGACACCTCTTCCTTGGGGGCCTCTCATGACCGCAGCTGGTCTATGTGCCGCCTAAGGGTGAACCCGTCCTCCATGGTTACTTTGTACATTACCGACCCCAGAACCTGGGTGACCCTAGCAGGAATCCATGATGGCCTTCCCCCAAAGTTCCTTGTCATGACCAGGTCCCCAGTGCCTAACCTGCAGGGTGCCCTAAATACCTCCAGTACCTCTGGGAGGTCCAGGATGCAAACAGTCCAGTAGAGTGGACAGCCACTGGCCCATTAAGAGCTCTGCCGGGCTGTGACCAGTGGCAGTGGATATCAAGCATTGATATTTCACAATAGTTAAGCTTTTGTTCTTTAATCAAAAGTTGCTTTATTGTTAAAACTCCATAGCTTGTCCAAGGACGGACTCCTTGGAAGTAATGACATACATAGCATTGCATAGTAACTTATAGGTATGCTTCAAAGGGAAAGGTTACAGATAACTTCAGAAGGATAACATAAAGATGCAAATTGAGTTGAGGGTTCAAAGGCTAGTATCTAGTATCTCTTTATGACTAAGGAATGTCAGCTAATAAAAACATCTCCCTTTCTCACACATTCTCTGGGAATCAATAAGACCTGGCTGTGTGAATATGGGGGAGAGGCACTCTACACCGTTAGCACAAGGTTACTCTAAACATCCTGGGTCTAGATGGATTTATTATGCACCCTTTGGTTAGAAGGAGAAAGCAGGGGGCAAGGGAGGGAGCATGAAGAGTGTTCTGCTTTGTATCTGGCTTGTCTGCAGAACACCATTAGAAATAGCATATAGAAATGGCATGCTTGTCAATTGTACACTGGGCCAATAAGAACTCTGCAAAGCAGGCCTCCCAGTCTCCTTGGATAATTCGGTGGAGTGATTCCTTAGTTGTCCTCACCATCATTTCGGCTTGGTTATTGGTGGCCGGGTAGAAAGGGGCTAACTTAATATGCCTAATCAAGTTCTGGGCATAAACTGAGCCGGCTGAAGCTTAACCCAATTTAGATGGAGGTCCTGTACATGGGTCGTGGGGGGCTAAGATCAAGCATCCGGCTCCCCACTCTGAGGGGCCCCGCGTGTTCTTTTGTCTGGTAATGTACTCCCAATAAAGAATGTTGCTTTCAAACCGTCTTGGTTCTCAGTACATTACAGGTGTAATACTGGATGCCACCCTTTCTATGAAGGCCCAGGTCACAGCTATCGTACGATCTGCCTTTTACCATCTTTGGCAGGCCAAACAACTAGCGCCCTATCTGGCCACTTGGGACTTAGCTACAGTGATCCATGCAACAGTCACTTCCAGGTTGGACTACTGTAACTCACTCTATGGAGGCTTGCCCTTGAGGCTAATCCGGAAGCTCCAGCTGGTGCAGAATGTGGCAGCACGACTGCTGTCTGAATTCCCTATATAGGTGAGCAGTCGGCCGATCCTGTGCAGTCTGCAATGGCTACCAATTGAGTACCGGATCCGCTTCAAGGTTTTAGTACTGACATTTAAAGCCTTTCCCAATATAAGCCCCGGAGGTCACTATGATCGGCCAGTCACCATCTTCTGACCATAAGAACATAAGAGAAGCCATGTTAGATCAGGCCAATGGCCCATCCAATCCAACACTCTGTGTCACACAGTGGCCCAAAAAAATTATATATATACACATATACACACTGTGGCTAATAGCCACTGATGGACCTCTGCTCCATATTTTTATCTAACCCCCTCTTGAAGGCAGCTATGCTTGTGGCCGCCACCACCTCCTGTGGCAGTGAATTCCACATTTTAATCATCCTTGAGGTGAAGAAGTACTTCCTTTTATCCGTTTTAACCTGTCTGCTTAGCAATTTCATCGAATGCCCACGAGTTCTTGTATTGTGAGAAAGGGAGAAAAGTACTTCTTTCTCTACTTTCTCCATCCCATGCATTATCTTGTAAACCTCTATCATGTCACCCCGCAGTCAACGTTTCTCCAAGCTAAAGAGCCCCAAGCGTTTCAACCTTTCTTCATAGGGAAAGTGTTCCAGCCCTTTAATCATTCTAGTTGCCCTTTTCTGGACTTTCTCCAATGCTATAATATCCTTTTTGAGGTGCGGCAACCAGAACTGCACACAGTACTCTAAATGAGACCGCACCATCGATTTATACAGGGGCATTATGATACTGGCTGATTTGTTTTCAATTCCCTTCTTAATAATTGCCAGCATGGCGTTGGCCTTTTTTATTGCAAACGCACACTGTCTTGACATTTTCAGTGAGTTATCTACCACGACCCCAAGATCTCTCTCTTGGTCAGTCTCTGCCAGTTCACACCCCATCAACTTGTATTTGTAGCTGGGATTCTTGGCCCCAATGTGCATTACTTTGCACTTGGCCACATTAAACCGCATCTGCCAGGATGATGCCCACTCACCCAGCCTCAACAGATCCCTTTGGAGTTCCTCACAATCCTCTCTGGTTCTCACCACCCTGAACGATTTAGTGTCATCCGCAAACTTGGCCACTTCACTGCTCACTCCCAACTCTAAATCATTTATGAACAAGAGCATGGGGCCCAGTACCAAGCCCTGCGGCACCCCACTGCTTACCATCCGCAACTGCGAAGACTGCCCATTTATACTCACTCTCTGCTTCCTATTACTCAGCCAGTTTTTGATCCACAAGAGGACTTGTCCTTTTACTCCATGACTCTCAAGCTTTCTAAGGAGCCTTTGATGAGGAACTTTATCAAAAGCTTTCAGGAAGTCAAGGTAAACAACATCTATCGGGTCTCCTTTGTCCACATGTTTGTTCACCCCCTCAAAGAAATGTAACGGGTTAGTGAGGCAAGATCTTCCCTTACAGAACCCATGCTGAGTCTTCCTCAATAACCTGTGTTCATCAATGTGCCTACTCATTCTGTCCTTGATAATGCTTTCTACCAACTTTCCCGGTATTGAAGTCAGACTGACTGGCCTGTAATTTCCCGGATCTCCTCTGGAACCCTTTTTAAAAATCGGGGTGACATTTGCTACCTTCCAGTCCTCAGGAACGGAGGCAGATTTCAATGAAAGATTACAGATTTTTGTCAGAATATCCACAAGTTCAACTTTGTATGCCATCCGGACCCGGTGACTTAATAGTTTTTAATTCGTCTAACAGTTGTAGGACCTCCTCTTTTGTCACCTCAATCTGACTCAGGTCTTTCAACACCCCTTCCAAAATTAGTGGTTTTGGGTGTCAAGTCTGCTGTAATTTTTATAAAATGCATCTTTGGTTCAGGAAAAGGATCCTGGGTAAAAACCATACTGTGTACCGATGCTGCTAGCTGGATCCTTCCTATTTCCCCCCTCCCTTCTTTTGTTATGTAGTACTGCTTTGAAATGGGAATATGGGAAAAAGATAGTAGTGCCTTCTCAGGAGAGCGTGGGGGGGAATTGGTGCCAAGAAGATGGCCAAGGCCGGCCAGGCCTGAGAACGAAATAGTACCAGCAATGTGTGAATGTGCCCTGCATAGAGTACCCCTCCCTCAAGAATCCTTTTGATGTATACCTTAAATGCTTGCCTTGACTGTGTACTTGCCAGTCTTTCAATTTAACTCTATAGTCTAACAACATGTTACAATAAACTAGAAACTTTTATCAAAAAGGTCTCGTTATTGAAACATCAGACTTGACATTTTGAAAGACTCCCTTTTTGGAGTTCAACCTTTCCGGCAACTTGAAAAGCCCGATGGCCGACCAGATTCCGGACAACGGAGAACTCCCACCCGATACGGGACTGGAGGGAGCTGCTACCCCTTGGCACGTCTTAGACCTGAGGAGAGCAGCGGAGTCTCCCCCCGAGTTCCAACTGGTGTTATCGCCCTGGCAGTACCAACCGAGGACCTCGACCACCATCATGGATCAGGCCCCAATCCGCCGGGATGCCATCCTGAACTGCCACATCAGGCCGATTCAGGTGGCCGGAATGGAAGCCGCAAACCCGGGCTCTGGGGAGACGGGCGAGGCGGACAGCATCATCGTCGTCCAGGTCGGAGAGGACGAGAGCGATGGGGCCGGGCGCAAGGGAGCCGAGAGTGGGGACCCGATGTCAAGTCGGCTGAATTCAATAACGAGTCTCTTGGTGAAACAGAGTAACAAGTTTATTGTAAACAGAACTAGAGACCATGGC
This sequence comes from Heteronotia binoei, assembly GCF_032191835.1. NCBI lineage: Eukaryota > Metazoa > Chordata > Lepidosauria > Squamata > Gekkonidae > Heteronotia > Heteronotia binoei. Next base: position 1,330,195 of record NC_083233.1, read on the forward strand.
AGAGATTGAAGGACTAAAATACATAGGCACTAAACCAGCATTTAAGGTATAGATGAAAGGAATTCCTACGGTGGGGGTAATCTATGCAACACATTTTCGCACTAGGATGCTACTCCCTTCGTTCCCAGGCCGAAGCCTCTCCCACAGAGAACAAGGCTGGGAAGGCGCCCTTATCTTATTCACATGTTAGCATTTCAAAGCAGACTACACAACAAAGGCCTCTCTAGTGAGGGGGCAGGAAAGTGAGCTAGCAGCAATCGGTGTACACTGTAAAGTACCCAGACTCCTTCACTTCAGAACCAAACTTAATACAGGTATTAAGTAATTCATAGCAGACTTGACATACTGCCCCCCCTAGGCTCCCTCCCCTGCCGGGCGGCCTTGCGAGGAGGGCGGTTCACATTTATGGCTCAGCAACTCGGGCCCCGAGAGGCTCCGGCACTCCCCCTTCGAGGGGAGGGTTGGTGAATCTTGCGAGTGCCACTTGGACGGCTCCGGAGATCGGCGCAGTAGGCTGCAATGAAAAACAGGGTGGACTTTACCAAGAAAGGGGGGAGGTCTAGCTCTACTGTCACCGGGTTGATTACCCGCTTGATCTTAAATGGCCCTAGGAACTTAAAAGCCAACTTCCTAGACGGTTGTGCCAGAGGCAGGTTTTTTGTTGACAGAAATACAGAGTCCCCCACCTTCAAGTCCAAGACCGGCACATGGCTTTTATCGTACTGTCTTTTATACGCCTCTTTGGCCAGCTTCAGGTTTTCTTGTATGGCTGGCCAACATTGGCTGGGACCTTGCCACCATTGCTCGAAACTTGAGCCCGTCAATCCCTCCCCCCCTGGCAACATGGGGATCGGCTTCCCCTCATACCCAAACACTGTTGCAAAGGGAGATGCTTTGGTGGAACTGTGAGCGCTGTTGTTGTAAGCGTATTCTGCGAAGGGGAGGAGGTCCACCCAGTCTGATTGGCGTAGGCTTACAAAGCACCGTAGGTACTGCTCTAGCACCCCGTTCACTCTCTCTGTCTGTCCGTCCGTCTGGGGGTGATAGGCAGAGCTTAGCCCCTGTTCCATCCCTAATAATTTACAAAACTCCCGCCAGAAGGTGGCAACGAACTGAGGGCCCCTGTCACTTATGACCTTGTCAGGGATGGAGTGATGTTTGGCCACGTGGTCGAAAAATAAAGCTGCTAGTTTCTTGGCTGTGGGTAACTGGCTGCAGGGGATGAAGTGGGCTTGTTTTGAAAACGTGTCCACTACCACCAGTATGACTGTTTTCCCCCGGGAGGGTGGCAGCTCGACTATGAAGTCCATGGACACTACGGCCCATGGCCGTTTCGCTGTTTCTAACGGCTGTAGGAGCCCCGGGGTTCCCCCCCCCTCTTTTTTGCCATCACACACACCGGGCAACCAGCCACAAAGTCCGACACATCTTTCTTTAGAGACGGCCACCAGAACTGCCGGTGCACTAAGTGCAAGGTTTTGACATAGCCGAAGTGCCCAGCTAGCTTGGAGCAGTGACACAGTTGGAGAATTTCTTTCCTTAAGGTTTCCGGGATGTACAGTTTCTCTCCCTTGTACCAAAGACCGTCTTTTCTTTTCTGCAACCCCTCTGGCCGCCCACCTCCCTCCCGTTCGGCCTCTAGGGCGATTCGTTCTTTGCTTAGCCCACTCAACTCCTTTTTTCTCTGTGAGCGGGTGGTAACCATAGCCGCCACTTGCGTGGGGGGGATCAGGGAGTCTACCACCTCCTCCCTCTGGCTCTCATGCTGTGGGAGCCTGGACAGGGCGTCCGCTAGAAAATTGCGGGTCCCCGGGATGTGCTTCAGGGTGAAATCGAATTTGGAGAAGAAGCCCGCCCACCTGATTTGTTTTTCACTCAATTTTCTTTTCCCTGTTAGGGCCTCTAAATTTTTGTGGTCCGTCCAGATCTCAAAGGGCACCCTGGCTCCCTCCAACCAGGACCTCCACGTTTTTAGTGCAAACATGACAGCGAAAGCCTCTTTGTCCCACACCGACCAGTTCCTCTGCTCCTCCGAGAACTTTCGCGAAATGTAAGCGCAGGGTCTCAGCTTCCCCTCCTCATCCCTCTGCATGAGAATGGCTCCTACGGCGACATCGGAGGCGTCGCATTGGACCACGAACCCCTTCCGCTCATCTGGGTGGCTTAAGACCGGCTCGCTTGTGAACAGTTGTTTAAGCCGGTCGAAAGCCGCCTGACAAGTCGGTGTCCAATTCAGCCTGGCCCCTGGTCGCTTTGCCTCTTCCCCCCTCCCCTTCGTCTTCAGGAGGTCTGTTGGGGCAGAGCGATTTGGGCAAACCCCTCAATGAATCCCCTATAGAAATTGGAGAAACCGAGGAAACTTTGGAGCTGTCTACGTGTCCTCGGGGGGGCCCACTCTAAAACTGCCTGAACTTTGGCTGGATCCATGGCCAGCCCGTCCCCAGACACCCGGAAGCCCAAATAATCTAGTTCCGTGCGGTGAAACTCGCATTTGGACAACTTGGCATAGAGCTGGTGCTTCAGCAGGGTGGCCAACACCTCCCTCACTAGTTTCACATGGGACTGTTCATCTTGAGAATAAATAATGATGTCATCAAGGTACACCACCACCCCCTTGTACAGAAATTTCCGCAATACATCATTTATGAAATTCATGAACACCCCCGGTGCCCCTTGCAATCCAAACGGCATGACCAAGTATTCAAATTGTCCCATCGGTGTGTTGAACGCCGTTTTCCACTCATCCCCCTCTTTGATGCGCACTCGGAAGTACGCGTCCCGCAGGTCAAGCTTTGTGAAAATTTCCCCCCCCCGCCACCGTGCTTAGCAGGTCTTTGATGAGGGGGATGGGGTAGGCGTTTGACATGGAAATCGCGTTAATCCCGCGAAAGTCAGTGCAAAGCCTAAGGCTGTTGTCCTTTTTCTTTCTAAACAACACGGGGGCCGCGTCTGATGAACCCCCTTTTCAAGTTCAGGTCTAGAAATTTACGCAACTCCTTCTTCTCAGCCCACCCCATTTGGTAGAGTTTGGCCCTGGGAAGGCTTTCCCCGGGGATCAGTTCTATCGCACAGTCTGTGCTCCTGTGGGGGGGTAGCTGGTTGGCCTCCCGTTCACTAAACACTTCCATTAGGTCGCGGTAGGCGTCCGGGACATGGTGCACCTCTTCCACCAGGACGCACGCCCTCTCCCGAGCGGTTGGCGCTCGTGGCCCCCATGCCGCTTGCCAAAGGTGCTGGCTGCAACTTGGGTCGGGAAATCTGATGGTCTGGGCTCTCCAGCGGATGAGAGGCTCGTGCTTCTCCAACCACCCCACTCCCAGGACCACGGGGTAGCCGCAGGCGGGCGCGATCACAAACGTCTCTGAGTCCCAGTGGTCCTCAATCCCCAGGGGGCACGGCTCAGTCTCTTGCGTGCAGGGTTCCCCCCCCATTACTGACTCATCCATCTGTTCAAAGTGCATGGGGTGGGGCAGTTGAAAGCGTTCCAACCCCAGAGCCTCCACCACCTTGGGGGAAATCAGCTCTCTATTACAGCCCGAGTCTATGAGGGCCCGGATCTGTAGGAACCTTTTTAGCTTTGGGTTCAACAATTTGACCACTATAAAGTACAACCTTCCCGTGGGTCTCACCGTTAGTGGTGCCTCCTCCCGGTCGACCTGCTGGCTGGCACCGTTCAAAGCAGGTCGGCGTCGTTTCCCGCCGGCTCCTCTTCCCACGCCAGCTCCGCCAGCTCCTCGGACAGACGCACCTCCTCCTCCTGCAGGTCCTCTTGCACTAGGAGCGTGCTGCCCTTCGCCGCATCCTTAGGGCGGCCGGTGGTCTTTTTGGGGCCGGGGGTGCCCGGGCGGGTGGCTCCCTGCCGTGGGGCAGCCCCGGTGGCTGGTTGGGGGCAGCCGGAGGCCAGATGGTTGGGGTCCCCACACCGGAAACAACGTTGGGGCCCCCCCGGAGCAGCCGCCGCCGGCTTCTTAACTTTAGGTGGCTCAGCCTTCCCGGGGGCTGCTTTCGGCGTTCCCCTGCCGGCGGCTAGTGCTTGGCGCAGCATTGCCACTCGTTTCAGGTTGGTCTCCACCTCCCCCGCCAGCTGAATCCACCCCACCAGGGTATCGGGGCTGGCTTGCATGAGCGCCCTATCCAGGATGCTCGGGTTCAGCCCATTGGTGAAGTGCTCGATCTTCATCACCTCGTTCCAATTCCGAGCCCGGGCGGCGTTGGCCTGGAAGTCGGCCGCGTACTCTCGGATGGATCGGGCCCCTTGCTTCATGTTCCGCAGCGCCGCCAGCGCTCGGGCTTCTTGCAGGGGGTCCTCGTATTGGGTCAGTAGGGCTTGCACGAAGGTGTTTACGAAGTGGAGGACCGGGCTGTTAGTTTCGCATAGGCTCACATACCACTTCTTTGCTGCGCCCCGCAGCTTCGACCCGAGGTAGTCCACGCGGCTCATCTCATCGGGGAATAAGTCCCCCCAGTAGTACATGTAGCTGTTCGCCTGGATCGCGAAGTAGTTCACTTCCTCCGGGTCTCCATCAAACGTGGCGTCCAGCTCCCGGCCTCCCCCCAGGTCTCTTTGTCTGACCGGGGCAGGAGGGGGTGCCGCTGGGGCTTGCGGGGCCGCTCCGGGTGGAGGGGCGGCAGGGCCCGGTTGAGCCGGGGGTCCCCGCGGACCCGCCGGGGCTGGCTGCTGCTGGCGAGCCCCGGTCACCCCCGGCGCTCTGCCCAGCTGCGCGGTCAGGGTCTGCATCTGGTCCTTGAGGTCTCTCACCGCCCCGTCAATCTCCCTGCGGACCATCGCCCGCAACGTTTGGTAATCCTCATCGGTCTGGTCCTTGGGTCTCGCCCCTCCGTCATCCGCTCCGCACTCGGCCCCTTCGCCTCCACTCCCGGGGTCTTGAGTCCCCGCAGCTCCGGCGCCTTCGCTCATCTCGCCCGGGTTGGCGGTGGCGGCCTCGGCCAGTTGGACCCGCTTGGTGTGGCGGGTCATGATCGCCTCCCGTCGGATCGGGGCTTGATCCATCAGCGTGGTGGAGGTCCTTGGCTGGTATTGCCGTGGGGTCACCACCAGCTGAAACTGGGGAGGGGAGGCCGCGGTCCTTCTGGCCGTATGGATGTGCCAGGGTGTCTCGGCCCCCTCCACTCTGGTTGGGAGTTCTCCGTTCTCCGGAGACTGTTCGGACATCGCCTTTTCAGTTGCCGGAAAGGTTGAACTCCAAGATAGGGGAGTCCTTCAAAATGTCAAGTCGGCTGAATTCAATAACGAGTCTCTTGGTGAAACAGAGTAACAAGTTTATTGTAAACAGAACTAGAGACCATGGCAGAGATTGAAGGACTAAAATACATAGGCTCTAAACCAGCATTTAAGGTATAGATGAAAGGAATTCCTACGGTGGGGGTAATCTATGCAACACATTTTCGCACTTGGATGCTACTCCCTTCGTTCCCAGGCCGAAGCCTCTCCCACAGAGAGCAAGGCTGGGAAGGCGCCCTTATCTTATTCACATGTTAGCATTTCAAAGCAGGCTACACAACAAAGGCCTCTCTAGTGAGGGGGCAGGAAAGTGAGCTAGCAGCAATCGGTGTACACTGTAAAGTACCCAGACTCCTTCACTTCAGAACCAAACTTAATACAGGTATTGAGTAATTCATAGCAGACTTGACACCCGAAGCCCAAGGACCCGTACGAGGAGGACTATCAGATGTTCCATTCGATGGTCCGCAGGGAGATCGACGGAGCCCTCGGGGGTCTGCGGGATGAAGCCCGTGACCTGACGATTCAACTGTGGAGAGCTCTGGGGGGAGCAACGTCCCGAAGACCAGTGGCGGTACAAGTGAGGACTCGGGGCCGCCCGAGCCAGCCAGCGCCGGCCCCAACAAGAGCAAGTGCCACTCCAGCACCGGCTCCCCCACCCCCGGCCCCTCCAGCGGCCCGCGGAACGTAGGAAGGGAAGTAGATGCCACCTTCGATGGGGACCCGGAGGAAGTGAACCACTTCGGGATCCAGGCAAACATCTACATGCATTACTGGGGTCATTCCTTCCCTGACGAATTCAGCCGAGTCAACTATCTGGGCTCGAAACTGAGAGGGGCGGCCCAGAGGTGGTACGTGAGCCTGTGCGAGACCAGGAGCCCAATCCTGGACGACATGCATACCTTCTTGAAAGCCCTACTGACCCAATATGAAGACCCGCTGCAGGAGTCCCGGGCGCTGGTGGCTCTGCGGGACATGCAGCAGGGGGCCCGACCCATACGCGAGTATGCTGCCGACTTTCAAGCCAACGTTGCCCGCGTCCGTGGGTGGAACGAGGTGATGAAGATTGAGCAGTTCACTAATGGACTGAATGCAAGTATCCTGGATCGGGCCCTCACCCAAGCCCGACTGAACACATTGGTGGGATGGATCCAGCTGGCGGGGGAAGTGGAGAATAACCTCAAGCGAGTGGCTATGCTGCGCCAACACCAATTGGGGAAGGCCCAGGTGAGAGGGGGGCCCGCGAAAGCTGAGCCGCCCAAAGGGAAGAAAGCAACCGTGGCAGTGCCGGTGGGCCCCCCCCGGTGCTTCAGGTGCGGGGATCTGAACCACCTGGCCTCCAACTGCCCACACCCTCCGCCGCTGCGGGCCCTACCAGCTCCCCCCAAGCCAGCCACCCCAACCCCCAAGAAGACCCTCAGCTGCCCTAAGGATGCGGCGAAGAGCAGCGCGGTGGCGGTGCAAGAAGAGCTGCAGGAGGAGGAGGTGCTCCTGTCCGCGGAGCTGGCCGACCTTGCCTGGGTGGAGGAGCCGGCGGGAAACGAGCCCGACCTGCTGCTCTGAAGGGTGCCCACCAGCAGGTCGATCGAGACGAGGTGCAGCTGACGGTGAGAGTGACGGGGAGGTTGTATTTTGTGACTGTAAAGCTGCTGAACCCCAAGTTACGGAGGTTCTTACAAATACGAGCCCTCATAGACTCGGGGTGTAACAGAGAACTAATCTCCCCTAAAGTGGTGGAGGCTTTGGGTCTAGAAAGCTCGCAGCTGCCCCACCCCATGCTGTTTGAGCAAATGGATGGGTCCATGATGTGCGGAGAGCCCTGCACACGCGAGACGCAACCCTGCCCCATGGGAATCGAGGAGCACTGGGACCAGGAGTTTTTTGTGATTGCCCCTTCGTGCTCGTACCCGGTGGTACTGGGGGTGGGGTGGCTAGAAAAGCATGAGCCTCTAATCCGATGGAGGGCACAAACCATCAGGTTCCTGGACACCGGGTGCAAAGGACATTTGTGGAGCACGGCGTGGGGGCCACGAGCTCCCGTCGCTAGAGAGAGAGCGTGTGTGACAGTGGAGGAAGTGCACCCAATCACGAAGGTTTACCGCGACCTGATGGAAGTGTTTAGCGAGAAGGAAGCCAACCAATTGCCCCCCCACCGGAGCACGGATTGTGTCATAGAACTGATCCCGGGAGAAACCTTGCCCAGAGCCAAATTGTACCAGATGGGGTGGGTGGAGAAAAAGGAACTCTGCAAGTTCCTAGACCAGAAATTGGCGAGGGGGTTCATCCGACCCGCCACGGCCCCCCACACCGCCCCCGTACTCTTCCGGAAGAAGAAGGATGGCTCGCTTAGACTTTACACAGATTTTCGCGGGATTAACGCGATATCCATGTCAAACGCTTACCCCATCCCCCTCATCCGAGACTTATTGAGCACGGTAGCGGGGGGGGGGGATTTTCACCAAGCTAGATTTGTGGGATGCTTACTTCAGAGTGCGCATCAAGGAGGGGGATGAGTGGAAAACAGCGTTCAATACACCGATGGGACAGTTTGAATACTTGGTGATGCCTTTTGGGCTGCAAGGAGCCCCGGGGGTGTTCATGAACTTTATCAATGACGTGTTGAGAAAGTATTTGTACAAAGGGGTGGTGGTGTACCTGGATGACATCATTATTTACTCGCAGGACGAACAATCACATGTAAAATTAGTGAGGGAGGTGCTCAGCACATTGCTGAAGCACCTCTCTCTCTCTCTCTCGGCTTCGCGAACGAAGATTTAAGAAGGGTGCAATAGTCCACGTCTGCTGCAGGCTCGCTGGTGGCTGACAAGACCAATGTGGGACAGGCAGGTCTGGCCACAGCGGCTGCAGGGAAAAGTCTGATTTAGGGTTGGTGCTGTAGCAGTGTGATTCTTCCTCAATCTCCTTTTGTCCTCAAGACCAGCTATGCGTGCGTTCTCAAAGGAAGAGACAGCCTGGTGGATGGTGTGCCTCCATGCTTTGTGATCTGAGGCTAGGTCAGACCACTGGTGATGGTTGATGTGACAGGTGCTAAGGGATTTCTTCAAGGAGTCCTTGTACCTCTTCTTTGGTGCCCCTCTATTTCGATGGCCGGTGGAGAGTTCGCCATACAGGGCAATCTTGGGAAGGCGGTGGTTTTCCATCCTAGAAATATGCCCTGCCCAGCGCAGCTGCGTCTTCAACAGCAGTGCCTCGATGCTGGTAACCTCCGCCCACTTGAGGACTTCAGTGTTGGTCACAAAGTCACTCCAGTGGATGTTGAGGATGGTGCGAAGGCAGCGCTGATGAAAGCGCTCAAGGAGTCGCAGGTGATGACGGTATAAAACCCACGATTCAGAGCCGTAGATGAGGGTTGTCATCACAACCGCTTTGTAAACATTGATCTTTGTGCCTTTTTTCAGATGCTTGTTGCTCCACACTCTTTTGTGCAGTCGGCCAAATGCACGATTTAAGCTGAAGCACCATCTATATGCTAAATTGTCCAAGTGCGAGTTCCACCGAACGGAGCTGGACTATCTGGGGTTTCAGGTGTCCAAACATGGGTTGGCCATGGATCTGGCAAAGGTCCAAGCTGTACTAGAGTGGGCTCCCCCGAGGACACATAGACAGCTCCAAACATTCCCCGGGTTCGCAAATTTCTACAGGCAATTCATAGAGGGGTTCGCCCAAATCGCCCTGCCCCTGACCGACCTGTTAAAAACCAAAGGCAAGGCTCCGGAGACCAAATGGCCGGGGGCCAGGTTGAATTGGACGCCCGAGTGTCAGAGAGCATTCGACCAACTGAAGCGCCTGTTCACAAGCGAACCCGTCCTAAGCCACCCGGACGAGCAAAGGGCCTTCGTGGTTCAATGCGATGCTTCCGATGTGGCCGTAGGAGCCATTCTCATGCAGCGGGATGCGGAAGGGACACTGCGACCCTGCGCCTACATCTCCAGGAAATTCTCAGACGAACAGCGCAATTGGTCAGTCTGGGACAAAGAGGCATTCGCTGTCATGTTTGCTCTGAAAACCTGGAGATCTTGGCTAGAGGGGGCCAAGGTACCATTTGAGGTGTGGACCGACCACAAAAACCTAGAGGCACTGACAGGGAAGCGCAAACTGAGCGAAAAACAAATCAGGTGGGCAGGGTTCTTCTCCAAATTCGATTTCACCCTGAGACACATCCCTGGGACAAAGAATTTATTGGCAGACGCGCTCTCGCGGCTCCCGCAGCACGAGAGTCAGAAGGAGGAAGTGGTGGACTCGCTAATCTCGCCATCCCAAGTGGTGGCCATGGTCACCACTCGCTCCCCAAAGAAAAGAGAATTGGAGGGGATCAGTCGGTGAGCGACCCGAAGGGGTGCAGAAGGGAAAAGACGGACTATGGTACAAAGGTGATAAACTGTACATTCCAAAGTGTCTGAGGAGGGAAGTATTGCAATTTTGTTTTTGTTCAAAACTAGCACGGCATTTTGGCTATGTAAAAACCCTGCACCTGGCGAACCATCAATTCTGGTGGCCCTCGCTCCGGAAGGACGTTTTGGAGTTCGCCACGAGCTGCCCGGTGTGCATAATGGCCAAGAGGAGGGGAGGGGAAACCTCCCGGACTCCTACAACCGCTCAAAACCGCCAAACGACCCTGGGCGGTGGTGTCCATGGACTTTATAGTGGAACTGCCCCCCTCTTAAGGGAAATCTGTAATCCTGGTGGTTGTGGACACTTTTTCCAAAGAAGCCCACTTCATCCCCTGCCCCCAATTACCCACAGCAAAGAAACTTGCGGCCCTCTTTTTCGATCACGTGATAAAACTACACTCGTTCCCCGATAAGGTCATTAGCGACCGCGGGCCGCAGTTCGTTGCCACCTTCTGGTGGGAGTTCTGTAAATTAGTTGGAATGGAGCAGGGACTGAGCTCAGCCTACCACCCCCAGACTGACGGACAGACGGAGAGGGTTAACGGGGTGCTGGAACAATACCTAAGGTGCTTTGTGAACCAGCGCCAGTCTGACTGGGTGGATCTGCTCCCCTTTGCTGAGTATTGCTATAACAACAGCATATAGAGCTCCACTAAAGCTTCTCCCTTCTCTACGGTGTTTGGTTACGAGGGGAAACCGATCCCTCTGTTGCCAGGGGGGAGTAACCAGGAAAACCCCTCAGCATTTGAGCAATGGTGGCATGGGCCGAGTAACAGCTGGCCGACCATCAAAGAAAACCTTGAGGCCGCCAAAGAGACTTACAAAAAGCAATACGATAAATCTCATGCCCCAACGGGGGAGTTCAGAGTGGGGGACTCTGTGTTTTTATCAACCAAGAATCTACCCCTCACTCAACCCTCTCAGAAATTAGCCTACAAATTCCTGGGGCCCTTCCGAGTTAAACGGGTGATCAATCCAGTGACTGTGGAGCTAGACCTGCCGCCCGCCCTGGGTAAAATCCACCCTGTGTTTCATTGCAGCTTGCTTCGTCGGAACCCCGGGCCGTCCAGTTGGCACCCTCCCCCTTCAGGGGGCCTCGCCAAATTGCTGGTCGACCGCTGCCTCATCACTCAAGAAGCCCGGGACTGTGACCCGACCAAATCTCTTCCGCAACCACGAGCGGTGGAGGGGGCTTAGGGGGGGCAGTATGTCAAGTCTGCTGTAATTTTTATAAAAAGCATCTTTGGTTCAGGAAAAGGATCCTGGGTAAAAAACATATTGTGTACCGATCCCTCCTCTTTTCCCCCTCACTTCTTTTGTTATGTAGTACTGCTTTGAAATGGGAATATGGGAACAAGATAGTAGTGCCTTCTCAGGAGAGGGTGGGGGGAATTGGCGCCAAGAAAACGGCCAAGGCCGGCCAGGCCTGAGAACGAAATAGTAACAGCAATGTGTGAATGTGCCCTGCATAGAGTACCCCTCCCTCAAGAATCCCTTTGATGTATACCTTAAATGCTTGCCTTGACTGTGTACTCGCCAGTCTTTCAATTTAACTCTATAGTCTAACAACATGTTACAATAAACTAGAAACTTTTATTAAAAAGATCTCGTTATTGAAACATCAGACTTGACACTGGGGCGGGCAAAAATTTCTCATCTTCCACAGTGAAGACGGAGGCAAAAAATGCATTCAGCTTCTCAGCCATTTCCCTATACTCCTTCAGTAATCCTTTTACACCATGGTCATTCAAGGGCCCCACTGCCTCCCTGGCTGGTTTCCTGCTTCTAATATACTTGAAGAATTTTTTATTGTTGGTCTTTATGTTTTTTGCAATATGCTCCTCATAGTCCCTTTTTGCCTGCCTGATCACAGTCTTGCATTTGATTTGCCACAGCCTGTGTTCCCTTTTATTAATCTCACTTGGACTGGTTTTCCACCACTTAAAGGAGTCCTTCCTACCTTTTACAGCTTCCATTACTTTGTTTGTTAACCATGCAGGCCTTTTCTTATGCCTGTTTGTGCCTTTCCTAACTTGTGTTATGTATTTTATCTGAGCTTCTAGGATTATAGTTTTAAATAGTCTCCAAGCTTCCCCAAGGGTTTTGACCGTATTTACCTTTCCTTTCAGTTTCCTCCTCACATGCCTCCTCATCTCAGAGAATTTACCTCTTTTAAAGTTAAACATGGTTGTGGCGGTCTTTTTGGGCAACTTCCTATTTATACAAATGGTGAAATCAATAACATTATGGTCACATTATGTTCTCCGCAGCTGAGAACGAAACGTCTGGAAGAAAAACTTTCTCCAGTAGCTCCACTTGAGCTCGAAAGATTCTACATACCCTAATTATGGTCACTGCTCCCAACCGGCGCAATCACTTTTACATCTCTCACCAAGTCTTACTTAGGACCAAATCCAGGATCGCCCCACCCCTGGTAGGTTCTGAGACCATCTGCTCCATAGCAGAGTCATTGAGAGCATCAAGAAAATCAATCTCTTTCTCTCGACCAGAACACATATTGACCCAATCAATCTGCGGGTAGTTAAAATCACCTATTACAACACAGTTTTTACGATTAGCCGCTATCTTTAATCCTTCCATCATATTATAATTGTCCTCTCTCTTTTGATTTGGTGGGCGATAACAAACTCCCATAGTTAAATTTCCTTTGGGGCCCTCTATTTCAACCCAAAGCATTTCTAAAAGGGAATCTAATTCTCTGACCTCAGTCTTACTGGACCGTATATCTTCTCTAACATACAGAGCCACCCCACCTCCAACCCTTCCCTCCCTATCCTTCCGATATAACTTATATCCAGGAATCACCGTGTCCCACTGATTCTCCTCATTCCACCAAGTTTCTGAAATTCCCACAATGTCTATGTTTTCTCCCAACACTAAACATTCCAATTCACCAATTTTACTTCGAACACTTCTAGCATTTGCATACAAACATCTATAATTTCCCAGGCAAGCTAGGCCCACCACCTTCCTCCTGCCGCCTTGAGACTCTGGCAGACAGTCCTTATTTTTTGTCACCATCACAGTGGACAACTCTGATCCGTTACCTGGTAGAAAAATAGCAGCTAACCCTTCATCTCTTTGGGATGAGTCCTCCTGAACCAGAGACATTTCATCTCCTGTCGGCTTTCCCCCAAGATTTAGTTTAAAAACTGCTCTGCCACCTTTTTGATTTTAAACGCCAGCAGCCTGGTTCCATCCGGGGACAAGTGGAGACTGTCTCTTTTGTACAGCTCCTGCTTGTTCCAGAAAGCATCCCAGTGCCTAACAAACTTAAACCCTTCCTCCTTACACCATCGTCTCATCCACACATTGAGACTTCTAATTTGTGCCTGTCTCTCCAGCCCTGCACTTGGAACAGGTAGCACTTCTGAGAAGGCCTCCTTGGAGGTCCTGGCCTTAAGTCTCTCGCCTAGCAGCCTATATTTTTCCTCCAGGACCTCACGACTGCATTTCCCCACATTGTTTCTGCCACCATGCACCACGACCACAGGCTCCACCCCAGCACTGTCTATCAGCCTATCTACTACACGCGTAATGTCCGCTATCTTTGCACCAGGCAGGCAAGTCACCATACGGTCAGTATGCAGTTTCGCCACCCAGCTGTCTACTTGCCTAAGGATCAAATCACCAACTACCAACCCCCCCCCTCTCCCGCTGCCCAGGGATGGTTCCTTGGCACGAAAGGATTCCCACTCACCACTCGAAGAAGAGGTCTTTTCTGAGGGCGCATTCCCCTTATCCTCAGCATGGTGCCCTGTTCCCTCTCGACCCTCACGCTCTCTGGTCGCAATGGGGCTGCTACGTTCAGAGCGGGGCTCATCTAATACGCCGTCGAGAGTCTTCCCCGAGTGCCTAACTGACCGTCTCTGCTTCTCCAGGGCAGTCACCTCGGCCTCAAGGGTACTAACTCATTTCCTGAGGACCAGGAGCTCCTTGCACCGAGCACACACCCAAGACTTCTGTCCTTTGGGCAGATAGTCATACATGTGACAGTGCAAAACACTGGAAAGCCCCCACCCCCCTGCTGGCATTCTATCTTCATTATATATATATAAGCTTGGCAGGGCGCAGCTTAAAATGCAAAGAGGGTGGAGCAGAGCCACTCCTAAGCAATCAGCAGCAATCACTCTCGATCACTTTCACCTTTAGCCCACTCAACCAAACAAACAGCAGTTTCCCAGCTATCACAACTCAGAATTTTAAGCAGTCCTACAAACCTCAGAATGAAGTCTTTCAAAACTCAGAAATTCTCAGCAACTTCTCCAGCTGTCTCAGCTATCAGAGCTGCTCTGTTCTGCTCTCTCTCAGACCTCTGTGAGATGACCATCCCTGACCCAAGAAACGTCCGGCTTGCCTCGACCTGGTGGAATCAGCTCCCTATGGAGGTTTAGGTCCTCCCGGATTTATCATTCTGGAGGGCCTGTAAGATGGACCTGTTCCGCCAGGCCTATTGTCAAGTAGGCGGATTCAATGACGAGTCGAGGTTGATACAAAGATAGTCGAGTCGAGGTTGATACAAAGACGAGTCGAGGTTGATACAAAGTTTATTGATAGACCACTAATTTGGCTCAAGCCTTGGCTTGAGAAGAATGAAGCCAATACTTTGATATACAAGTTTTAAGGTACACTTCAAAGGGATTCCTACAGGGGAGGGGGAAGCAAGGGAGCGTTCACACATAAAGTATCAAAGCTACATACATTCCCAGGGCGTTATCAGGCACTCGGCCTTGCATTGCCCAGATGGTGCTTCCTCCCGCAGGAGGATTCATGGGAAGGTGCTGATTGCTTTGGTCCCTGTAATTAACAGTCATAAAACAAAGAGGGGCCAGGAAAGGATAATAAACTAGCAGCATTTGATTCTGTATGATCTTACTCAGGCTTGCTTATATCAGACCAGAAATCCATCAGTCATTGATCAGAATTAGCCACGCTTGACATACTGCCCTCCTTAAGCTGAATCCCTCGGTCTTTGAGGGAATTTCTTGTGAAATTTACTGACCAAATCTGGGGCCAATACATCTTTTTGTGCCACCCATTCATTTTCACTAGAAGGAAAGTGTTTCCATTTGATTAAGTAATACAACGTCCCCTGTTTGACTTTTGAGTCCAGAATCTCCTGGACCTCATGGTGACTCTGATTCCCAATCTGGATAGGCTGCGGAGCTGTCGGTCGAGGATGCCAAAGAGAAGCACCGGGGTCTCTTCGGAGTAGACTGCAATGAAAGACAGGGTGTACTTTACTAAACATTTTTGGCAGTTCCAATTCTACAGTTACCTTATTTATCACCCGTTTGATCTTAAAGGGTCCCAAATATCGATAAGCCAATTTCTTGGACTTCAAGGGCAAGTTCTTGGTTGAAACGAACATCGAATCCCCTACCTTGAAGTCCCAAGCGGGCACATGGGACTTATCATATTGTTTTTTGTACACCTCTTTTGTGGCCTCCAAATTCTCTTGGCTCTCTTTCCAGCCCTTACTCAGAGTTCCCCACCACTGCTCAAATGAGCTAGGCGCCTTCATTTGCTCTCCCCCTGGCAGCATTGGAATTGGCTTGCCTTCGTACCCGCTTACAGTTTGGAAGGGGGAAGTTTTGGTGGAGCTGTGCACACTATTGTAACCGTATTCAGTGAAGGGGAGGAGATCCACCCAGTTCGATTGTTGGTGGTTTATATAGCACCTCAGGTATTGCTCTAACAAGCCATTTACGTGTTCTCTCTGTCCGTCGGTCTGGGGGTGGTAGGCGGAACTCAGGCCTTGTTCCATCCCTAACAGTTTGCAAAACTCCTGCCAGAAGTTGGCAACGAACTGCGGGCCCAGGTCACTAATTACCTTGTCCGGAAATGAGTGGAGTTTAACAACATGGTTGAAAAACAAATAGGCTAGCTTTTTAGCCATGGGTAATTGGGCGCACGGAATGAAATGGGCTTGTTTAGAAAAGGTGTCTACTACCACCAGAATTACTGTTTTGCCATGTGATTGTGTGGGTAACTCCAAAATTAAATCCATTGAGACTACTGACCAGGGTCGAGTAGCCGTCTCTAGTGGTTTCAGCAGTCCAGGTGGCTTCCCCCCTCTCCTTTTCGTCATTATGCATATGGGGCAGGAGGATACAAACTCGGATACATCTTTCTTTAGGGAGGGCCACCAGAACTGCCTGCTAATTAGGTGGAGCGTCTTCACGTACCCAAAATGCCCGACCAGTTTGTTTGAGTGGCAAAATTGTAAAACTTCTGCTCTCAGAGTTTTGGGGACGTACAGCTTCTCCCCTCTATACCACAACCCATCCTCTCATTTCTGAATTTCCCCTGGTCGGTCGTCACTTTCCTTTTCCATCTCCAAAGCCATCCTTTCGGTCCCCCACTCCTCTAGCTTACGTTTGGTATGGGACCAGGTTGTTACAACAGCAGTCACCTGGGATGGAGAGACTAGGGAGTCTACGATTTCCTCTCTTTGACTGTTGTGCTGGGGCAGGTGAGAGAGAGCATCAGCCAAGAAATTCTTGGTGCTGGGAATATGCTTCAGCACAAAGTCAAATTTGGAGAAAAACCCCGCCCACCTGATCTGTTTCTAGCTCAGTTTCCTCCTGCCCGTGAGGTTTTTGTGGTCTGTCCATATCTCAAAAGGGATTTTGGCCCCCTCCAACCATGACTGCCAGGTTTTCAAAACATAAGTTACCGCAAACTACGGCCACATCGGAGGTGTCGCATTGCACAATGAAGGGCCGCAGCTCATTGGGGTGGCTCAGGACTGGCTCGCTAGTAAACAGCTGTTTGAGTTTGTCAAACGCCTCCTGGCATTTCGGTGTCCAATTCAGACGGGCCCCCGGTTGCTTTGCCTCTAGCCCCTTTCCCTTCGTTTTTAACAACTCTGTGAGGGGAAGCATAATCTGGGCGAACCCCGCTATGAAGTTTCTGTAGAAATTTGCGAACCTGAGGAAAGATTGTAACTGTACATGTCCTCGGGGGGCCCCAATGCAATACAGCCTGTACTTTGGCCGGGTCCATAGCCAGCCCTTGTGCGGACACCCGAAACCCCAGGTAATCTAGCTCGGTCTTATGGAACTCACACTTGGACAGTTTAGCATATAACTTGTGCTCCAACAGGGTGCTCAATACCTCCCTCACCAATTTTACATGAGACTTTTCATCCTGTAAATAAGTAATGATGTCATCCAGGTACACCAACCACCCCCTTGAACAAAAATTTCCGCAACACATCATTGATAAAGTTCATGAACACCCCTGGTGTGCCCTGTAGTCCAAACAGCATCACCAAATACTCAAATTGTCCCATGGGAGTATTAAAGTCCATCTTCCATTCATCCCCCTCCTTTATGCACACTCTAAAGTACGCATCCCTCAAATCCAGTTTGGTGAAAATCTTCCCCTTCGGACACCATGCTGAACAAGTCTTTGATGAGGGGGATGGGGTAGGCATTGGAGGTTGAAATCCCATTAATCCCGCAAAAGTCTGTACAAAGCCTAAGCGAGCCGTCCTTCTTTTTCCTAAACAACACTGGGGTGGCGTGGGGGGCCGTCGCCAGTCTGATGAAACCCCATTTCAAGTTCCGGTCTAGGAATTTGCGTAGCTCCACTTTTTCGGCCCACCCCATAGAGTACAGCTTAGCTTTAGATAGTGACTGCCCAGGTATTAGTTTGATAGCGCAGTCAGTGCTTCTGTGAGGGGGAAGTTCGTCTGCTCCCTGCTCACTAAACATCCCCATTAAGTCCTGATATGCTTTAGGGACAGCTGGGACCTCCTCCATTGTCAAACAGACCTTCTCCTTCGAGGAAGTGGGCTGTGGACCCCAGTCCAAACTCCAGAGGTGGATCTCATACAGCGGGTCCACAAACTTTATGGTTTTATCCCCCCATCGGATGCTGGGTTCGTGTTTCACTAACCACCCCACCCTTAGGACTACATCATAAGAGCAGGAGGGAGCGATTACAAATGATTCTTGGTCCCAATGCCCTTCAATCCCGATGGGTACAAACTGAGTCTCCAGCATGCAGGGATCTCCTCGCATCACTGTCCCATCCATCTGCTCAAATTGTATGGGAAAGGGTAGGGCCATGGTGGTCAGCCCCAAGGCGTCCACCAGCTTAGCAGTGATTAAGTCCCGATTGCATCCTGAGTCAATCAGGGCTCACATCTGCATAAATCTTTTGAGTCTAGGGTTCAACAGTTTCACCGGTACAAAACATAACGATCCAGTTACTCTCACCCTTTGTGGTGTTGGTTCCTCCGCGACCTGCTGGTTGGCACCCTTTAGAGCAGGTCGTCCTCGTTTCTCGACGGCTCCTCCATCCAGACTAGCTCGCTCAGCTCATCCGCTAGGAAGGCATCATCTTCCGGCTCTCCCATGGTGGCCGCGCTGCCTTTCACCACTTCCTTAGGGCGGCCCGGTGTTTTCCTCGGCATGGTGGTGCCCTTCTTGGGTGCACTCGGTAGTGCTCGTGGGGGGTTAGGGCAGTTGCTGGCCAGGTGGTTGGGGTCTCCACACTGAAAGCACTTGTGAGACCCCGTAGTCTTTCCGCCATCGCCTCCTCCTGCAGATTTCTTCACCTCCGTCTTGATCCCTGTCTTTGGATCTCGGCTCCCCTTTCCACTCTGCTGCTGGCATTGCATGGCCACTCGCTTCATGTTGGTCTCGACCTCACCCACCAACTGGATCCAGCCCACCAACATGGTGGGTTTGGCTTGGGTGAGGGCCCGATCCAGTATGCCCGCGTTCAGGCCCCTGGTGAAGTGCTCGATCTTCATCAACTCACTCCATCTCCTCACTTTCATGGCGTTGGCCTGAAACTCGGCAGCGTACTCTCAGATTGACTTTGATCCCTGCTGCATGTCACGCAAGGCTATCAGCGCCCGGGTCTCTTGGAGGGGGTCTTCGTACTGAGCCATCAGAGCCTGGCGGAACGTAGCGACACAGTCCAGTTCTGGGCTCATGGCTTCGTAAAAGCTCACGTACCATCTCTTGGCGGCCCCCTTCAGTTTCGATCCCAAATAATCCACTCAGCTAAATTCATCGGGGAACGTGTTCCCCCAGTAGTGCATATAGCTGTTAGCCTGGATTGTGAAGTATTCCACTTCCTCCAGGTCCCCATTAAACATGGCATCCAGCTCTCGCCCGCAGCCACTGTCCCTTGGTGCCGGCGTTGCAGCTGGCCTAGGTGCCAGTCCCGCCGGTGGTGGGGCTGCCGGTGTTGTAGGGGCTGCAGGTTGCTGGGCCGGAGGGGGTGGCTGAACTCTCCGTGGTCCGGGTAGTCCCAGGGATCGGGTGATCTCTCTGGTGATTTCCCCTACCATCCAAGTGGTCATCACCTGCATCTCATCCCTCAATCCTTTGGCCACATCCTCCACCTCTTTGCGGACCATCGCACGGAACTTGCGGGCCACCTCATCTTTCTCCTTCTTCGGGGCTGGGGCCTCGGGATCCCTTTCCCCTGGATTGGGATTCCCGTCTGGTAGAGGAACGACCACGATGGTGTCGATCTCCTCTGGCTCCATCGTTCCCGGGTTGCCGGCCCCTGCATTGGCCATCTTTACCTGGTGCATGTGTCAGGTTAGGATGGTTTCCCTCCGCACCGGTGCCTCGTCCATCGTGGTGGTGGAGGTCCACGGCTGCCACTGCCGGGGTGTGACCAGGAGCTGCTGGATCTGGGGAGGCGAGCCTGCTGCTCTTCGGGCGTCCAGTACATGCCATGGTACGGGCACTCCATCTTCAAAATTGGGAAGCTCACCACCTCTTGGAATCTTTTCAGCCATTCGGTTACAAAGTAGCCAGGGTGGTTAAGCTTCAAAAGGATTCTTCTTAAAATGTCAAGCAGGCGGATTCAATGACGAGTTGAGGTTGATACAAAGACTACATTTATTGATAGACCGCTACTTTGGCTCAAGCCTTGGCTTGAGAAGAATGAAGCCAATACTTTGATACACAAGTTTTAAGGTACACTTCAAAGGGATTCCTACGGAGGGGAAGCAAGGGAGCATTCACACATAAAGTATCAAAACTACATACATTCTCAGGGCGTTATCAGGCACTCAGCCTTGCATTGCCCAGATGGCGCTTCCTCCCGCAGGAGGATTCATGGGAAGGTGCTGATTGCTTTGGTCCCTGTAATTAACAGTCATAAATTAAAGAGGGGCCAGGAAAGGATAATAAACTAGCAGCATTTGGTTCTGTATGATCTTACTCAGGCCTGCTTATGTCAGACCAGAAACCCATCAGTCATTGATCAGAATTAGCCACCCTTGACACCTATGGCTGAGGCAGACAGGCATCCTTACCATCTAAACTGGCCCCCCTGCACTGCCTGCACTCTACTGTCCTCACCATCCATGCTCCCTTAATGTGAGTGGTGGCTTAATCACTTTAATTTTAAATTGTTTAAACTGTTTTGATTGTTTTACTATGATGGAAGTCGCGCTGAGTCCACTATGGGACAGGGCAGCCTATAAATCTGCAAATAAAATTAAATTAAAATTAAAAAGTCTTGGAACTCACCCAAAGTAAACACTGTTCTATTGTCTGAGACCAGAGTGTCCAGCCGGCCGGGTGTTGCAAAGACCTGGCGGAGGCCACTGTCAAGCATGCATATTTCTGTGTGCCATGATGGTTCCTTAGACAAAGAGCAGGTCACCAATCTCTATCACCCCTTCACCTTTACAACCTTTGGGCAAGTAATATGTGCCTCTCCCCCAGATTCACACAGACAGTCCTTATCTGGTCCCAGAAAAGTGTGAGAAAGGGAGATGTTTTTAATAGCCTAAATTCATTACTAATAAAAGAGATACTATGTAGTAACCTTTGAACCCGTGACTCAAGCTGCATCTGCATGATACCCTTTGAAGTTATTCTATATAGTAACTATGTAACACTGTGTATGTCATTACTTCCAAGGATTGTGTCCTTGGTAAAGCTTCTGAGTTCCTACAATAAAGCAACTTTTGATTCAGTAACAAAAGACTGTTTATTGAGAAATATCGATGCTTGACATTTTGGAAGTAATCCTACTTGGGGACGTAACCCAACTAGAAACTTTCTAACCCTATGGCGGAGAGAGCTCTAGATAATGGAGAAGCCCCTGACAACCCAGAACAACCAATTGGTGAGGAACAAAGACCCGGTACTGACCCTAAGCAACCTCCATGGCACTTATGCAATGCTCGGAGAGTGGCAGGGTGAGTCCCCCTGCACATACAGCGACTGTTCATCACCCTCAAAGTGTGGGGGCCCAGAAGATCCACCAGCTTGGAGAAAGGTGATCCCAGCGTTACCCTCCCTACGCTCGAGGATGGGAGATGACAGTGACCAGGGCACCTCGGAGGCGAGTGGTGGGAATGGTTGGGATGAGAGAGAAGATCCATACCCCAACCCGGATCCAGGAGAGGAGGAGAACCAAAATCCAGACCCTCAGGATTTTCTCCAAATGATGAGATTGGAGATGGCAGAAATGGCCAAAGGGTTGAGAGATGAAATGCAAGCCAATGCTACATTTATGGCCCAAGAGGTGAGGAGGCAGTTAGAGCAGGAGCTGCAACCACAGGGGCCGAAAGGAGGGCAACCACCTCTGCCTCCCCCTCCAGTGCTGCAACAACCCTAGCTACCGCAACCACCGTTCGACTATGGAAGGGGCCACAAGCTAGATGCTAGATGCCACCTTTGACGGCGACCTTGAAGAGGTGGGGTACTTCTATATACAAGCCAATAGCTTTATGTTCTATTGGGGGAACACCTTCCCCGATGAATTCAGCAGAGTGGATTACTTAAGATCGAAGCTGAAGGGGGCAGCTAAGAGATGGTACGTGAGCCTGTGCGAGACCAGGAGCCTTGAACTAGACACCGTGGTGGCCTTTCTACAAGCCCTGCTAACTCAGTATGAAGACCTGCTGCAGGAGACCCGAGCCCTCACTGCCCTACGAGACCTACAACAAGGGTCCAAGGCTGTAAGAGAGTACGCGGCCGAATTCCACGTAAATGCAACCAAGGTGCGTGGGTGGAATGAGCAAATGAAGATAGAGCAATTCCAGAAGGGCCTGAATGTGAGCGTGCTGGATCGAGCCCTCCAACAGGCTCGCCCTGCCACGTTGGTGGGGTGGGTGCAGCTGGCCGGTGAAGAGGAAACTAACATGAATTGAGTGGCTCTCCAGTGCCAACAGCAGCAAGTGGGTAAGGCGGGATGTGAGTCTTGGCCAGGGGCAAAAGCAGAGGGATGGAAAGCAAGCCAGGTGGGGGGAACCACTAAACCGACTACCCCCAGACATTGCTTTAGGTGCGGCAACCCATCTAGCCGCCAATTGCCCTGAATGGCCTTGAGGCCCCTCCCCTTATTCCGAAGACCAGCAAACCCAAGGCGAGAAAAGCAGAAGGATGAGCGAAGGAACTGGCAAAAGGCAGCTCAGTGTCAGCAACTCCTCAAGAAGAAGAGATTATCGTAGTGGACGAGTTTGGGGAAGATATCTGGGAAGATGAGCCGGCGGGAAATGGGGATGACCTGCACTGAGAGGTGCCGAGCAGCAGGTCATGGAACTAATGGCGCCGTTGAGGGTGAGAATAACTGGGACTTTGTTTTTCATCCCATTGACTTTACTGAACCCTAGTTTAAAACTTTTTATACATGCCCGGGCCCTACTAGATTCAGGGTGCACTAGAGACATAATCACGGCCAAACAGGTTGAAGCTTTTGGACTCACTATGAGTCCTCTACCACACACCATACAGTTTGAACAGATGGATGGGACAGTCATAAGAGGGGAACCATGCACGGAGCAAACTCAAGAGGTTCCTGAATAAACAATTTTTATTAGTAACATATGGTAGCAAAACTATATCTACAACTTATAAAAACTTAAAGAAAAAAAAAATTCTACTGCATATTTTACTTTTCCCCCACCCCTCCCCCCGTTACTTGACCCCCGCCAGTGTTATTTACTTAAAGGAAACAAATATTAAAGGTACCCTTAATTGTTAAAAAAAACCCCCAAAAGTTATATTCTTATTTTAAAAAACTTAATCATTATCAAAGATTGTCCAATGTCCTTTTATTTTCCACTCTTTTTCTATGTATCTTCTGAACTTCTTCCACTCCAATTTAAAAAGTTCCAAATCATAGTCTCTTAATTTTCTTGTTAGTTTGTCCATTTCACTCCATGACATAACTTTTGTAATCCAATCCAATTTCTCTGGTATTTTTTTTTGCTTCCACAGCTGCGCATACAATGTCCTAGCAGCTGAGAGCAAGTACCATATTAAAGTTCTGTCTTCTTTTGGAAATTTTTCCATTTGTAATCCCAGCAGAAAAGTCTCTGCCACTTTATTGAATTCATATCCCAAAATCTTAGAAATCTCTTGCTGAATCATTTGCCAAAACATTTTAGCCCTTTCACAAGTCCACCACTTATGGTAGAAAGAACCTTTGTGCTTTTTACATTTTCAACACCTATCTGGCATCTTGTTGTTCATCTTTGCTAATTTTTTTGGAGTCATATACCATCTATACATCATCTTAAAACAGTTTTCTTTAATACTTTGACATGTTGCGAGTTTCATAGAATTCTTCCACAAATATTCCCAAGATTCAATCTTTATTTCTTTATTTACTTAAATTGCCCATTTTATCATTTGAGATTTCACTACTTCATCTTCTGTAGACCATTGTAAGAGTAATTTGTATACTTTTGAAATTAATTTCTCATTATCTCCAAGCAGAACTCTTTCCATTTCTGTTTGCTCTTTCCTCATTCCTTCAGTTTTGATATTCTCCACCAAACTTTTCATTTGTTGCATTTGAAACCAATCATATTTGTAACTCAGTTCTTCTGCAGTTTTCAGTTCTATTTTTCCACTTTGTATTTTTAGTAGCTGATAGTATGATAGCTGTTTTTCTTTGGCTGTTTTAGCCATTATCTTTATCACTTCAGCTGGCACTATCCACAAAGGTCTCCTCTCATCACCATATTTCTTATACTTTATCCATGTATTTAGTAGATTACTTCTTATATAATGGTGAGAGAAAAGGCCATCCATCTTCTTTTTTCCATAATATAAGTATGCATGCCAGCCAATTTTTTTTCCATGGCCTTCCAACACTAAAAGTTTTTTATTTAACAACGTTATCCATTCTTTCATCCATACTAAACAAACTGCTTCATGATACAATTTCAAATCTGGTAATTGGAATCTGTCAGAACTTGTAACTTTCCTATATGCTGTTAGCCTATGTGACTCCATATTGTAACCAGGCACTAACCCATGCAACCTTGCTTCAGCAACTAACAAACATTTCTGTGCATTTCAAACAAAGTGTGATCACTGAAGGGTGACAGATAGCCTCTGGTCAACATCTGCAGGTGGCTCTTTGAAGCCAAGCCCGTCAGGCTCTCTCAGCAGGACTCCATCCTCCCTTACTGATAACAGACCCTGGGAAACAGACAGTTGTCTCTGGCCGTGTGAAAGATTGTTTTATTGTTGTCACTACAACCACATATAATGTAACCAATGCTAACTTTCGATATTAGTGTTATCCTGTACCTTCAGCTCTGTAGTTCTCAATAAACGCCTATACTTTGCAACAAAGTCTTGGGCCTTGTTTGAAGTTCTTCCAGTTCTGACAGAATCCACCTCTCTCTTTTGCATCTGTCAAGATTTTCATTTTAATCCTTTGTTTCTTCCCAGCCCACACAAATTCTGAAATTTTCCTTCGCCATTTATCAAACTGTTTAGCATCTTTCACAATGGGAATAGTTTGAAACAGATACATTATCCTTGGTAGAATATTCATTTTTATTGCAGCTATTCTGCCCAACAATGACAAATTGAGCTTGTTCCATTTTAGCACATCTTCCTCTATTCTACGCCATAACTTCTCATAATTATTCTTAAACAAATCAATATTTTTCATTGTTATCTCTACCCCTAGGTACTTTACCTTAGAAGTAACTTCACAGCCCGTTAGTCTTTGTAATTCTTGTTGTCTATTTATCTGCATATTCTTGCACAAAATTTTAGATTTTTCTTTATTTATATAAAGTTCCGCCAACTCCCCAAACTCTTGTATTTTCATTAACAACAAAGGTGTAACTTGTATGGGGTTTTCATTTATAAACATTATGTCATCAGCAAATGCTCTGTACTTGTAGGTATATCCTTTTATTTGTAATACTTCTAGATCTTTTTCTTCTTGAATCTGCATCAATAAAATTTCAAGAGTCATTATGAACAACAATGGTGAAAGCAGGCAGCCTTGTCTAGTACCTTTGCTGATTTTCATTTCATCTGTAAGATCTGCATTAACACACAACCTTGCCCTTTGTTCAGAATATATTGCTTTTATCATTCTTATAAAGCTTTCTCCAAGCTCCATCTTATCCATTTTGGTGTAAGCCAGTTTGGTGTAATGGTTAAGTGTGCGGACTCTTATCTGGGGTTACTGGGTTTGATTCCCCACTCCTCCACTTGCACCTGCTAGCATGGCCTTGGGTCCGCCATAGCTCTGGCAGAGGTTGTCCTTGAAAGGGCAGCTGCTGTGAGAGCCCTCTCCAGCCCCACCCACCTCACAGGGTGTCTGTTGTGGGGGAGGAAGGTAAAGGAGGTTGTGAGCCACTCTGAGACTCTTCGGAGTGGAGGGCAGGATAGAAATCCAATATCATCATCATCATCTTCTTCTTCTTCTTCTTCATTACTGCAAACATAAAGTTCCAGTTTAAATTGTCAAATGCTTTCTCTCCATCCGCAAAGAATAATGCTACTTCTTTTTCTGGATGTCTTTCGTAATATTCTACAATATTTACAACAGTCCTAATATTTGTCTCTTATTTGTCTTTTGGGAAGAAAACCAGCTTGATCTTCCTTTATAAAATTTATCAAATATTGTTTAAGTCGTTCTGCCAGAATTCTTATAAATATTTTGTAGTCGTTATTCAAAAGCGAAATGGTCTGTAGTTTTTCACATTTGTGGCATCTCTATCTTCTTTAGGTATCAAGAAAATAACGGCTTCTTTCCATGTATTTGGTACGTTCCCTTTTGTTCTTATTATATTCATCAACTTCTGCAATTTTTCGTATTAATTCATCCTTAAAAGTTTTAAAATATTTAGCTGTATACCCATCTGGCCCGGGAGCTTTCTCATTTTTCATCGCGTTGATTGCTGCTTCAATTTCTATTTTTTCAATTGGGTCGTTCAAGACTTTTCTCATATTTTCAGTTAGGGGCTCAATTTTTAATTTTTGTAGATATTCATCTACCTTCTCTCTCTTTACTTCAGCACCTTTAAACAGCTTGGCATAGTACTTAAAAATTCTCTTTTTATTCCCTCTTGAGTAACTACTTCTCTTCCATAACAATTCTACTAATTATTTTGTTTTCTCTCTTTTTCTTCAATTGCCACGCCAAATACTTTCCCGTCTTATTTTCCCCTTCAAACGATTTCTGCTGAAACCTTTTCAGATTCCATTCCACTTCCTTGTTTAACAAATGTCTCAATTGAGTTTGTAATATTGAAATTTCCCTTAGAATTTTCTTTTTCCCTGGTCTTTTTCTCAGCTTCCCTTCTTTTTTCTTTATTTCATTTTAAATGTCCAATAACTGTTTTTCTTTTTTCCTTTTGTCTTTGTTGTTCAGAGTAATCAACAACCCTCTCATTACTGCTTTATAAGCATCCCAGACCATCTGAAACTCAATATCTTCTTTATCATTCACTTGGAAAAAATCCTTAGTTTCTTTTTCTAGAAATGTCACTGTTTCTTTGCTCTGTAGCAAATCTTCATTCAGTCTCCATCTCCTCAGTCTTTTAGACAATTTTGTAATCCACATTATTGGGTTATGATCAGCCCCGATTTTAGGTAAAATCTCTATCTTCCTTGTTATGAGACCTAAGTCTCTAGTTCCCCACAGCATGTTAATTCTAGAAAAAGTCTTATGTCTTGCAGAAAAAAAGTATAGTCCTGCACTTCAGGATTAAACTTCCTCCATATATCTTCTAAATTTTCTTGTTTAACTAATTCGAAGAAAGACTTTGGCAATTTCCCTTCTTTCCCATCGTTTTTTTCCCCTCCAGATCTATCCAGTGAGTTCTCGACTGTTCCATTAAAATCTCCCATTAGGAGTATTTGATCATAAGTCAACTCATCCAACTGTTGTGTAATGTCTTTTTAAAAAGCATCCTTTGTACGGTTAGGCGCATATAGTCCCAATAACAACGTTCCCCCCCCCCCTCACTTAATATTATCTCAACTGCTACAAATCTTCCATCTTTATCTTTAAATACTAACTTTGGCTCCAATTCTTGTTTAATATAGAAAACTACTCCCCTTTTCTTCTGTTCAGCTAATGAAAAAAATTTCGTCCCCAATTGTTTATTCCATAAAAATTTATAATCCAGGGAAAGGAAAATGCCGAGCTGAGCTGTCTCTCATAACGAGAGCAGGCTGGAACTTTTGTTCGGGGTAGTAGAAGGCAAATTAATGCCTACTGCCTACTTTTCTCAGTGAGAGAAAGGTCCAAGACTTGCACGGAAACTTTGAAAAGAGATTTACCTTGGCTGAAAGGGAGCCCTGGAGAGGGTCTTCTTTGAGGCTTTGAGGGGTCTCGTGAAGTCTGCATAGTCATCATCTGCAAAAGTTCTCAGAGTCATTGATTTGACATAAGCTCGTCAGGATCCTAACCTTCTTGGACATTTCTAAACAATTAAAGCTTTGAAAGACCAGTGGAAACTTGGATAATTGGAAGAAAAGGTACAGAAGTTTTCTTTTCATTCCGGAGCCATTTATAGCTTAAAGGGACAAAATTAAAAGGTGGGAAAAAGAAAAATAGAAAGCTTGCAAGAAGAAGAAGGAAGGGGTGAAGTCTGGATTGTTTAAATATAAAGGACAGTGCTAAAAACTGCTAAAAAGTAAAAAGGAATTCATTGTTTAGTCTATCTGTGGTTTTGAAGTAAAAGCAACTGCGTCACATTGGAACAGACCTGCAGCACTTCTGAGCAAGACAGGAAGTACGTCAAGTATCGTGAGATCTTCATGAGAGTTGATGGTGACAGAGGCAGGAAGCAGTAAAGAAAAAAGCCTACTCTATATCATAGAGAAACATCAGCAGCCATTGCTGGGAGGCTAAATCCAAAACATCATTTTTAAAAGAATCTGGGACATTAAAAATTGTCAGAATCAACTGGAAAAAGGGCAAGAAGATAAGAACTATTGGCTACATTATTTGTGGGCTCCTAGGGTGATTTTAAAAGGAAATTTTTTGAAGAAGAAGGAGTAAAAAATCGCGGCCGCCATTTTGGAAATTTTAGAGACTTCTTTAATAAATATCTTGACTTTGGGGGCTCAGAAACCAGTGAAATTGGGCTTGCTGGAAAGGGCAAGTCCTACTCTATTGAACCTGACTGTCAGATTGCAAATTGGTGAGGTTAAAAATTTCGTCATTTTAAAGGTGTAAATTTTTTAAAAACATCTATATCTTGGCCTAGGAAGCTCAGAGGAAAATAGAATAAAGTTTAACTAAAGAGTAAATTCAGATCTTTTGAATTTGGTAGTTAAACTTGTAATTTGTGAGACCAAAATTTTTGGTATTTTTTTAAAAATTTCTTCTATCCCTTTGTTTTTTGCCTAAATGTCTGAACCCAGGCAGACCCGACAAAGGGCTCTTTCATTAGAGAAAATGAAGGACCAATTGGATGCCATGGAAGCCAGAATAATGAAAGGAGTTAGGAGAATGATAGATGAATCAAAGGAAGAAATTATCACAGAGATTAAAAAAGAAGTGGAAGATCTCAAAAAAAACCCTGAGGAAACAGCTAAGAAAGTGCAGGAGGTGGAAGAGAAAGTAAAAGTACATGACACCACCTTGTTGAAAATTCAAGAAAAAGTGACAATCCATGACTGCAAATTAATGGAAACTCAGATACGTCTGAGAGGAGTACCTGAAGCAGAGAATGGTGATTTGAAAGGATATATAATAAAAATAATTGCAGAATTTTTAGAAGAAGACCCTGATGAGACCAAAAACATGTATGATCACATGTACAGAGTTAATTCACTTTTTGCCAAGAAAAACAATTTACCAAGAGATGTTGTTATAAGATATATAACAAAGGAAATGGTGGGAAGGATCATGAACAAAAACTTTGAAAAGTCACTGATAGTGGGAGGCAGTAAAGTGAGAATCATGAAGGAGCTGCCAAGACAAGTGATAAACGACAGGAGAACATACATACAAAAAGTTGACAGAAAAACTGAAAGACAATGGCACGAGGTTCAGATGGATAATACCCGAAGGTTTGAGCTTTGAACTTTAGGGGAAGAGAGTTACAATTACAAATGCTCAGGAGTTGAGTAGATTTTTTGAAGAAAATAAAGAATTTGCACCATGATGGATTACAAATTATTGTCTTGGAACGTTAATGGACTAAATTCACCACAAAAAAGAAGGGCAACATTTCATTGGATCAAGAAACAAAATTGTAATATAATTTGTTTGCAAGAAGTACACATTAAACAAAAGGATTAAAAAAATTTTAATGGAACAAACTCAAGAGGTTCCAATGGGAGTAGAAGACCATTGGGACATGGAAAATTTTGTAGTGGCCCTTCTTCATCTTTTGACATCGTCCTGGAGGTGGGATGGCTAGCCAAACACAAGCCCAATATAAAATGGGGGGATCAAATTATAGACTTCAGAGACGGAAGGTGTGAACATCACCACTGGAATGAGAATTGGGGCCCGGAGCTGCCCCCGTTAAACGAGAAGTTGTGTCTCACCATAGAAGAAATGAGATCAATCCCTAAGGAGTATAGAGACTTGAAACAAGTGTTTAGTGAAGAGGAAGCCAATGGGCTCCCACCACACCAAGACACTGATTGTGCAATCAAGATGATTCCGGGGCAAAGCCTCCCAAGAGCCAAGTTGTATTCTATGGGGTGGGTTGAAAAAGCAGAACTGTGCAAGTTTCTGGACAAAAACTTAAAGTGGGGGTTCATAAGGCCGGCTACGGAACCCCATGCCGCTCCTGTGCTCTTTAGAAAGAAGAAGGACCGGGCGGGGGACTCAGGCTTTGCACGGATTTTAGGGGGATCAACGTGATTTTAACCTCAAATGCATACCTCATACCCTTAATAAAGGATTTAGTAAGCACAGTGTCAGAGGGAAAGATTTTCACCAAGTTGGACTTGCGAGATGCCTACTTCGGGGTACGCATAAAGGAGGGGGATGAATGGAAGATGGCGTTTAACATGCCAATGGGACAATTTGAATACTTAGTCATGCCATTCGGATTACAAGGTGCCCCTGGAGTTTTCATGAACTTTATCAATGAAGTGTTACGAAAATACTTGTATAAAGGGGTAGTGGTGTACTTCGATGATATAATTATTTATTCCAATGACCTACCATCTCACGTGAAACTACTCAGAGAAGTCTTAAAGGCCTTTTATTGTCAAGTTGGCTGAATTCAATAACGAGTCTCTTGATAGAGTAACAAGTTTATTGTAATCAGAACTAGCGACCATGGCAGAGATTGAAGGACTGAAATACATATGCACTAATCCAGTATTTAAGGTATGAATCTAAAGGATTCCTACGGGAGGGGGGCAATCTATGCAACACATCTTCACACTAGGATGCTACTTCTTTCGTTCCCAGGCCGCAGCCTTGACACCCCATACTCCCCACAGAGAACAAGGCTGGGAAGGCGCCACTATCTTGTTCACATGTTAGCATTTCAAAGCAGGTTACACAACAAAGGCCTTTCTAGTGAGGGGGCAGGAAAGTGGGCTAGCAGCCCCCGGTGTACACTGTAAAGTACCCAGACTCCTTTACTTCAGAACCAAACTTAATACAGATATTGAGTAACTCATAGCAGACTTGACATACTGCCCCCCCTAGGGCCCCCCCCCTGCCGGGCGGCCTTGCAAGGAGGGCGATTCACATTTATGGCTCCGGAACTCGGGCCCCGAGAGGCTCCGGCACTCCCCCTTCGAGGGGAGGGTTGGTGAATCTTGCAAATGCCATTTGGACGGCCCCGGAGATCTGCGCAGTAGGCTGCAATGAAAAACAGGGTGGACTTTACCAAGGGCAGGGGGGAGGTCTAACTCTACTGTCACCGGGTTGATCACCCGCTTGATTTTGAATGGCCCTAAGAACTTAAAAGCCAATTTCCAAGACGGTTGTGCCAGGGGCAGGTTTTTTGTTGACAGAAATACGGAATCCCCCACCTTCAAGTCCCAGACTGGCACATGGCTTTTATCGTACTGTTTTTTATACGCCTCCTTAGCCAGCTTCAGGTTTTCTTGAATGGCTGGCCAACATTGGCTGGGACCTTGCCACCATTGCTCGAAACTTGAGCCCGTCAATCCCTCCCCCCCTGGCAGCATGGGGATCGGCTTTCCCTCATACCCAAACACTGTTGCAAAGGGAGATGCTTTTGTGGAACTGTGAGCGCTGTTGTTGTAAGCGTATTCAGCGAAGGGGAGGAGGTCCACCCAGTCCGACTGGCGTAGGCTCACAAAGCACCGTAGGTACTGCTCTAGCACCCCGTTCACTCTCTCAGTCTGTCCGTCCGTCTGGGGGTGATAGGCAGAACTTAGCCCCTGTTCCATCCCTAGTAACTTACAAAACTCCCGCCAGAAGGTGGCAACGAACTGAGGCCCCCTGTCACTTATGACCTTGTCAGGGATGGAGTGATGTTTGGCCACGTGGTCGAAAAATAAAGTCGCTAGTTTCTTGGCCGTGGGTAATTGGCTGCAGGGGATGAAGTGGGCTTGTTTTGAAAACGTGTCCACCACCACCAGTATGACTGTTTTCCCCCGGGAGGGGGGTAGCTCGACTATGAAGTCCATGGACACCATGGCCCATGGCCGTTTTGCTGTTTCCAGAGGCTGTAGGAGTCCCGGGGGTTCCCCCCCCTCCTTTTTGCCATCACACACACCGGGCAACCAGCTACAAAGTCCGACACATCCTTCTTTAGGGACGGCCACCAGAACTGCCGGTGCACCAAGTGCAAGGTTTTTACATAGCCGAAGTGCCCAGCTAATTTGGAGCAGTGACATAGTTGGAGAATTTCTTTCCTTAATATTTCCGGGATGTACAGTTTCTCCCCCTTGTACCAAAGAGCGTCTTTTCTTTTCTGCAACCCCTCCGGCCGCCCACCTCCCTCCCGTTCGGCCTCTAGGGTGATTCGTTCTTTGCTTAGCCCGCTCAATTCCTTTTTCCTCTGCGAGCGGGTAGTGACCATAGCCGCCACTTGTGTGGGGGGGATCAGGGAATCTACCACTTCCTCTCTCTGGCTCTCATGCTGTGGGAGCCTGGACAGGGCGTCTGCTAGAAAATTGCGGGTCCCCGGGATGTGCTTCAGGGTGAAGTCGAATCTGGAGAAGAAGCCCGCCCACCTGATTTGCTTTTCACTCAATTTTCTTTTCCCTGTTAGTGCCTCTAGATTTTTGTGGTCCGTCCATATCTCAAAGGGCACCCTGGCTCCCTCCAACCAGGACCTCCAAGTTTTCAGTGCAAACATGACAGCGAAAGCCTCTTTGTCCCACACTGACCAGTTCCTCTGCTCCTCTGAGAACTTTCGCGAAATGTAAGCGCAGGGTCTCAGCTTCCCCTCCTCATCCCTCTGCATGAGAATGGCTCCTACGGCGACATCGGAGGCGTCGCATTGGACCACAAACCCCTTCCGCTCATCTGGGTGGCTTAAGACCGGCTCGCTTGTGAACAGTTGTTTAAGCCGGTCGAAAGCCGCCTGACAAGTCGGTGTCCAATTCAGCCTGGCCCCTGGTCGCTTTGCCTCCTCCCCCCTCCCCTTCGTCTTCAGGAGGTCTGTTAGGGGCAGAGCGATCTGGGCGAACCCTTCAATGAATGTCCTATAGAAACTGGAGAATCCGATGAAACTTTGGAGCTGTCTACGTGTCCTCGGGGGGGCCCACTCTAGAACTGCCTGAACTTTAGCTGGATCCATGGCCAGCCCGTCCCCAGACACCCGGAAGCCCAAATAGTCTAGTTCCGTGCGGTGGAACTCGCATTTAGACAGCTTGGCGTAGAGCTGGTGCTTCAGCAGGGTGGCCAACACTTCCCTCACTAGTTTCACATGGGATTGTTCGTCTTGCGAATAAATAATGATGTCATCAAGGTACACCACCACCCCCTTGTACAGAAATTTCCGCAACACATCATTTATGAAATTCATGAACACCCCAGGTGCCCCTTGCAATCCAAACGGCATGACTAAATATTCAAATTGCCCCATCGGGGTGTTGAACGCCGTTTTCCACTCATCCCCCTCCTTGATGCGCACTCGGAAGTACGCGTCCCGCAGGTCAAGCTTTGTGAAAATCTTCCCCCCCGCCACCGTGCTTAGCAAATCTTTGATGAGGGGGATGGGGTAGGCGTTTGACATGGAAATCGCGTTAATCCCACGAAAATCAGTGCAAAGCCTAAGACTGTGGTCCTTTTTCTTTCTAAACAACACGGGGGCCGCGTGGGGGGCCGTCGCGGGTCTGATGAACCCCCTTTTCAAGTTCAAGTCTAGGAATTTTCGCAGCTCCTTCTTCTCAGCCCACCCCATTTGGTAGAGCTTGGCCCTGGGAAGGCTTTCCCCGGGGATTAGTTCTATCGCGCAGTCTGTGCTCCTGTGGGGGGGTAGCTGGTTGGCCTCCCGCTCACTAAATACTTCCATCAGGTCGCGGTAGGCGTCCGGGACATGGTGCACCTCTTCCACCAGGACGCACGCCCTCTCCCGAGCGGCTGGCGCTCGTGGCCCCCATGCTGCCTGCCAAAGGTGCTGGTTGCAACTTGGGTCGGGAAATCTGATGGTCTGGGCTCTCCAGCGGATGAGGGGTTCGTGCTTCTCCAACCACCCCACTCCCAGGACCACGGGGTAGCCACAGGCGGGCGCGATCACAAACGTCTCTGAGTCCCAGTGGTCCTCAATCCCCAGGGGGCACGGCTCAGTCTCTTGCGTGCAGGGTTCCCCCCCCCCATTACTGACTCATCCATCTGTTCAAAGTGCATGGGGTGGGGCAGTTGTAAGCGTTTCAACCCCAGAGCCTCCACCACCTTGGGGGAAATCAGCTCTCTATTACAGCCCGAGTCTATGAGGGCCTGGATCTGTAGGAACCTGTTTAGCTTTGGGTTCAACAATTTGACCACTATAAAGTACAACCTTCCCGTGGGTCTCACCGTTAGCGGTGCCTCCTCTCGGTCGACCTGCTGGTTGGCACCGTTCAAAGCAGGTCGGCGTCGTTTCCCGCCGGCTCCTCTTCCCACGCCAGCTCGGCCAGCTCCTCTGACAGACGCACCTCCTCCTCTTGTAGGTCGTCTTGCACCAGGAGCGCGCTGCTCTTCGCCGTGTCCTTAGGGCGGCCGGTGGTTTTCTTGGGGCCGGGGGTGCCCGGGCGGGTGGCTCCCTGCGGTGGGGCGGCCCCGGTGGCTGATTGGGGGCAGCCGGAGGCCAGATGGTTGGGGTCCCCACGCCGGAAACAACGTCGGGGCCCCCCCGGGGCAGCCACCGCCTGCTTCTTGACTTTAGGTGGCTCAGCCTTCCCGGGGCTTGCTTTCGGCGTTCCCCTGCCGGCGGCCAGTGCTTGGCGCAGCATCGCCACTCGTTTCAGGTTGGTCTCCACCTCCCCCGTCAGCTGAATCCACCCCACCAGGGTATCGGGGCGGGCTTGCGTGAGCGCTCTATCCAGGATGCTCGGGTTCAGCCCATTGGTGAAGTGCTCGATCTTCATCACCTCGTTCCAGTTCCGAGCCCGGACGGCGTTGGCCTGGAAGTCGGCCGCGTACTCTCGGATGGATCGGGCCCCTTGCTTCATGTTCCGCAGCGCCGCCAGCGCTCGGGTTTCTTGCAGGGGGTCCTCGTACTGGGTCAGCAGGGCTTGCACGAAAGTGTTTACGAAGTGGAGGACCGGGCTGTTGGTTTCGCATAGGCTCACATACCACTTCTTCGCTGCGCCCCGTAGCTTCAACCCGAGGTAGTCCACGCGGCTCATCTCATCGGGGAATGAGTCCCCCCAGTAGTGCATGTAGCTGTTCGCCTGGATCGCGAAGTAGTTCACTTCCTCCGGGTCCCCGTCGAACGTGGCGTCCAGCTCCCGGCCTCCCCCCAGGTCTCTTTGTCTGACCGGGGCAGGAGGGGGCGCCGCTGGGGCTTGCGGGGCCGCTCCGGGTGGAGGGGCGGCGGGGCCCTGTTGAACCGGGGGTCCCCGCGGACCCGTCGGGGCTGGCTGTTGCTGGCGAGCCCCGGTCACCCCCAGCGCTCTGCCCAGCTGCGCGGTCAGGGTCTGCATCTGGTCCTTGAGGTCTCTCACCGCCCCGTCGATCTCCCTGCGGACCATCGCGCGAAACGCCTCATACTCCTCATCGGTCTGGTCCTTGGGGCTCGCCCCTCCGTCATCCGCTCCGCACTCGGCCCCTTCGCTTCCACTCCCGGGGGCTTGCGCCCCCGCGGCTCCGGCGCCTTCGCTCGCCTCGCCCGGGTGGGCGGCGGCGGCCTCAGCCAGTTGGACCCGCTTGGTGTGGCGGGTCATGATCGCCTCCCGTCGGACCGGGGCTTGATCCATCAGCGTAGTGGAGGTCCTTGGCTGGTATTGCCGTGGGGTCACCACCAGCTGAAACTGTGGAGGGGAGGCCGCGGTCCTTCTGGCAGTATGGATGTGCCAGGGTGTCTCGGCCCCCTCCACTCTGGTTGGGAATCCTCCATTCTCCGGAGACTGTTCGGACATCGCCTTTTCAGTTGCCGGAAAGGTTGAACTCCAAGATAGAGGAGTCCTTCAAAATGTCAAGTCGGCTGAATTCAATAACGAGTCTCTTGATAGAGTAACAAGTTTATTGTAATCAGAACTAGCGACCATGGCAGAGATTGAAGGACTGAAATACATATGCACTAATCCAGTATTTAAGGTATGAATCTAAAGGATTCCTACGGGGGGGGGGGGGCAATCTATGCAACACATCTTCACACTAGGATGCTACTTCTTTCGTTCCCAGGCCGAAGCCTTGACACCCCATACTCCCCACAGAGAACAAGGCTGGGAAGGCGCCACTATCTTGTTCACATGTTAGCATTTCAAAGCAGGTTACACAACAAAGGCCTTTCTAGTGAGGGGGCAGGAAAGTGGGCTAGCAGCCCCCGGTGTACACTGTAAAGTACCCAGACTCCTTTACTTCAGAACCAAACTTAATACAGATATTGAGTAACTCATAGCAGACTTGACATTTATGAGCACCAATTGTATGCCAAACTGTCCAAGTGTGAATTCTACCAGACGGAATTGGATTACTTAGGTTACAGAGTGTCTGGGAA
This sequence comes from Heteronotia binoei, assembly GCF_032191835.1. Taxonomy (NCBI): domain Eukaryota; kingdom Metazoa; phylum Chordata; class Lepidosauria; order Squamata; family Gekkonidae; genus Heteronotia; species Heteronotia binoei. The sequence goes on from NC_083233.1 coordinate 1,366,172, forward strand.
GGGATTGGTTATGGACCCTGCCAAACAAGCCGTTTCATATAGGGGTTCGCTCACACCATGCTTCCCTTAACGGACCTTCTCTTGGGTTTAAAACAATTTTATTTAGTAACATATGGTAACAATATCTATTTTTTGCATCGTTAATAACTTCTTTTTATCTATCCCATATATTACTTTCTAACCATCCCTCCCCCTGTTACTTGACCCCCGCCGGTGTTATTTACTTAAAATACTAACATTTAAAGGTACCCTTAACTAATAAAAACAAAGATTAATATTCTTCTTCCTTGTAAGACTGAATCATTATCAAAAATTGTCCAATGTCCTTTTATTTTCCACTCTTTTTCTACATATCTTCTAAACTTTTCCCACTCCATCTTAAAATTTCTAAGTCATAGTCTCTTAAAATTCTTGTTAATTTGTCCATTTCACTCTATGTCATAACTTTTACAACCCAATTCCATTTTTCTGGTATTTTTTCTTGCTTCCACAACTTTATTTAAACAATTTTATTGATAACATATGGTAACAATTTCCATTAATATCTTCTTTTCATCTATCCCATATGCTTCTTTCTAATCACCCCTCCCTCCGTTACTTGACCCTCGCCAGAGTTATTTACTCAAAATACTAACATTAAAAGGTACCTTTAATTCCTAAGAATTAAAATTAATATTCTTCCTTCTTTTAAAGTTTAATCATTATCAAAAATTGTCCAATGTTCTTTTACTTTCCACTCGTCTTCTACATAACTTCTAAATTTTTTCCACTCCCTTTTAAAATCTTCTAAATTATAATCTTTTAAAGTTCTTGTTAATTTGTCCATCTCATTCCATGTCATAACTTTTACAATCCAATCCCATTTCTATGGTATTTTTTCTTGCTTCCATAACAGCGCATATAGTGTCCTAGCAGCTGAAAGCAAGTACCAAATTATAGTTCTATCTTCTTTTGGAAATTTTTCCATTTGTAATCCCAACAGAAAAGTCTCTGCAGCTTTCTTGAATTCATATCCCGAGATCCTAGAAATTTCTTGTTGGATCATCTGCCAATACTTTTTTGCTCTTTCACAAGTCCCCCACATATGGTAGAAAGAACCTTCATGTTTTTTACATTTCCACCATCTGTCTGGCATCTTGTTATTCATCTTTGCCAATTTTTTAGGAGTCATATACCATCTATACATTATTTTAAAACAGTTCTCTTTAATATTCTGAAAGTTTCATAGAGTTCTTCCATAAATATTCCCATGTATCCATCTGTATTTCTTTATTTACATTTATTGCCCATTTAATCATTTGAGATTTCACTACTTCATCTTCTGTAGACCATTTATAAAGTAACTTATAAGTTTTTGAAATTAATTTTTCATTATCTCCAAGCAGAACTTTTTCCATTTCTGTTTGCTCTCATCTTATTCCTTCAGTTTCAATATCGTTTTCCACCTAACTCTTTATTTGTTGCATTTGAAAGCAATCATATTTGTTACTCAACTCCACAGCAGTTTTCAATTCTATTTTGCCACTTTGTATTTTTAATAGTTGATTGTATTACAGCCATTTTTCCTCACCTGTCTCAGCTGTTATTTTTATCACTTCTGCTGGCACTATCCATAATGGTTTTCTTTCATCACCATATTTCTTATACTTCATCCAGGTATTCAACAAATTATTTCTTATATAATGGTGAGAGAAAAAAACTATGCATCTTTTTCTTCCCGTAATATATATAAGCGTGCCAGCCGAATTTATTTCCAGGACCTTCCAATGCTAAACGTTTTTTATTCAACAGCGTCACCCAATCTTTTATCCTCACTAAACAAACTGCTTCATGATATAATCTTAAATCTGGTAATTGGAATCCTCCTCTTTCTTTAGCATCTATTAAAACTTTCATTTTAATCCTTGGTTTTTTCCCAGCCCCTACAAATTCCGAAATCTTCCTTTGCCACTTGTTAAATTGTTTACTGTCTTTCTCAATTGGAATAGTTTGAAACAAATACATTATTCTCGGCAAAATATTCATCTTAATTACAGCTATTCTTCCAAGCAATGACAAGTTAAGCTTATTCCATTTTATCTTATCTTTATCCATTTTACGCCATAAGTTTTCATAGTTATTTTTGAACATGTCAATATTCTTCATTGTTATTTCCACACCCAAATATTTTACTTTAGAGGTAACTTCACATCCTGTTAGTCTCTGCAACTCCTTTTGTTTATTTACTTGCATATTTTTACATAAAATTTTTGATTTTTCTTTATTAACATAAAATCCCACCATATTCTTGTATTTTAGCTAACAACAAAGGTGTTACTTGTGTAGGATTTTCATTTATAAACATTATATCATCTGCAAATGCTCTATATTTGTAAATAAATCCTTTAACTCTCAACCCTTCTATTTCTTTATCATCTTGTATTTGCATCAATAAAATTTCAAGAGTCATTATAAACAACAAAGGTGAAAGTGGACAACCTTGTCTTGTTCCTTTGCTGATTATCATTTCATCTGTACGATCTGCATTTATACATAACCTTGCACGTTGTTCAGTATATATTGCCTTTATCATTCTTATAAAGTTTTCCCACAACATTATTTTCTCAATTACTGCAAACATAAAGTCCCAGTTCAAATTATCAAAAGCTGCCTCTGCGTCCGCAAAGAATAATGCAACTTCCTTCTCTGGATGTCTTTCATAATATTCTACAATATTTACAACAGATCTAATATTGTCTCTTATTTGCCTTTTAGGGAGAAATCCCGCTTGGTCTTCCTTTATGAAAATTATTAAATATTGTTTAAGTCGTTCTGCCAAAATTCTTATATATATCTTATAGTCATTATTTAGTAATGAAATTGGTCTATAGTTCTTTACATTTGTGACATCTCTATCTTCCTTAGGAATCAAAGAAATCACAGCTTCCTTCTATGTATTTGGTATTTTCCCTTTTATTCTTATCATATTCATCAATTTTTGAAGTTTCGGGACTAATTCTTCTTTAAAAATTTTAATTTTTTTTTGCCGTATATTCATCTGGCCCAGGTGCTTTTCCAATTTTCATTGCATTAATCGCTGCTTCAATTTCTATTTTTTCAATTGGATCATTCATTTTTTTTTTTCATATATTCAGTTAAGGGTGCTATTTTAATCTTTTGCAAACACGCTTCCATCCTTTCCTTCTTTACTTTAACCTTTAAATAATTTAGCATAGTACTTGAAAAATTCTCTTTTTATTCCTTCTTGATCTACCATCTCTTTTCCATCAACCACAATTTTATTAATAATTTTACTTCCTCTCTTTTTCTTCAGTTGCCAGGCCAAATACTTTCCAGGTTTATTCGCTTCCTCAAAGGACTTCAGTTGTAATTTTTTCAAATTCCATTCCAATTCCTTATTTAATGTCTCATTTGTGCATGTCTCATTTGTGCATGTAGTATTGTAATCTGCCTTATAATTTTCTTTTTCCTCATTTCCCCTTCTTTTTTCTTTATCTCATTTTGAATGTCCAACATCTGTTTTTCTTTTGCCCTTTTGTCCTTATTGTTTAATGTAATCAATATTCCTCTCATTACGGCGTTATAAGCATCCCACACCATCTGAAATTCTATATCATCTTTATCATTTATTTGGAAGAAAGCTTTAGTTTCATTTTCTAAATTCTTTTCTAAATTCACTAAATTCATTTTCTAAATTCACTAATTCTTTATTTTGTAGTAAATCTTCATTTAATCTCCATCTCACTTTTTTAGACAATTTTGTAATCCATAATATTGGGTTATGATCTGCACTTATCTTCGGTAAGATCTCTATTTTCTTAGTTATAAGGCCTAAGTCCTTTGTACCCCATAACATGTCAATTCTGAAAAAAAGTATTATGTATTACTGAAAAAAATGTATAATCCCTTACTTCAGGATTAAATTTTCTCCATATGTCTTCCAGGTTTTCTTGTTTAACCAGTTCAAAGAAGGATTTTGGCAATTTTCCTTCTTTATTGTTATTTCCCCCCCCAGATCTGTCCAATGTATTTTGAATTGTTCCATTAAAGTCTCCCATAATCATGACCTGGTCATATGTCACTTCATCAAGTTGTTTTATAATGTCTTTAAAAAAACATCTTTTGATGATGATATGATGATGATGATTTTGAACCATTTGGTGCATACAGTCCCAATAATAAGGGTTTTTTCACATTTATTATTACTTCTACTGCCACAAATCTTCCATCTTTATCTTTAAATATTATTTTTGGGTCCAATTCTTGTTTAATATAAAAAATCATACCCCTTTTCTTCTGTTCAGCCAATGAAAAAAATTCCAGTCCCAATTGTTTATTCCATAAAAATTTATAATCCTTTTGTTTAATATGAACTTCTTGTAAGCAAATTATATTACAGTTTTATTTTTTAATCCAATGAAATATTGCCTTTCTTTTTTGTAGTGAATTTAGTCCGTTTACATTCCAAGATAATAATTTATGATCCATCATGGTGCAAATTCTTTATTCTCTTCATAAAATTTACGCAGCTCCTGTGTATTTGTAATTGTAATCCTTCCTTGTAGCTCAAAGCTCAAACCTTCAGGTATTATCCATCTATACCTCATTCCATTGTCACGTAGTTTTTCTGTTAATTTCTTATATGCTCTCCTGTCATTTATCACTTGTCTTGGGAATTCTTTCATTATTCTTACTCTGCTTCCTCCCACTATCAATGTCTTTTCAAAATTTTTATTCAAGATTTTCCCCACCATTTCTTTTGTCATATATTTTATAACCATATCTCTTGGTAAGTTATTTTTCTTGGCATATGATGAATTCACTCTATACATATAATCATACATATTTCTAGTCCCTTCAGGATCTTCCTCCAAGAAATCAGCAATTATTTTTATTACATGTTCTTTTAAGTCTGTTCCTTCTTCTTCAGGTACTCCTCTCAGACGTATTTGTGTCTCCATCAATTTACAGTCATGGAGTGTTATTTTTTCTTGCATTTTTAATAAGGTGGAATCCTGGAGTTTAACTTTCCTTTCTACCTCCTGCACTTTTTTTGACACCACCACTGTTTCCTTTCTAAGCTCTTCCATTTCTTTTTTAAAGTCCTCAATATCTTTTTAAAGTTCTTTTTTGCAAGCATTTATCATCTTTTCCACCCCTTTCATCATCCTAGCTTCCATTGCTTCCATCTAATCTTGCATCTTCTCCAATGAGGCAGCCCTTGCATGGGTTACATTTGACTCTGACATAAAAAAAAAAGTGAAAAATTTGATATCACCCAATTTAATTTCAACTTTCAGGTTTGATAGATTAGAACTTGCCCTTTTAAATGAGCCTAATTTTTTTATCCTCCGACCTTCCCAGGCTCAGATATTATTTTTTTAAAAAATTAGCCTCCCTGTAATGGCCGCCGATGTTTTTCTATGGTAATACAATCCTAGAGTAGGTCCACTTCTTCAATAATTACTTCCTGCTTTGCTTGCCCCAAGTCACGTTCTCACTGGTAACAAAGTCTCACGATAATTGATGTATTTCCTGTGTTGACTGTAGAAACTGCAGATCTCTGACGATGGTGCTTTCACTCCACGACCGCAGGTAGACAAAACAATAAATTCCTTTCCAATTTTTAACACTGTCCTTAATTTTACAAAGTCCAAAATTCACCCCTTCTCCTCTTCTTCTGCCAAGCTTTCAAACTTTCTCTTTCCCACCTTCTAATATTATTTTGTTTACTTTAAAATTGTCCCTGAATGGTAGATAACAATCAGTACCTTTTTCTAAGGTTAACCAGACCAACACTGGTCTCGTACAACATCAGATGTTTAGCATTCTCAAAGAAGATTAGGATCTTGTCAAGCTTATGTCAAATAAATGACTCTGTAAGCTTCTGCAGATGATGAATATGCAACTCTTCTCCAGGGATCCCTCAAAGCCTCAAAGGAGCCCCCCCTGGGACTCCCTTTTAGCCAAGGTAAATCACCTCAAATTTTCCTGTGCATATCTTGGACTAATCTCTCACTGAGAAAAGTAGGCAGAAGGCAAAAATTTGCCCTTTACTACCCTGAACAGAAGCTCCAGTCTGGCCCCCCTTAGAGAGGCAGGTCAGCTCAGCATTCTCCAAATCCCGGAAGTCAAGGTCATCCTGTATCCTGCTTCTGTCTTCTTCTTTGTTTGCAACTCCTCCCAATTTTGTATCATCTGCAAATTTAATAAGCATTCCCTCTATTCCTTCATCCAAATCATTGATAAAGATGTTGAACAAGACAGGTCCCAGGCAGATCCTTGAGGCACTCCACTTGTCACTCCTCTCCAAGAAGATGAGGAACCATTCACAAGCACTCTTTGGGTGCGATCTGTCAACCAGTTACAGATCCACCTAATGGTAACAGGATCCAAATTACATTTTACCAACTTGTCAACAAGGATAGTATGTGGAACTTTGTCAAAAGTCTTACTAAAATCAAGATAAATGATGTCTACAGCATTCCCCTGATTCAGCAAGGTAGTCACTTTCTCAAAAAAAGAGATCAGGTTAGTCTGACATGACTTGTTCTTGAGAAAATCATGCTGGCTCTTCGTAATCACATCCATTCTTTCTAAATGTTCCAGGACCGACTGTTTGACGATTTGTTCTAAAACTTTTCCAGGTGTAGAAGTCAAGCTGACCGGTCGGTAGTTACCCAGATCCTCTTTTTTCCCCTTCTTGAAAATGGGGCAACATTTGCCTGCCTCCAATCTTCTGGCACCTCTCCTGTTCTGCAAGAATTCTCAAAAATAATAGCCAGAGGCTCAGAAATTACATCTGCAAGCTCGTTTAGAACCCTTGGATGCAATTCATCTGGCCCTGAGGACTTTGTTTCATTTAAAGAAACTAGGTTGGAACTTCATACCCTCCTTATATGTTTGAAAATTATATTGATTGAAAATGCTGCTGCTGCTTCTCCCCTATCAGCCTTGCTCTGGGCACAGTGATTCCTTGCAGCAAAGTAGACCACCCTCACCCCTAACTAGAAGCAATCTCAGCACCACACACTCAGCTAGCTCTCATAGCCTCCCTCCCCCCTTCCTTCCCAGAGCTAACACTCCTCCCAGCATGCTCTTATTGGCTCAGCCAGCCCATCCAACAAGACAAAGGCAACCCACGTAGGAGGGCAGAACTTACTCCCTCCCTCCACCTCAACCAATTTCTGGAGTAGATTTGCAAGGAGCCTTCTGTGGAGGTGGTTACAGCTTGCAAGGGCTGATTGTTTTAAGGTACAGGAAGGGAGGAGGCCTGGGAAGGGGGACATGGCTGACTTGAAGCAGCACCAGCCAACCCCACTAGCAGCACCCAACTTCCCTAGTCTCTGGGAGCACGTGGCTGCCACTTGGCAGGTCTGTCAGCTGGAGCTCTGGTCAGCCGAGGTGGATTGGCGCTCCAGTGGGGTTTGGCAAAAAAAAGAGAGACTAAGACCAAAGGAGAGACTAGGGCTGATTCCGCATTTGGCGTTTGCCCTCCTTTCGTTCCGGGGTTGTTCCATGCGGGCCAGATTTCCCGATTCTGCATTAGAGGATTTCCCCCGGATTCAATTCCCAATCTGTTCCATGTTTTCTATTTCCGCATTACCGCTGCTCCCGGAGTTTCCCCCTCCCTCATACGTTTCCCCCCCCTTTTTTTACATGCATGCGTGTTCACGTTACAATGTAACGTCTTTGTTTGCATTACAACGTAATGCCAGAGGCATAATACTGGCAATGTCACGTGTTTTCCTTTCGCCCTGCCGTTGGCAGGTTAATCCCCATGAAATCTGAGTCGGCGATCCACGTTTTTATCCACACATGCTGAATGTTAAGCACACAGTTTTCCGTTAAAACCTATAACAAATTACAAACATATGCGTGAAAGGGGGGGGGGAGAAATATGCAGAGGGGTTAAGGGAAAAGTTTCCCCAACCTATCAAAAATATAAAGCTGTAAACATAATCAAATTTCCTATCCCGTTTGAGGCCATGGGGGGGGGGGTGTCAAGTCTGTTTTAAACTCTGGTCAAGTCTATACCTAACAGTGGCTCAGGAGAGAAGCATCCTGGGTGAAGCCAAATTGTATTCCATTGCTGCTAGCTTGAACTTTCCTCACCCCCCTCCTTTCCTTTTTATGTAGTGTTGCTTTGAAATGGGAATATGTGAACGCTTTATCTGAGCCTTCTCAGGCCTGGCATCGGGGGAGGTTGGAGCCAGGGACGCTCAAGGCCAAAACGGGCCTGAGAACGAAGTAGTAACATCAAAGTGTGAATGTGCCCTGCATAGTGCCCATCCCTCAAGAATCCCTTTGAAGTGTATCTTATATGATTGCATTCTACTGTATGATCTTTAGTCTTTCAATCTCAACGTAGTCGAGAACAACAGTATCAATAAACTAGTTATTTTGTTTCAACAAAGACTCGTTATTGAATCTGCCGACTTGACATTTTGAAAGACTCCCTTTTGAAGCTCAACCGTCCTGGCAACTTGGTAACCAGATGGCCGAAAAGATTCCGGGCAACGGGGAGTTTCCCAGCAAAGACGGAGAGCTCGAGGTGCCCTGGCACATCCTGGACTCCAGGAGAGCAGTGGCGTCCCCTCCGCAATTCCAGCTGGTTATCACCCCCCAGCAGTATCAACCGAGAACCTCAACCACTACCATGGACAAGGCACCGATCCGCCGGGAGACCATCATGACCCGACACATGAAGAGGGTCCGGATGGCCAAGCCAGAGGCCACCAACCCAGGCACCGTCAAGCCAGGGGAGGTGGACAGCATCATTTTTGTCCAAGTGCCGGAGGACGAAGCAGAGTGCACCGAGTGTTCCGAGGGTGGCGGGGGAGAGCCGCTGCCTAAAGACATGCATGAGGAAGATGCCCGCATGTTCCGGGCGATGGTGTGCTGGAAGGTTGATGGGGCCGTCCATGGGCTAAAGGATGATATGCGCGCACTGACCGCTCAACTCGGGCGCGCGCTCGCGGTGGTGGGACCCAGAAGACCGCAGCCAGCCCCGCAGGCTCGGGCCTGCCCTGCCCCGCCAGCACCGATGGCGCCTCCCATGAGGGGCCCCGCTCCCGCAATCCCGCCTGCCCCGAGGGATGGGGGGAGAGGTCGAGAGCTAGATGCCACCTTCGACGGGGACCCCGAGGAGGTGGATTGGCGAACAGCTACATGTACTATTGGGGGAATACCTTCCCCCGATGAATTTAGCAGGGTGGACTACCTGGGGTTGAAGCTGAAAGGGGCGGCCAAGAGATGGTACGTGAGCTTGTGTGAGGCCATGAGCCCTGAGCTGGACTATGTGCAGATCTTCCTCCAAGCCCTGCTGACCCAATACGAAAATCCGCTGCAGGAGACCCGTGCGCTGGCAGCCCTTCGCGACATGCAGCAAGGGGCACAATCCATCCGTGAGTATGTCGCCGAGTTCAGGGCTAACGTGGCCAAGGTCCGGGGATGGAGCGAGCTGATGAAAATCGAGCACTTCACCCGAGGTTTGAACGCCAGCATTCGGGATTGGGCCCTCACTCAAGCTCGACCAGATACCCTGGTGGGCTGGATTCAATTGGCAGGGGAAGTAGAGACTAACCTGAAGCGGGTGGCAATGCAATGTCAACACCAATCGGGGAAAAGCCAACACAAACCGCCCCCCGCGAAGACCGAGATCAAGAAGCCGGCGGGGGGAACGGCGACGGGGCCCCGCAAATGCTTCCGATGCGGGGACCCAAACCACCTGGCTTCCAGCTGCCCTAACCCGCCAGCCGCCAGAGCCCCACAGGGAGGGGCCAAACCGGCCACACCGGGGCCCAAGAAGCAAGCCGCCCGCCCTAAGGAAGTGGTGAAGGGCAGAGTGGCGGTGTCTGAGGACCTGGTAGACGAGGAGGTGCTGCTGTTGGCGGAGCTCGCTGATCTGGCCTGGATCAACGAACTGGCGGGAAATGAGACCGGCCTGCACTAAACGGTGCCAACCAGCAGGTCGAGCCGGAGGAGGCACCAGTGACGGTGAGAGTAACGGGACGCTTGTATTTTGTTACAGTGAAACTCCTAAACACCAAATTGAAAAGGTTCATGCAAGTCCGGGCCTTAGTAAACTCTGGGTGCAACCGGGAGCTAATCTCTCCCAAAGTAGTAGAGGCGTTGGGACTGGAGAGCTCACAGCTACCGCACCCTATGCTGTTTGAGCAAATGGACGGGTCGGTGATGCGCGGGGAGCTGTGCACGCTGGTGACCCAACCTCTCCCGATGGGGATTGAGGAGCACTGGCACCTAGAGGCTTTTGTCATCACCCCGTCATGCTCCTACCCAGTGGTGTTGGGGGTGGGCTGGCTGGAGAAGCATGAGCCCCGCATCCGGTGGGGGGCCCAGACAATCCAATTCATAGATCCCCTCTGTAAGGACCATGTGTGGGACACAGCCTGGGGGCCGCACGCCCCGGTAGCCAAGGAGCGAGCGTGCATGTCTGTGGAGGAGGTGCACCCCATTCCGAGCGCTTAGCGGGACTTGATGGGAGTGTTTAGCGAGCACGGGGCCAATCAGCTACCTCCCCACCGGAACACGGACTGCGCCATAGAGCTGATCCCGGGGGAGAATCTGCCAAAGGCCAAATTGTACCCAATGGGGTGGGCGGAGAAAAAGGAACTGCGCAAATTTGTAGACTTAAACTTGGAACGGGGCTTCATTAGACCGGCTACAGCCCCCCACGCTGCCCTGGTCCTGTTCCGAAAGAAGAAGGATGGCTCGTGTAGACTTTGCAAGGACTTTCGCGGGATAAGCGCGATCTCCATGTCCAACGCCTACCCCATCCCCTTCATTCGGGACCTACTGAGCACCGTGTTGGGGGGAAAAATATTCACCAAATTGGACTTGAGAGATGCCTACTTCCGAGTGTGCATCAAAGAGGGGGATGAGTGGAAGACGACCTTCAATACACCCATGGGACAATTTGAATACCTGGTCATGCCCTTCGGGCTGCAGGGGGCTCCGGGAGTATTCATGAACTTTATCCATGATGTGCTTAGGAAGTTTTTGTACAAGGGGGTGGTGGTGTACCTGGATGACATCAATATTTATTCCCAAGATGAGCAGTCACATGTAAAATTGGTGAGGGAGGTACTCAGCACCCTGCTAGAGCACCAGTTATATGCTAAACTCTCCAAGTGTGAATTCCACCAGACAGAGTTAGATTACCTGGGGTTCCGCGTGTCAGAAAGGGGGTTGGCGATGGACCCGGCCAAAGTGAAGGCAGTGCTAGAATGGGCCCCCCCGAGGACATGTAGACAACTCCAATCCTTCCTCGGGTTCGCCAATTTTTATAGGACCTTCATCGAGGGGTTCGCCCAGATCGCTCTCCCCCTGACTGAACTCCTAAAGACAAAGGGGAAGGGGCCTGAGGCCAAGCGGCCGGGAGCCCGGTTGAATTGGACTGCGAAGTGCCAAGAGGCCTTCGACAAATTGAAATGCCTGTTTACTAGCGAGCCAGTCCTGAGCCACCCCAACGAGCAGCGGGCCTTCGTGGTGCAATGTGACTCCTCCAATGTAGCCGTGAGAGCCATTCTCATGCAGAGGCATGGGGAAGGGAAGTTACGGCTGTGTGCTTACATCTCCCGGAAATTCTCAGGGGAGCAAAGGAACTGGTCGGTGTGGGACAAAGAAGCCTTTGCTGTCATGTTTGCCCTAAATACCTGGCGATCCTGGCTAGAAGGAACTAGGGTACCGTTCGAGATCTGGACAGACCACAAAAATCTCGAGGCTCTGACCGGGAAAAGAAAGCTTAGTGAGAAGCAGTTCCGGTGGGTGGGGTTCTTTTCCAAATTCGATTTCACCCTGCGGCACATCCCGGGGGTGAGAAATTTTCTGGCGGACGCCCTCTCCCGGCTCCCACAGCACGAGAGTCAGAGGGAAGAGGTAGTGGACTCCCTAATTCCACCCTCCCAGGTAGCGGCCATGGTCACCACCCGCTCGCAAAAGAGGAGAGAGCTAGAGGGGCTCAGCAAAGAGAAACTGGCCACCAAAACAGAGAGAGAAGGGGGAGAATGGCCAGAGGGGGTGCAAAAGGGGAAGACGGGCTATGGTACTGGGGCAAAAAACTTTACGTCCCAAAAGCATTGAGGGGGGAGATACTGCAACTCTGTCACTTCACCAAACTAGTGGGACACTTCGGGTATGTGAAAACCCTGCATCTAGTCAGCAGGCAATTCTGGTGGCCGTCCCTTAAGAAGGATGTGTCAGAATATGTGGCCGGCTGCCCTCTCTGCATCATGGCCAAAAGGAGAGGGGGGAAGCCACCAGGGCTCTTACAGCCACTAGAAACTGCCAAGCAGCCCTGGTCAGTAGTGTCTATGGACTTCATAGTGGAATTACCCCCCTCCCGAAGGAAAACAGTAATCCTGGTGGTGGTCGACACGTTCTCGAAGCAGGCCCACTTCATCCCGTGTTCCCAACTTCCCACGGCAAAGAAACTGGCCACTCTATTCTTTGATCACGTGGTGAAACTCCACTCATTCTTTGATAAGGTCATTAGTGACCGTGGTCCGCAGTTCGTTGCCACCTTCTGGCGGGAGTTTTGCAAACTGGAAGAGATAGAACAAGGCTTAAGCTCATCCTATCACCCCCAAACGGACGGCCAGACAGAGAGAGTGAACGGGGTTCTGGAACAGTACCTAAGGTGCTTTAACAACCACCGCCAGTCCGACTGGGTTGATCTTCTCCCGTTCGCAGAATACGGCTACAATAACAGTGTACACAGTTCCACCAAAGCCTCTCCTTTCTCCACAGTGTTCGGGTATGAGGGCAAGCCCATTCCGCTGCTACCAGGGGGGGAGCCCTCCGGGGAACCATCCACTTTCAAGCAATGGTGGCAAGGTCTGAGCGGGAGTTGGCCAGCCATCCAGGAAAATCTGGAGGCTGCCAAAGAGACATACAAAAAGTATTATGATAAGTCTCATGCCCCCGCTTGGGATTTTAAGGTGGGGGACTTTGTATTTCTGTCAACCAAGAACCTACCTCTCTCCCAACCCTCCAGGAAACTAGCCTATAAGTTCCTGGGTTCCTTCAAGATCAAAAGGGTCATTAATCCGGTTGGAACTGCCAGCAGCCCTTGGTAAAATATACCCTGTATTTCATTGCAGCCTGCTCCATCGGGACCCCGGCTCTTCGAATTGGCATCCTCGAGCACCAGCCCCCCAACTGGCATTAATGGGGAAGCAAAACCACCACATGGTCCCCGAAATCCTGGACCCTAAAGCCAGCCAGATCTACCAAATGCAACAGGCGGTGGAGGGGGCTTGGGGGGGCAGTATGTCAAGTCTGCTTTAAACTCTGGTCAAGTCTATACCTAACAGTGGCTCAGGAGAGAAGCATCTTGGGTGAAGCCAAATTGTATTCCATTGCTGCTAGCTTGAACTCTCCTCACCCCCCTCCTTTCCTTTTTATGTAGTGTTGCTTTGAAATGGGAATATGTGAACGCTTTATCTGAGCCTTCTCAGGCCTGGCATTGGGGGAGGTTGGAGCCAGGGATGCTCAAGGCCAAAACGGGCCTGAGAACGAAGTAGTAACATCAAGGTGTGAATGTGCCCTGCATAGTGCCCCTCCCTCAAGAATCCCTTTGAAGTGTACCTTATATGATTGCATTCTACTGTATGATCTTTAGTCTTTCAATATTAACGTAGTCGAGAACAACAGTATCAATAAACTAGTTATTTTGTTTCAACAAAGACTCGTTATTGAATCTGCCGACTTGACAGGGGGGGATCGATAAAGGTGGCAATCACCGATGTTTTGTCAGACGGGGGTTCATTGAAGCTCACAAATAAGCAGACTTGATATTTGAAACAAAGTTGCATTTATTGGATACTTCAGAGTTACTCCAGCTTGGTGGGCATTGGAACTGATGGAGATCAGTTCAATTCATTTGGCTTTTAACATTCTACATCAAAGCAATTGTTTCTACGCCCCCCCCCCCATTCCCAAAACAAAAGGCTGCTTTTGCATGTGAGAGTTTTCTCAATGTTCCCCCCTTATCTTTTCAGTTGGTGGTTACATTTTCCCGGAGGCAATGTCCTTGCTGCCTCTAGGGAGGAGGTGAGAATCTGGCACATACTTCCTACTTCAAAGAGGACTTGGCAACCTTTGATATTCCTGGGAAGCTACTCTCTACTTTCCCCCCTCCCGCTTTACTACACTGGCCCCTGGGTTAGTAAGCACATCTAGGCATTAATCAATATGGTTAGTAATCAGCATTTGGCAATAGTATTAATGAACAGAGCCTGACATGTTTAAAGTAGTTCGTGCAACATCGCTTTTTATTTAGTTGCATTGCAACGATCTTATTTGGAAAAAAATATAGCTGTAAGGATTGATTTTTTTCAGAGGGGGGAAGAACGTAATCACAATGCAATGGCACATTATCAAATTCATGTGGAATATAGTAAAGAAGGGGGGTGGGTGCAAGTAAGTGATGCATTCGGAAAAAGAAAATAGCGTTACATTGTTATATTGTTTTCGCATTGTAACGCGAAATGAGTTGTTTTTTTTAAAAAAAATCAATCCATTTCAGGAAAATATTGCATAATTTTCGGACTTCCGGGGAGGAAAATGGCGAGCTGAGTTGTCTCTCGTAACGGGAGCAAGCTGAAGGTCTTGTTCGGGGTAGTGGAGGGCAAACCAAAGCCCACTGCCTACCTTTCTCAGTGAGAGAAAGGTCCAAGACTTGCACTAAAAACTTTAGAAGAGATTTACCTTGGCTGAAAAGGAGCTTTGGAGAAGGGTCCTTTGAGGCTTTGAGGAGTCTCAGAAGTTTGCAAAATTATCGTCTGCAAGATCTCTCAGAGCCATGGATTTGGCATAAGCTCGTCACGATCCTAACCTTCTGGGACATTTTTAAACAACTAAAGTCTTGGAAGACCAGTGGAACTTGGATAAACAGAGGAAAAAAGGTACAGAAACTCTTCTTTCACTCCGGAGCTATTTACAGACTAAAGAGACGTTTTAAAGGTGGAAATAAGGGGAAAATATAAAACTTGCAAGTAGAAGAAGGGAAGGGTGAAGTTTGGACTATTTTGACATAAAAGACAGTGTTAAAAACTGCTAAAAATTGAAGAGAAATCATTGTTGTGTCTACTTACGATTTGTGGAATGTAAACAACCATACTGCGCAGGAATATACTGGAACAGTCCTTTAACTCTACTGAGCAAGACAGGAAGTGCGTCAAGCAATCTATAAGGTTGAAGGTGACAGAGACAGGAAGCAGTAAAGAAAAAAGCCTACTCTACATCATAGAGAAACATCGGCAGCCATTGCTGGGAGGTCCAATTTAAAACATCGTTTTAAAAAGATTTGGGACTTTAAAAAGTGACAGAAACGACAGGGAAAAGGGTAAGAAGATAAGAACTATTGACTACATTATTGGTGGGCTCCTGGGGTGATTTTAAAAGGGGAAAAAAAATCTTTAAAAGGAAAAAAAATCGCGGCCGCCATTTTGGATTTTTTAAAGACTTTTTTGTTAAATATCTTTGCTTTGGGGGCTCAGAAACCAGCGAAATTGGGCTTGCTGGAAAGGGCAAGCCCTGCTCTATTGAACCTGACTGTCAGATTTTAAATTGGTGAGGTCAAAAATTTCGTCATTTTTTTAAAGGGGAAAAATTCTTCAAAAATTTATATCTGGGCCTGGGAAGCTCAGAAGAAAACAGAACAAAGTTTAATTGAGAGAGAAAATTTAGACCTTCTGAACTTGGTAGTCAAACTTGCAAATTGTGCGACGGAAATTTTTGGTATTTTAATT
The DNA here is from genome assembly GCF_032191835.1 of Heteronotia binoei. Lineage (NCBI taxonomy): Eukaryota > Metazoa > Chordata > Lepidosauria > Squamata > Gekkonidae > Heteronotia > Heteronotia binoei. Next base: position 1,381,948 of record NC_083233.1, read on the forward strand.
GCATCCCCCTTGCTCTTTGCTTAAATGTCAGAGCCCAGGCAGCCCCGAACAAGAGCCCTTTCATTAGATAAAATGCAAGACCAAATGGAGGCTATGGAAGCCAGGATTATGAAAGGAGTTAAGAAAATGATGGAAGAGTTGAAGGAAGAACTTACTACAGTGATTAAAAAAGAAGTGGATGACCTCAAAAACCAAATTGGGAAAATAGACAAGAAAGTACAGGAGGTGGAGGAGAAAGTTAAAATACATGATACCACCTTGCTGAAAGTACAAGAAAAAGTGACGATTCACGACTGCAAATTAATGGAAAATCAGCTACGTTTGAGAGGAGTACCTGAGGAAGAGAATGATGATTTGAAAGGATATATAACAAACATAATCGCAGAATTCTTAGAAGAAGACCCTGATAAGACTAAAAGCATGTATGATCACATGTATAGAGTCAACTCGCTATATGCCAAAAAAAATAACTTACCAAGAGATGTGGTTGTAAGATTCATGACAAAGGAAATGGTGGGAAGGATTATGAAGAGAAACTTTGAACAATCATTGATAGTAAGAGGTAGCAGAGTGAGAATTATGAAGGAGCTACCGAAAGAAGTGATAAATGACAGGAGAACATATAAAAAGTTGACAGAAAAATTGAAAGACAATGGCACAAGGTATAGATGGATAATCCCCGAGGGTGTGAGCTTTGAACTTCAGGGGAAGAGAGTCACGATCACAAATGCCCGAGAACTGAGGAGATTTTTTGAAGAAAATAAAGAATTTGCACCATGATGGATTACAAACTATTGTCTTGGAATGTTAATGGACTAAATTCACCACAAAAAAGAAGGGCAACCTTTCATTGGATTAAAAAGCAAAATTGTAATATAATTTGTTTGCAAGAAGTCCACATTAAACAAAAGGATTATAAATTTTTATGGAACAAACAATTGGGAAGGGAATTTTTTTCGTTAGCTGACCAGAAAAAAAGGGGAGTAGTTTTTTATATTAAACAAGACCTGGAGCCAAAATTGGTATTTAAAGATAAGGATGGAAGATTTGTAGCAGTGGAAATAACATCAAATGGGAAAAAAACGCTGTTATTGGGACTATATGCACCTAATGGTGCAAAAGATGTTTTTTTTAAAGACATTACACAACAACTAGATGAGTTGACCTACGATCAAATACTCTTAATGGGAGATTTTAATGGAACAGTTGAGAACTCATTGGATAGATCCGGAGGGAAAAAAAATAGTGGAAAAGAAGGAAAATTGCCAAAGTCTTTTTTTGAATTAGTAAAACAGGAAAATTTGGAGGACATATGGAGAAAGTTTAACCCTGAAGTGCGGGACTATACTTTTTTTTCTGCAAGACATAAGACATTTTCTAGAATTGACATGCTATGGGGAACCAGAGATTTAGGCCTCATAACAAGAAAGATAGAGATTTTGCCTAAAATTGGCACTGACCATAACCCAATAATGTGGATTACAAAACTGTCCAAAAGATTGAGAAGATGGAGATTGAATGAAGACTTGCTACAGAACAAAGAAACAGTGACTTTCCTAGGAAAAGAAACTAAAGAATTTTTCCAAGTGAATGATAAAGAAGATATCGATTTTCAGACGGTCTGGGATGCTTATAAAGCAGTAATGAGAGGGTTGCTGATTACTTTGAACAATAAAGATAAAAGGGAAAAAGAAAAACAACTACTGGATATTCAAAATGAAATAAAGAAAAAAGAAGGAGAGCTGAGGAAAAGACCAGGGAAAAAGAAAATTCTAAGGGAAATTTCAATATTGCAAACTCAACTAAGACATTTATTAAACAAAGAAGTAGAATGGAACTTGAAAAGGCTCCAGCAAAAATCGTTTGAAGGAGCAAATAAGACGGGGAAATACTTGGCGTGGCAGCTGAAAAAAAAGAGGGAAAATAAAATAATTAATAGAATTGTGATAGATGAAAGAGACGTAGTTACTCAAGAGGGAATAAAAAGAGAATTTTTTAAGTATTATGCCAAGCTGTTTAAAGGTGCTGAAGTAAAGAGAAAAAAGATAGATGAATATCTACAGAAAATAAAAATTGAGCCATTAACTGAGAATATGAGAAAAATTTTGAATGACCCAATTGAAAAAATAGAAATTGAGGCAGCAATCAACGTGATGAAAAATGATAAAGCTCCCGGGCCAGACGGTTATACAGCCAAGTATTTTAAAATGTTTAAAGATGAATTAATACCAAAATTACAGAAGCTGATGAATGCAATAAGAGTCAAAGGGAAGGTACCAAATACATGGAAAGAAGCTGTTATTTCTTTGATACCTAAAGAAGAAAGAGATGTTACAAATGTGAAAAATTACAGACCAATTTCACTTTTGAACAATGATTATAAAATATTTACAAGAATTCTGGCAGAACGTCTTAAGCAATATTTGATAAATTTTATAAAAGAGGACCAAGCCGGTTTTCTTCCCAAAAGACAAATAAGAGACAATATTAGAACTGTTGTAAATATTGTAGAATATTATGAAAGACATCCAGAAAAGGAAGTAGCGCTATTCTTTGCGGATGCAGAAAAAGCATTTGACAATTTAAATTGGGACTTTATGTTTGCAGTGATGGAAAAAATGGAGCTTGGAGAAAGTTTTATAAGAATGATAAAGGCAATATATTCTGAACAAAGTGCAAGGCTGTGCATCAACGCAGATCTTACAGATGAAATGAAAATTAGTAAAGGTACCAGACAAGGCTGCCCGCTTTCGCCATTGCTGTTTATAATGACTCTTGAAATTTTACTAATGCAGATTCAAGAAGAAAAAGATTTAGAAGGACTACAAATAAAAGGATTTACCTATAAATACAGAGCATTTGCAGATGATATAATGTTTATAAATGAAAATCCTTTACAAGTTACACCTTTGTTGTTAATGAGAATACAAGAGTTTGGGGAGTTGGCGGGACTTTATATAAACAAAGAAAAATCAAAAATCTTATGTAAGAATATGCAGAAAAATAGACAACAAGAACTACAAAGACTAACGGGTTGTGAAGTTACCTCTAAGGTAAAATACCTAGGGGTAGAGATAACAATGAAAAATATTGATTTGTTTAAGAACAATTATGAAAAGCTATGGCGTAAAATAGAAGAAGACATGCTAAAGTGGAACAAGCTCAATTTGTCACTGTTGGGTAGAATAGCTGCAGTAAAAATGAATATTTTACCAAGGATTATGTATCTGTTTCAAACCATCCCCATTGTGAAAGATGCTAAGCAATTTGATAAATGGCGAAGAAAAATTTCGGAATTCGTGTGGGCCGGGAGGAAACCTAGAATTAAAATGAAAGTCCTGATAGATGCGAAAGAGAGAGGTGGATTCCAATTACCAGATTTGAAACTGTATCATGAAGCAATTTGTTTAGTATGGTTAAAAGAATGGATAACGTTATTAAATAAAAAACTTCTAATGTTAGAAGGCCATGGAAAAAAATTCGGCTGGCATGCATATTTGTACTATGGAAAAAAGAAGATGGACGGTCTTTTCTCTCACCATTATATAAGGAGTAGCTTATTAAATGTGTGGATAAAGTACAAGAAATATGGTGATGAGAGGAGACCTTTATGGATAGTGCCGGCTGAAGTGATAAAGTTAACGGCCAAAACAGTCAAGGAAAAACAACTATCATACAACCAGTTACTAAAAATACAAAGCGGGAAAATAGAATTGAAAACTGCAGAAGAACTAAACTATAAATATGATTGGTTTCAAATGCAACAAATAAAAAGTTTGATGGAGAATGATATCAAAGCTGAAGGAATAAGGAAAGAACAAACAGAAATGGAAAGAGTTCTGCTTGGAGATAATGAGAAATTAATTTCAAAAGTGTACAAATTACTTTTACAATGGGCTACAGAAGATGAAGTAGTGAAATCTCAAATGATAAAATGGGCAATTAATGTAAATAAAGAAATAAAGATGGAATCTTGGGAATATCTGTGGAAAAATTCCATGAAACTCACAACATGTCATAGTATTAAAGAGAACTGTTTTAAGATGATGTATAGATGGTATATGACTCCAAAAAAATTAGCAAAGATGAACAATAAGATGCCAGATAGGTGCTGGAAATGTAAAGAGCATGAAGGTTCTTTCTACCATATGTGGTGGACTTGTGAAAGAGCTAAAATGTTTTGGCAAATGATTCAACAAGAGATATCTAAGATCCTGGGATATGAATTCAATAAAGAGGCAGAGACTTTTCTGCTGGGATTACAAATGGAAAAATTTCCAAAAGAAGATAGAACATTAATATGGTACTTGCTCTCAGCTGCTAGGACATTGTATGCGCAGTTGTGGAAGCAAGAAAAAATACCAGAAAAATGGGACTGGTTTATGAAAGTTATGTCATGGAGTGAAATGGACAAATTAACAAGAAAATTAAGAGACTGTGATTTAGAACTTTTTAACCAAGAGTGGAAGAAATTCAGAAGATATGTAGAGAAAGAGTGGAAAATAAAAGGACATTGGACAATTTTTGAGGATTAAGATTTTTAAGATAACAATACAATTCTTGAAGGGGGTTCTTCTTCCCTATGTTTCTTTTTTGTTTCGTTTTTTTTCTTGATAGTTAAGGGTACCTTTAATATCTGTTTTTTTAAAGAAAATAACACTGGCGGGGGTCAAGTAATTGGGGAGGGGTGGGAGAAAGTAAGATGTGGGGTAGAATGATGGTCTTTTTCTTAATATATATTAAGCTTTTTATAAGTTGTAGTTATAGTTCTACTACCATATGTTACTAATAAAATTGTTTATTCAAGAAAAAACAGAAAAAAGGAAAATATTGCATAATTTTCAAAGGGAGTAAAATTGCAGAAGTATGACGAAATAACTGGGCGGAATCATGGGCGTGGAGTTATGTGGATGTGTTCTACTGATGCAAGAAGTTTGACATCGCATTGGCGCGAGTTCCGCACATAAAATTCTGAGCCTCGGAACCGCAGCAAAAAAAAAGATCTGGTATTTTGCCGATCTCCTTAATCCGGGGCAGCACCGCTTCGGAGGCAGGTCAAACTGCCACCCCGGGTCAAAATGTGCGGAAACCAACATCTGCCCCGGGTCGGAGCAGTGTTGGAGCCGGAGCAAATGCTAATGCGGAATCACCCTAGACCAACACTGAAGCAAGTGAAGCAAGCAACCAAGTGCAGTTCCATGGATGATGTCTAGAAGTACGTTTGTGTTCTCACCAGTGTTCCCTCTAAGCTGAGTTAGCATGAGCTAGCTCACAGTTTTTTAGCCTCCAACTCACACATTTTTGTCTCCGCTCAGGAAAAATGGCCCTAGAGCAAACAAATTGATGCAGTCGCTCACAACTTGAATGCCAGTAGCTCACAAAGTAGAATTTTTGCTCACAAGACTCCACAGCTTATAGGGAGGATTGGTCTTCACTATCCCCTTCCCAGGGCCTGGAGAGAGGGAGGCAATCCAGAGTAACATCTGCTTTAGTATGACTATGTTCTCTGTTATAAGTAACTACCAAGGTGAACAGGTAGGGGTTGAAGAAGCCCTTTCATCTCCTAGCCTTGAAGGCAATGCTAAAAATACCTGGCTGACCTTTTTGTTTTGAAATCACTTTCAGAAAATGGATAAGAAATAGCAGCTGCTGGCTGAGATCAAAACACTGCGACTGACTCTCTTGAAATGCAGCCAGCCTTCTCTTGGAGCACAGCCATGCATGGAGACCACGATGCGCAAAGCAGCCCAAGTGGGCACCTGATCAAAGCCTCAGTTCCTTTTAATGCCTTTTGTTGTCACCCATTCTTCACATGCATAAAGAGTTGCTGTAGGACACCCTTCCCTACTAGAGAGGAGGACACTCTTCTCTGTTCAGTCCTCCACTACCAGTACACCTTAAAAATAATTTTAATGTGCAGGATTCTTTACTATCAGGATACTATTTTCCCTGTGAGAGGGGCTCTATTATTCCCATTTTAGAGTCTAAGAATTGAAGTAAAGAGATCATGACATGCCCAAGGCCCTGTAATGACTACATGAAAAGCTGTGAAGAACCCCCATCTCCCCAGTCCATGCCCAAGTTTCTCTATCCATTGCACACAACATTTGCACCTAGTTTGGCTGCAGTGAATAGAGAGTTGGGTTAAGATCTCTGCTCAGCTTCCAAGTTTCAGTCTGGACCCTGCATATTCACCCACCCACCCATATTGGCAGTCTTCAAAATGCGGCTGGATGATTATTTGTCGGAGATGCTTTGGGCTGATCCTGCATGGAGCAGGGGGTTGGACTCAAGGATTCTATGAATGAGGATAAAAAGGAAAGCCCCATTATGACCCAAGCACACACCTTTGTCAATTTAGCACAGCACCCATACCACCATCAATTAGAGCATCCCCATGGTCCATCAAAACAAATCCCAATTCCTCACTAGCAGTCACTCCACCCCCAGACTTCTGCTTTCCTCAGAACACGTGACTGATTCCCCACTAATCACTGCGTGGCCACATTTTGACTTGTGGCTCCCTCCCATTTCCCCCGCAGTGACTTGGTCTTTTTTTCTCTTTTTTTGGAGATCTGGAAGCTGCAAGGGAAGTTGGAGGGAGCTGCAAGTCAAAATGTGGCCATGCAGTGACTGGTAGGGAATTGGTCGCTTGCTCCAAGGACAGCAAAAGCCAGGGGGAGGGGTGGTGGTACGACTGCTAACGAGGAGTTGGTAAAAGTTTTTACAACTGTCAGCCAGTAATTTAATAAGGATCAAATCTGTGTTAATAGTTTATACCCTTTTCAACATAAAGTGTTAGAAAGGGAGCAGTATGAAGTATTTCATGAACTAATGAACAGTCCATAATACACATATGAACATATGAAGCTGCCTTATACTGAATCAGACCTTTGGGCCATCAAAGTCAGTATTGTCTGCTCAGACTGGCAGCGGCTCTCCAGGGTCTCAAGCTGAGGCTTTTCACACCTATTTGCCTGGACCCTTTTTTGGAGATGCCGGGGATTGAACCTGGGACCTTCTGCTTCCCAAGCAGATGCTCTACCACTGAGCCACTGTCCCTCCCCTTATGAAATGAAAAAATGATGAAATCATAACATAATATGCAATTTGCACAACACATTTTTAGTGGTGAAACTGTGGAGTAAAGTATAGCTGCAATTGCACCTCCCTGGTGTCTTTTCTGAGCAAAACTGGGGCATGTGGTGGACACTGCAGTATGCATTTATCCCCAAACCAAAAATATACAAAAACTTAACTGTTTCAGGTCAGTTCATACTCATAATGGCAGGGATAAATGGAATTCTGGACCTGAAAACTTTCTGAAAGTTTTCCTGAAGAAAAAATCTGGGGGAAAAATCCAGCTCTAACCTGCTGGTGTCTGCCTGGGGGCAGGTGGGATTGTTGTTATAGTTGCTGTTCTGCCTCTTGGGGAGATAGAGGGAGGGTTAAAGTGAAACAGGTCTCTCACCCAACGGGATTCCAGGGAAAGATTAGGAAAGTTGTCCCTGACCAATCAGCAGGAATTACAAAGCCTCACACAGCCTGGACCAGGATGGTTCTGAAGGGGGGGGGGGCTTGCAAAGGCAGAGCTGCTTCTGCCAGTGACCGGGGGGGGGGGAGGGGGGAGGACTTGGCTCCTCTTCACTGCTGGAGTGGATCCAAGGAACTGGCTCATTTACTACTGCTTTGAATTATTTGGGTTAGCATTACCTGATTTATTTATTTTTGTGTTGTTTTTCCTGGTGTGGGGCTTTGGAAGGGAACACGTTTGATGTCTCTGGAGTGCAGAAGTCGCTTTGTTTTGTGGGGTGGGTGTGGTCTTAAATCTGTTTTTATTTATTCTTTTCTGTTTCTTGTGGGACATAGGTTTATAGATCTCTTCCCCCCCCCCCTTTGATATGTACGTATGTGTTCTGTTTTGTTGTTGTTGTTGTTCAGGTGGGTAACTGTGTTGGTCTGAAGCAACAGAATGTTTAAGTCCAGTGGCACCTTAAGGGCTTTTGTGTGCTCGCACACTGCTTCTTCAGGAGTGGGGGCTGGGTTTTGTTTTTTGCCTTCAGGGTTAATTTCTTGTACTGTTTCTTATCTCAGACACATTAGTGCTACTCTACCTCGGAAGCCCCCACAAATGGCTTCTGCTGTCTGTGCCCTCTCACTCTGCCTCCAGGCCACCAATGCCTACGTAGCTCTGCCAGCCAAGAACGGCCTTAAGCCCTCAGAGTGGCAACTGCTGTCCTGCACTCTCATAAACATCCTCCAGTCCAGTGAATACCTCGGCCAGCCCCTAAACAGCCCACACAGGTGGCCAACAACAGCGCCCAGCCTCTCTTTCACACACTACCTTAGCAGACTTTGCATGGGGCCCTGCCATTCTGCCACGTGCTCTGCAAAATCATTGAAGCCTCTGCCACCAACACCACTCTGACTACAGGCTGCTGTTCACTCTGGACTGCCTCCCACGTTCAGGCAGCACCGATCATGCTCCTCTGTCCCTCCAATGCTGCGCTCACAGCCTGGCTTCTGTACATCCATCTTCAATATGGGCTCAGAGCTGCCATCACAAAAACCCTCTCCCAACCCCTTGACAGCACACAACACCTCCAAAAGGGTTCTCCCGATCCATCCTGACAACTCCTCACCAGCTTAACCTCTACCAAGGTACACATTAGCTGTTGGAGCCACTAATGCCTGTGTCAGCCAGGCTGGGGGTGGGGGTGGTGTTCACTACTGTGCTGGATCACCCAGCAAGGATTTTGCCCTTAAGAGGGAGAGGGTCTCCACTGAGAAATGCTTTACCTTGCACAACACAAGCAGGGGCTGTGCCTCAGGGATGGAGCCAGGCTGGGTGGGGGATGGCTTTTGACAATGCATTGCACAACCAGGATACTATGCAGGCAGGGCGGGGGAACACAAAACATCACCAGCCTCTGCACAAAATCTCATTAATACCTCAAATAACCTTCATCCTTTACAATTCCTGTCTTGCTATAGAGAGAAAATACCTTGAGACTTACAGATGATATTGTTCAGCGACATCTTCCTCCCACATTAGTTGTTGTAGGCCTGTTGAAATAGTTTGGTTTTACAAGCCTTGTGGAATTGGGAGAGATCTCGCAGGGCTCTTGTGGCCTCCGGGAGAGCATTCCATAACACTGGTTTTGCCACTGAGAAAGCCCTAGCCTGTATAGAGCTTAGTCTGGCCTCCCTCGGTCTGGAGATGGATAACAGATTTCAGCCTTCTGAATGCAGTGCTTTCTGGGGTATATATGGGGAAAGGCGGTCAGATAGACATCCTGGCTCAGGCTGAGTCAACTGAAGTTAAATCCGTCGAAGACGGAGGTTCTCTATCTGAGTTGCGGTGGCCCGGGAAAGGAAATTCCCTTGCCAGCCTTTGACAGGGTGTCACTAATAGTGGTCCGTAAGGTCAGGAGCCTGGGAGTGCTCCTGGAACCTTCTTTGACTATGGAGGCCCAGGTGGCAGCCACTGCTAAGTCTGCCTTTTTCCATCTGCAGAGGGTACAGCAGCTGGTCCCTTTCTTGGAACACCACGACTTAGCAATGGTGATCCATGCTACGGTCAGCTCAAGGATAGACTACTGTAATGCCCTCTACATGGGGCTACCTTTGACTCTGACTCAGAAACTGCAGCTAGTACAGAATGCTGTGGCGTGGTTGTTAATGGGGCTCCCTCGATGGGAGCACATTCAACTGGTGGTAAAAGAACTGCATTGGCTACCGAATCCATTTCAAAGTGTTGGTACTGACCTTCAAAGCCCTATATGGCCAAGGACCTTTCATGGCTTGTAGTGCCAGGTCCAAGTTGTCTGGGATGCAATCGTATCGGCCACCCATCAATAGATCGATCTGGGTATTATTTGGGTATTGATGGCACCCTAGCCCATCTGGGCAAGTGAGCGCATGTAGATGTTGAATAACATCGGTGATAGAACCGCCCCTTGTGGCACACCACATATGAGTGTGTGCCTCTGAGACAATTCTTTCCCTATCACCACCCTTTGTCCCCGACCCTGGAGGAAAGAGGCCAGGCTTTGCAAGGCAGACCCCTGAATCCCCAAGTTGACGAGGCGGCTAGTCAGTAGCTGATGATCAACCATATCAAAAGCAGCTGACAGATCTAATAATAGCAGCACTGCTGAGCCACCTCAATCCAAGTGCTCTCCGGATGGCAGAGATCTTGAGGTGTGTGTATGGGAGGGAGTGAATGCCTTCACTTGGGTGGGTGGGAAGACAGCAAGGGTGGGAGGCACTCACCCACTGCCTCTATCTAGAGTCCGCTGTATTTTTCTCCACAATGGGTCTTACTCCTAGTCATATAATAAGATGATATTGTAAACAGTGAACATTACATGAGTCAGATTGAGGTGACAAAAGAGGAGGTTCTTGTCAAGTCTGCTGTAATGCCTAGATAGTTTAGTCACAAACTCTGGTTCAGGAAAAGGATCCTGGGTAAAACCACTCTGTATTCAGAAGCTGCCAGCCTGAACTCTCCTTCCCCCCCTCCCCTCCTTTGTTATGTAGCAATGCTTGGAAATGGGAATATGGGAACAAGATTGTGGTGCCTTCTCAGAGATAACCGGTGCTAAGAAAGCGTCCAAGGCCGGCCAATGCTTGAGAACGATAAAACAGTAACAATGTGTGAATGTGCCCTGCATAGAGTGCCCCCGCCCTAAGGAATTCCTTTGATGTGTACCTTAAATGTTTGCTCTTTGTGCATGCTCGCCAGTCTCTCAATCTGCTTCTAAAGTCTTGCAACATGTTACTAGAAACTAGAAACTTTTTTATCAAGAAGGTCTCGTTATTGAAACATCAGACTTGACATTTTGAGAGACTCCCTTTTTGGAGTTCAACTTTTCCGGCAACTTGAAAAGCCCGATGGCCGACCAGATTCCGGACAACGGAGAACTCCCACCCGATACGGGACTGGAGGGAGCGGCCCCGTGGCACGTCTTGGACCCAAGAAGAGCTGCGGAATCTCCCCCCGAGTTCCAGCTGGTGTTGTCACCCCGGCAGTATCAACCGAGGACCTCGACCACCATCATGGATCAGGCCCCTCTACGCCGGGAAGCCATCCTGAACCGCCACACCAGGTCGATCCAGGGGGCAACAACAGAAACCGTGAATCCGGGCTCGGGGGAGATGTGTGAGGCGGACAGCATCATCGTCATGTGAGTTGGGGAGGCCGAGTCTGATGGAGCAGGACACCGGGGGGCTGACAGCGGGGAGCCGAAGCCCAAGGACCAGTACGAGGAGGATTACCAGTTGTTCCACTCGATGGTCCGTAAAGAGATTGATGGGGCCCTCGGAGGACTGAGGGGCGAGGTCCGTGACCTAACGGTCCAGCTGGGGAGGGCTCTGGGGGGAGCAACCTCCCGGAGACCAACCGCAACCCAAGCGGGGGCCAGGAGTCAGCCGAGTCAACCGGTGGCAGCCCTGGCCCCTGCCAGGGCAGGCGCCACGCCGGTGCCTGCCCCCCAGCCCCTACAGCGGGACCGCGCCATGTAGGGAGAGAGCTGGACGCCACTTTCGACAGGGACCTGGAAGAAGTGAATTACTTCGGGATCCAGACGAACAGCTACATGCACTATTGGGGCCACTCCTTCCCCGACGAGTTCAGCCGGGTCGACTACCTGGGTTCGAAGCTGAGAGGAGCAGCAAAAAGGTGGTACGTGAGCCTATGCGAGACCAGGAGCCCGATCCTGGACGACGTGCACACCTTCCTGCAAGCCCTGCTGACCCAGTATGAAGATCCACTGCAGGAGTCACAAGCGCTGGCGGCCCTGCGCGACATGCAACAAGGGGCCCGGTCCATATGCGAGTATGCGGCCGACTTCCAGGCCAACATGGCCCGGGTGCGAGGGTGGAACGAGGTGATTAAGATAGATAAGTTCACTAATGGACTAAATGCGAGCATCCTGGATTGGGCCCTCACCCAAGCTCGACCTACTACCCTGGTGGGGTGGATCCAGCTAGTGGGGGAAGTGGAGAACAACCTCAAGCGAGTAGCCATGCTGCGCCAGCATCAATCCGGGAAGACCCAGGCCAGAGGTAGCCCCACAAAGGCCGAGCCCCCTAGGGGGAAGAAACCCGCTACCACAGTACCGGTGGGGCCCCGCCGGTGTTTCAGATGCGGGGACCCGAACCACCTGGCCTCCAACTGCCCACACCCCCCACTGCTGCGGGCACCACCTGGGCCCCCTAAGCCAGTAGCCCTGACCCCGAAGAAACCCCCGGCCGCCCTAAGGATGCGGCGAAGAGCAGCGCGGTGGCGGTGCAAGAGGAGCTGCAGGAGGAAGAAGTACTCTTGTCCGCGGAACTGGCTGACCTGGCCTGGCTGGAAGAGCCGGCGGGAAACGAGCCCGACCTGCTGCTCTGAGGGGTGCCCACCAGCAGGTCGATCGAGACGAGGCGCCGCTGACGGTGAGAGTGACGGGGAGATTGTATTTTGTGACTGTGAAATTGCTGAACCCCAAGCTGCGGAGGTTCCTGCAGATAAGAGCCCTCATAGACTCGGGGTGTAACAGAGAACTGATCTCCCCTAAAGTGGTGGAGGCCTTGGGACTAGAAAGCTCGCAGCTGCCCCACCCGATGCTGTTTGAGCAAATGGATGGGTCCATGATGTGCGGGGAGCCCTGCACACTTGAGACCCAACCATGCCCCATGGGGATCGAGGGACACTGGGATCAGGAGTTTTTTGTGATTGCCCCTTCGTTCTCATACCCGGTGGTGCTGGGGGTGGGTTGGCTAGAAAAGCACGAACCCCTAATCCGGTGGAGGGCACAGACTATCCGATTCTTGGACCCGGGGTGTAAAACCCACCTCTGGAACACAGCGTGGGGGCCGAAAGCCCCCGCCGCGAAGGAGAGGGCGTGCGTGATGGTGGAGGAGGTACACCCGATCCCAGAGGTTTACCGGGACTTAATGGAGGTGTTTAGTGAGAAGGAAGCCGATCAATTGCCCCCCCACCGGAGCACGGATTGCTCTATAGAGCTAATACCGGGGGAAGCTTTACCCGAGCCAAACTGTACCAAATGGGGTGGGCGGAAAAGAAGGAACTTCGCAAGTTCCTGGACAAGAATCTGGCAAGGGGGTTCATTCGACCAGCCACGGCCCCCCACGCCGCCCCCGTCCTATTTAGGAAAAAAAAGGACAACTCTCTCAGACTTTGCACCGATTTTCGCGGGATTAACGCAATCTCCATGTCAAACGCCTACCCCATCCCCCTCATCCTGGACTTGTTGAGCACGGTGGCAGGAGGGAAAATTTTCACCAAGCTGGACTTACGGGACGTGTATTTCCGAGTGCGCATCAAAGAGGGGGATGAGTGGAAAACGGCCTTCAACACACCGATGGGACAGTTTGAATATTTGGTGATGCCGTTTGGGCTGCAGGGGGCCCCGGGGGTGTTTATGAACTTTATCAATGATGTGCTGAGAAAGTACCTGTACAAGGGGGTGGTGGTGTACCTGGATGACATCATTATTTATTCACAAGATGAGCGGTCGCATGTAAAATTAGTGAGGGAGGTCCTCAGCACGTTGCTGGAGCATCAACTGTATGCCAAACTGTCCAAGTGCGAGTTCCACCGAACGGAACTAGACTATCTGGGGTTTCGGGTGTCTGAACGCGGCCTGGCCATGCACCCAGCAAAGGTCCAAGCAGTACTGGAATGGGCTCCCCCGAGGACACGTAGACAGCTCCAATCGTTCCTCGGGTTCGCAAATTTTTACAGGAAATTCATAGAGGGGTTCGCCCAGATCGCCCTACCCTTGACCGATCTCCTAAAGACCAAAGGCAAGGGCCCGGAGGCCAAACGGCCGGGGGCTGGGCTAAAATGGACGCCAGAGTGCCAGAACGCGTTCGATCACCTGAAGCGCCTATTCACCAGTGAGCCCGTCCTAAGCCACCTGGACGAGCAAAGGGCCTTCGTGGTCCAATGCGACGCCTCCGACGTGGCCGTGGGAGCAATACTCATGCAAAGGGACGGGGAGGAGAAATTACGACCCTGCGCCTTCATCTCCCGCAAGTTTTCAGACGAGCAGCGTAACTGGTCGGTCTGGGACAAAGAGGCGTTTGCCGTCATGTTTGCTCTGAAAACCTGGAGATCTTGGCTAGAGGGAGCGAAGCTCCCTTTCGATGTATGGACCGACCACAAAAACCTGGAAGCGCTAACCCGGGAAGCGCAAGTTGAGTGAAAAGCAAATTAGGTGGGCCGGCTTCTTCTCCAAATTTGACTTCACCCTAAAGCACATCCCGGGGACGAGGAATTTCTTGGATGACGCGCTCTTGAGACTCCCGCAGCACGAGAGTCAGAGGGAGGAGGTGGTGGACTCGCTAATCTCACCGTCCCAAGTGGCGGCCATGGTCACCACCCGCTCCCAAAAGAAACGGGAACTGGATGGGATCAGTCGAGAGCGTATCGCCTTAGAAACGGAAAGGGAGGGGAAAGAGCGGCCCGAGGGGGTGCAGAAAGGGAAAGACGGGCTGTGGTACAAAGGAGACAAACTTTACATCCCAAACTGTCTGAGGAGGGAGATACTGCAACTCTGCCACTCATCCAAACTAGCGGGGCACTTTGGCTATGTGAAAACGTTGCACCTAGTAAACCAACAATTCTGGTGGCCCTCCCTGCGCAAGGATGTGTCCGGATTTGTCACAGGTTGCCCCGTGTGTATAATGGCCAAACTGCGAGGGGGGGAAACCGCCTGGGCTCTTACAACCCCTAGAGACAGCCAAGCGGCCCTGGGCGATAGTCTCCATGGACTTTATAGTAGAACTTCCCCCCTCGCGAGGCAAAACAGCCATCCTGGTAGTAGTGGACACCTTCTCCAAACAAGCCCACTTCATCCCCTGCACCCAACTGCCCACAGCTAAGAAATTGGCGGCCCTGTTCTTTGACCACGTGATAAAATTACACTCATTCCCGGATAAGGTCATTAGCGACCGCGGGCCGCAATTTGTTGCCACCTTCTGGCGGGAGTTCTGTAAATTGGTGGGGATGGAACAGGGCCTGAGCTCAGCCTATCACCCCCAGACGGACGGCCAGACGGAGAGCGTGAACAGGGTGCTAGAGCAGTACCTGAGGTGCTTTGTAAACCAACGCCAATCAGACTGGGTGGACTTACTCCCCTTTGCTGAATACTGCTACAACAACAGCATGCAAAGCTCCACCAAAGCGTCCCCCTTCTCCACGATGTTTGGCTATGAGGGGAAGCCCCTCCCTTTACTCCCGGGGGGGGCAGCGAAGACGCTCCCACTGCTTTCGAACAATGGTGGAAAGGGCCGAGCAACAACTGGCCGGTCATAAAAGAAAATCTCGAGGTGGCCAAAGAGTCCTACAAAAGACAGTACGATAAATCTCACACCCCAGCAGGAGAATATAAGGTGGGGGATTCAGTGTACCTGTCAACCAAAAACCTCCCTCTTTGCCAGCCCTCCCGGAAGCTGGCTTATAAATTTTTAGGACCTTTCCGGATAAAGAGAGTGATCAATCCTGTGACTGTGGAATTAGACTTGCCGGCCTCCCTGGGTAAAATCCACCCTGTGTTTCATTGCAGCTTGATTCGTCGGGACCCCGGCCCGTTCAGTTGGCACCCTCCACCCACGGGGCCCACCCCTGCCTTGGTCGACCGCTGCCACGCTGTGCAAGACGCCCTGGAGTGTAAACCAACCAAACTCCTTCCCCCTGCGGTGGAGGGGGCTTAGGGGGGGCAGTATGTCAAGTCTGCTGTAATGCCTAGATAGTTTAGTCACAAACTCTGGTTCAGGAAAAGGATCCTGGGTAAAACCACTCTGTATTCAGAAGCTGCCAGCCTGAACTCTCCTTCCCCCCTCCCCTCCTTTGTTATGTAGCAATGCTTGGAAATGGGAATATGGGAACAAGATTGTGGTGCCTTCTCAGAGATAACCGGTGCTAAGAAAGCGCCCAAGGCCGGCCAACGCTTGAGAACGATAAAACAGTAACAATGTGTGAATGTGCCCTGCATAGAGTGCCCCCGCCCTAAGGAATTCCTTTGATGTGTACCTTAAATGTTTGCTCTTTGTGCATGCTTGCCAGTCTCTCAATCTGCTTCTATAGTCTTGCAACATGTTACAATAAACTAGAAACTTTTTATCAAGAAGGTCTCGTTATTGAAACATCAGACTTGACAGTCCTACAACTGATAGACAAATTAAAAACTAATAAGTCACTGGGTCCAGATGGCATACATCCGAGAGGTCTGAAAGAACTCAAAGTTGAGCTTGTGGATCTTCTAACAAAAATCTGTAATCTTTCATTGAAATCTGCCTTCGCTCCTGAGGACTGGAAGGTAGCAAATGTCACCCCCATCTTTAAAAAGGGTTCCAGAGGAGATCCGGGAAATTACAGGCCAGTCAGTCTGATTTCAATACCGGGAAAGTTGGTAGAAAGCATTATCAAGGACAGAATGAGTAGGCACATTGATGAACACGGGTTATTGAGGAAGACTCAGCATGGGTTCTGCAAGGGAAGATCTTGCCTCACTAACCTGTTACATTTCTTTGAGGGGGTGAATAAACATGTGAGATCTTGGGGTCGTGGTAGATAACTCACTGAAAATGTCAAGACAGTGTGCGTTTGCAATAAAAAAGGCCAACGCCATGCTGGGAATTATTAGGAAGGGAATTGAAAACAAATCAGCCAGTATCATAATGCCCCTGTATAAATCGATGGTGCGGTCCCATTTGGAGTACTGTGTCCAGTTCTGGTCGCCGCTCCTCAAAAAGGATATTATAGCATTGGAGAAAGTCCAGAAAAGGTCAACTAGAATGATTAAAAGGCTGGAGCACTTTCCCTATGAAGAAAGGTTGAAACGCTTGGGACTCTTTAGCTTGGAGAAACGTCGACTGCGGGGTGACATGATAGAGGTTTACAAGATAATGCATGGGATGGAGAAAGTAGAGAAAGTACTTTTCTCCCTTTCTCACAATACAAGAACTCATGGGCATTCGATGAAATTGCTGAGCAGACAGGTTAAAAAGGATAAAAGGAAGTACTTCTTCACCCAAAGGGTGATTAACATGTGGAATTCTCTGCCACAGGAGGTGGTGGCGGCCACAAGTATAGCCACCTTCAAGAAGGGTTTAGATAAAAATATGGAGCACAGGTCCATCAGTGGCTATTAGCCACAGTGTATGTGTGTATATAAAATTTTTTGCCACTGTGTGACACAGAGTGTTGGACTTGATGGGCCGTTGGCCTGATCCAACATGGCTTCTCTTATGTTCTTATGTTCTTATGATAATAGCAACCATTTTTACCATGTCTTCTTGTAATAAAAGATTATCATTTTATCTCCATCTTCCGCTTCTGCTTCTAATTTGTTTAGAAGTTACTATTAACAGATTGTGATCTGCAAAGGGGGGGGAGGGGTGGGCTCCCTCTTGGGTATCCTGCCCCCCCAGGGAAAGTGTATGCACAATACATAGCCTCTCCTTCCCGGTGTAGTGAACACCGCGTGGTCACTGTCCGGCTATGCCTGGCAGATGGTCACTGCAATGGCCTCTCCTGCATTACTGCATCCGTGGCAACACCTTCTCGCTGGTCCCCCCCCGTTTCTCACAGAGTTTGCCACGTCATGGTGCGACCGAATGTCCGGCGGTATAACCGGATGGGCAGGCTGGGCTCACCAACCTCGTCAGCCAAGAGAAGGAAAACTCTAACATCAAACCCGGGCAGATAGAGCTCGTTAATGTAACACCTACCACCTGGAGGACTCGCTGCCGGCGTCCCGGCTTACTGGGCCATGGCAGATGACCCCAAGGTGAAAGGGTGGAGCCAGTACTGCGCACACTGTGCCTCACCTAAAAATTCCTCTGCGCAGGCCTGAAGGGCATATCCACATCCACAACCCACAACACACCAAGTCCTGCAGCGATGGGCAAGGGGCGAAATGGCAAGTGGAAGGTGCCACTAGAAGCCACAGTCCCGATCCTGCATGTAGGCGGTTCAGGGTATTGGTCGCCTGATGCTGACCCGGAGACGAAAGCATCTTTCGGCAGCACACTGAATGACCAAGCAGCCTTATCTAGGGACAGCACTGCTTGCTCCACACGGAGAGGGGCCTAGAAAAGGTGGCCTAAACAAAGCTCGTCTCCCCCACCCCAGTTGGCTAGCCGCGGTCAACGGGCATCCTTACTTGCGGTCAAAAAATAACAACAAAGAAAAGGCATGCACCTGCCTCACAAAGTGTGCAAAGACTTAAGCTTGCGTGTTGGAAGATCAGAACCATGTTTGACTCAGTAGACAGTGGTCGCCCTGAACGACGCTCTGCTCTAGTTGCCCACAAACTTCTCAGGTTAAATATTGACATAGCAGCTCTCAGTGAGGTCCGTTTCCCTGAGGAAGGTAGTCTTCAAGAACATGGTGCTGGCTATACCCTCTACTGGTTGGGTAAGTCAAAGGCTGAGAGCCGCCTTTCTGGCGTTGGCTTCATGGTCAGGAACTCCATTGCCTCCAAACTCAAAAACCTGCCAACAGGTCACTCAGATCGCATCATGTCCATGCGCCTCCCACTTCAAAACAAGCAGCATGCAACACTCTTCAGTGTGTATGCCCCAACTCTTCAAGCAGATCCTGCAGAAAAGAACAAGTTCTATGCTGATCTACGCAACCTCGTATGGAAGACCCCTACAGAGGACAAGGTGATCATCCTTGGCGACTTCAATGCCAGAGTAGGTAAAGACTCGGAAGCCTGGAAAGGAATACTTGGCAAACACGGCATTGGCAACTGCAATGATAACGGGCGCCTCCTGCTAGAATTCTGCACGGAGCACCAGCTTACCATCACCAACACTATCTTTCACCAGAAGAACAGCCTGAAGACAACCTGGATGCACCCACGGTCCAAGCACTGGCACCTTATCGACTACATTCTGGTGCGCCAGAGAGACCTTCGAGATGTCTTACACACCCGAGTAATGCCCAGTGCGGAATGTCATACGGATCATCGTCTTGTACGCTGCAATCTCCGTCTTCACTTTAAACCCACACCCAGGAGAGGAGGTATCCCTCGGAGGAAGCTTCAGGTTGGCAGCCTTCAGTCAGCTGAAGTTAAAGATGCCTTCCAGGCAAAACTCCAGTCAAAAATTGAGGACCCCATTTGCCCCACAGACCCTTCTCCAGAAGCACTCTGGGACCACCTAAAAACTACCATCCTGTTGACCTCTGAAGAAGTCCTCGGGTTCTCCACAAGGAAAAACAAGGACTGGTTTGACGAGAACAATCAAGAGATCCAAGAATTACTAGCGAAAAAGAGATCTGCCTACCAAGCACATCTTGCTCAGCCCTCCTGTCCCGGGAAAAAGGCAATCTTTCGCGCTGTATGTAGCAACCTCCAGCGCAAGCTTCGAGACATTCAGAACGAGTGGTGGACCAAGCTTGCAGAGAGAACCCAGCTGTGTGCAGACACTGGTGATTTAAGAGGGTTCTACGAAGCCCTGAAGGCAGTATATGGCCCATCATATCAGGCTCAGAGTCCCTTGCGTAGTGCAGATGGCCAAGTGCTCCTCACAGACAAGGCATCCATACTG
Source organism: Heteronotia binoei (assembly GCF_032191835.1). Lineage (NCBI taxonomy): Eukaryota > Metazoa > Chordata > Lepidosauria > Squamata > Gekkonidae > Heteronotia > Heteronotia binoei. Next base: position 1,401,520 of record NC_083233.1, read on the forward strand.
AATCGGTGGTCGGAGTATTTTCAGGCTCTCTTCAGTGCCAACCGCGTAGTTCAAGATTCAGCAATCCACCTCACCCCACTTCAACCAGTGAAAACAGAGTTGGATGAGATCCCCACCCTAGAAGACACTGTTAAAGCCATCAAGCAACTGAAAAGTGGCAAGGCAGCAGGAGTTGATGGAATCCCACCAGAGATCTGGAAGCATGGGGGCACAGTACTACATAGTGTCAGAACTTGTAACTTTATGTGCCTTGCTTGACTGAACTGACTCCATGTTATAACTTAGAGGGCCTGACAGCGGTCATTGACCCAGGCCCCTTTGCTATGCTAAATATTTAGGGCAGTAAGACAGGCGGCAGAAATTCTCTGCTCAATATCCACAGGTGCCCTTTGAAGCCGGGCCGTTTGGCCTTCGCAATAGGGGGGCATCCTCCTTTGCTGATAACGAAGGCTGGGAAGAAGAGACAATCGCTTGAGCCCGTGTGAATTATTGTTTTATTATGCTTTGCTGTGGGCATAAAATGTAACCAACTGCCCAGACTCGCCATTACTGTTATTTCGTTACTATAGTACTGTTGTTCTTCAATAAAGATCCTAACTTGCAACAAGTATTGGACTCGCTTGAAGTTCCTCCAAGTTCTGATATTATAACAGTAATCCTTTTATTTGGACTTATCTGTGCTGGCAACCTGGCCGATGGCGGCACTGGCTCCAGACAACGGAGAGCCCAACCTCCCACCCGATGAGACACCGCTCGACCCGAAGGTAACGGGGGCGAGGAGGAAGATTAAAGTCCCCGCACCGTTCTCCGTGGATGCTTTTCCTCAGCGAACCTACAGCCCGAGGAAGTCCACGGTGGCGATGGAGGCCGCAGAGCAGCGCTACCGCATCCTCGCCACGGGCGCTGAAGAGGGGGAAGAGGACGAGCCCAGAGACGAGGGGCTTGGCACCTATGGCGGAGGGGACCCGATCCGAACACTACGAAATGAACTGTTCGATTGGGTGAGAGAGATCCACGATGAGGTCCATGCATCTCGAACCCTGATGGCCGAGGAGATGCAGCAGAACATAGGAGCGATCCGCGACCAGATCCGCACGCTCCAAGGAATTGTGGCCGCTGGGCAAGCCCCAGGGGGAGGACCGGCGGGCCCTCCCGGCGGCGCGCCGGCCGGCCCGCCGGTGGGCCCTCCGGCCGGTCCTCCGGCTGGGCTGCCGGCCGGTCCCCCGGCTGGGCCGCCGGCCGGTCCCCTGGCTGGGCCGCCGGCCGGTCCTCCGGCGGGGCCGCCGGCTGGTCCCCCGGCCGGCCCCCCTGCCGGGCCCCCGGCCCCGCCGGCAGGCGGGCCGGTCGCCCCAGTGATCCCTGCCCCGGTCGCCCCGGTCGGGGGAGACGGGGGGGGTCACCGAGAATTGAAAATCACATTTGATGGAGACGGGGACGCGGTGGAATACTTCACCATCCAGTGCAACACGTTTTTTACGCACTGGGGAGCGGGCTACCCCACCGAGGCCAGCCGTGTGGCCCACATCGCCTCCAGATTGAAAGGACCGGCTCAGAAATGGTACGTGGGGCTCTACACCGGTCGAAAGCCCAAGCTGGCTACAGTTGCAGATTTTCTACAGGCGATGCTCCGCCAGTACGGAGACCCTCTACGCGAGGAGAAAGCCGTGGAGGCCCTCCAGAGAATAGAACAAGGCAACCGCTCCACGCGTGAGTACGCCACTGAGTTTATGGGCTACTGCGCAGCGGCCCGAGGCTGGAACGAAGTAATGAAGTACACTGCGTTCAAAAACGGCCTGAACACAAACATCTTGGATCGATGTTACCATCAAGGAAGACCAGACACCCTGGTGGGATGGATTCAACTAGCGGGGGAAGTAGAAACCGACCTCCAGCACGTGGGGATGCGACGCCAACAGCAAGGCAAGAAAGGAGTCAAGGCGAGCCCCTCCCCGAGCAAGGGAGAGGGCAAACGCGGCCCCACAACGTCAACCCCCTCAACCACCACACGGAAGTGCTTTAGGTGCGGGGATCCGAATCACCTGGCGGCGAACTGTCCGGTGAAGCAGCCGCCAACCCCGACACCTTCCAAGCAAACGCCCACCGCACCGAAGAAGAAAGGTGGGCACGCAAAGGAGCCCAGTCGGGGCACCGTCGCCACCTCCTTGGCGATTGACGAGGAAGTTACCACCGTGGAAGAGTCCAGTGAGGAGTCCTGGGACCAAGAGTCGGCGGGAAACGACAGCAACCTGCTTTAATCAGTGCCGCGAGGCAGGTCGACAAAGCGCCGGCACTACTAACGGTGAGAGTTTCTGGGGGGCTTTTGTACATGGCGGTCACCCTTTTGAACCCAAATTTAAAGAGATTCATGCACGCCCGAGCCCTGATTGACTCCGGGTGCACGAGGGACATTATCACTCCCCGCTTAGTGGAAGCACTCGGGCTGGCCACATCCCCTCTGCCTCACCCCATTCAATTCGAACAGATGGACGGGTCGACTATGCGGGGGGAACCATGCACCCTAGAGACCCAGGCAACCCCTGTGGGGACCGAAGAGCATTGGGGCATAGAAACTTTCGTCATAGCCCCCTCATGCTCTTTCGACGTGGTGGTGGGGTCAGGATGGTTGGCCAGACACCAGCCGGACATCCGCTGGGCTGAACAAATTGTGAGGTTCCCGGACTGGCGGTGTGAGCACCAGCACTGGAGGTCCGAATGGGGCCCGAAAGCACCCCCCCAGAATGAAAGACTCTGCCTCACGCTCGAGGAGGTGGGGTCGATCCCCAAAGAGTACAGAGACTTGAAAAAGGCTTTTAGTGAGCGAGAAGCGGACGAGCTCCCCCCGCATCGCCCGACGGACTGTGCCATCGAGCTAATCCCCGGGCAAACGCTACCAAAGGCTAAACTGTACTCGATGGGATGGGCGGAGAAAGCAGAACTGAGGAAATTCATTGACAAAAACCTGAAACGGGGTTTCATCCGACCCGCTACGGCCCCCCACGCAGCCCCTGTGCTCTTTCGTAAGAAGAAGGATGGGGGGCTTAGGCTTTGCACAGATTTTCGCGGGATAAACGGGATTTCTATGTCAAATGCTTACCCGATCCCGCTGATAAGAGACTTATTGAACACGGTGGCCGAGGGCAAAATCTTCACTAAACTCGACCTCCGAGACGCGTACTTCCGCGTAAAGATTAAGGAGGGAGACGAGTGGAAGACAGCGTTCAACACCCCCATGGGACAGTTTGAGTATCTAGTGATGCCATTCGGACTCCAGGGCGCGCCGGGGGTCTTTATGAACTTTATCAATGAAGTGTTGAGAGAATTCCTGTTCAAGGGGGTGGTGGTGTACCTTGATGACATCATTATTTATTCGAAAGACCTTGAGTCTCATGTGCCATTAGTGAGAAAAGTGCTAGCTACGTTGTGTAAGAACAAATTGTATGCTAAACTGTCCAAGTGTGAATTCCACAAGACGGAACTAGACTACCTGGGGTTCCGAGTGTCGGGGGAGGGGCTGGCGATGGACCCAGCCAAAATACAAGCAGTTCTAGATTGGGAACCACCCCGAACCCGACGGCAGCTACAATCTTTCCTCGGGTTCGCGAACTTTTATCGCGGATTCATCAAGGGGTTCGCCCGGGTGATGCTCCCCCTCACCGAACTGCTAAAGACAAAAGGGAGGGGGGAGGCGGCGGAAAAACCCGGAGCGCGCTTGATTTGGACGCCGGAATGCCACAGGGCTTTCCAGGAACTCAAACAACTCTTCACCTCTGAACCAATATTGGCTCACCCCAACGAATTAAAACCGTTCGTGGTCCAATGCGACGCCTCCGACGTCGCCGTAGGAGCCATATTGATGCAGAGGAACGAAGAGGGGGAACTGCGTCCCTGTGCCTACATTTCTCACAAATTCTCTAATGAGCAAAGAAACTGGTCGGTATGGGACAAAGAGGCTTTTGCTGTAATGTTTGCCCTGAAAACTTGGAGGCCGTGGTTGGAGGGGGCCCGAGTCCCGTTCGAGATCTGGACTGACCACAAAAACTTAGAAGCACTCACGGGCCGCCGCAAATTGACTGCCAAGCAAATCCGGTGGGCGGGGTTCTTCGCCAAATTTGACTTTGTGCTAAAACACATCCCGGGCACAAAAAACTTTTTGGCCGACGCACTATCACGCATGCCCCAACATGATAGCCAGCGAGAGGAAGTAATTGATTCCCTCATTCCCCCCTCGGCAGTTGCAGGGGGGGTCACCACCCGCTCCGGGAAAAAGACGGAAGCCCCGGGTTCCCTACCAACCGAACGATTGGCATCAGAGGCTGACTTGGAGGGAACGGAGCGCCCCGATGGGCTGGAGCAAGGGGAGGGAGGACTGTGGCTCCACAAAGGGAAAATTTACGTGCCCAAATCCATGAGAAAAGAAGTCCTAGAGCAATGCCACTCCAGCCGCTTGGCAGGGCACTTCGGGTATGTAAAAACCCTCCATCTAATTACCCGACAGTTCTGGTGGCCGAAGCTAAAAAGAGACGTCTCAGAATTTGTGATAGCGTGCCCCACATGCATCATGTCCAAACGCAGGGGGGGGAAGCCGCCCGGCCACCTAGTCCCCCTCCCTACCGCGAGCCGCCCATGGGCCGTGGTGTCGATGGATTTCATAGTAGAGCTCCCCCCGTCCCAAGGGAAAACGGTGATACTGGTAGTAGTGGACACCTTTTCAAAACAAGCCCACTTTATCCCTTGCAAGAAATTGCCCACAGCCCGGAAACTAGCTCAACTATTCTTTAATCACGTGGTACGCCTACACTCGTTCCCCGAGAAGGTCATTAGTGACCGCGGGCCACAGTTCGTTGCCAACTTCTGGCGGGAGTTTTGCAAACTAGCTGGCATCGAACAGGGTCTTAGCTCCGCTTACCACCCGCAGACAGACGGACAGACTGAGAGGGTGAACGGGCTTCTGGAACAGTACTTAAGATGTTACATTAACTACCAACAAACGAACTGGGTCGATCTCTTGCCATTTGCTGAATACGGCTATAACAACAGCTTCCACAGTTCCACAAAAACCTCCCCTTTTCAGATAGTGAATGGTTACGAGGGGAAACCCTTCCCAAACCTTCCCCTCCCCGCGGGGCCTACCGAGCCCACGTCGTGTCAGCAATGGTGGGAGGGGATAAAAGCCAGTTGGGCAGTGATACAGGAAAACCTGGAGGAGGCGAAAAAAGAGTACAAAAGACACTTTGACAAAAAACACGCCCCCCAATGGGATTTGAAAGAGGGTGAAACTGTATTTCTATCCACCAAGAATCTACCCCTGCCCCAAGGGTGTCGTAAACTCGCTCTAAAATACCTAGGTCCATTCAAAATAAAAAAGGTGATCAACAAAGTGACTGTGGAATTAGAGCTACCCAAAGCCTTGAGTAAGATCCACCCTGTTTTTCATTGCAGCCTTCTTCGCAAGGATCCTGGAGCTACGCAATTCCATCCTTGTCCCCCGGAACCACCTCCGACTATAGTGAAGGGTCAGAGTCACCATGAGGTGCTAGAAATCCTGGACTCTAAGGTCCAAAGGGGGGCGCTATATTACCTGATAAGATGGATGGAAACATTTTCCTCCTAGTTGTGATGAATGGGTAAAGGCTAGTGATGTATCTGCACCGCAACTGCTCAAAAAATTTCACCTACTGTACCCGCACAAGCCCAAGCCGAAGAGCTTAGGGGGGGCAGTATGTCAGAACTTGTAACTTTATGTGCCTTGCTTGACTGAACTGACTCCATGTTATAACTTAGAGGGCCTGACAGCGGTCATTGACCCAGGCCCCTTTGCTATGCTAAATATTTAGGGCAGCAAGACAGGCGGCAGAAAGTCTCTGCTCAATATCCACAGGTGCCCTTTGAAGCCGGGCCGTTTGGCCTTCGCAATAGGGGTGCATCCTCCTTTGCTGATAACGAAGGCTGGGAAGAAGAGACAATCGCTTGAGCCCGTGTGAATTATTGTTTTATTATGCTTTGCTGTGGGCATAAAATGTAACCAACTGCCCAGACTCGCCATTACTGTTATTTCGTTACTATAGTACTGTTGTTCTTCAATAAAGATCCTAACTTGCAACAAGTATTGGACTCGCTTGAAGTTCCTCCAAGTTCTGACACATAGCACACTTCACAAAGTACTTGTCACCTGCTGGGAACAAGGCAAACTACCACAGGACTTTCGCGATGCAATCATCATCACTCTATACAAGAACAAAGGAGAAAAGTCAGACTGCTCCAACTACCGGGGGATAACCCTGCTCTCCATCGCAGGCAAAATCCTTGCCAGAATACTTCTGAACAGACTGGTGCCCACCATTGCAGAAGAACTCCTCCCAGAGAGTCAGTGCGGCTTCAGAGCTAACAGGAGCAGCACCGACATGGTATTTGTTTTCAGGCAGCTCCAAGAGAAATGCAGGGAACAGAACAAGGGTCTATATGTGACTTTTGTCGACCTTACCAAAGCTTTCGATACCGTTAGCAGGAAAGGCCTGTGGCAAATCTTGGAACGTTTAGGATGTCCCCCGAGATTCCTCAGCATGATCATCCAGCTACATGAAGACCAGCGAGGCCAAGTCAGACACTGCAACGACCTCTCGGAGCCCTTCCCAAATAGGCACAGGTGTAAAGCAAGGCTGCGTTCTCGCGCCAACTCTCTTTATGATCTTCCTTAGTATGATGCTTCAAAGAGTAGATCTAGATGATGACGATGGTGTCTACATCCGCTATTGCACCGATGGCAGCCTGTTCAACCTGAGGCGACTAAAGGCTCACTCCAAGACAATGGAAAAACTCATCCGAGAGCTACTGTTTGCTGATGATGCTGCACTCGTCTCCCACTCGGTATCAGCTCTGCAGCATATGATGTCCTGCTTTGAAGAGGCTGCCAAGCTATTCGGCCTAGAAGTTAGTCTGAAGAAGACAGAAGTTCTCCACCAGCCTGCACCCCAGGAAGATTATCACCCTCCCTGCATCACTGTGGGTGAATCAGTACTGAAGACAGTCCAGCAGTTCAGCTACCTGTTGTGCATCATCTCCTCAGATGCCAAGACTGACAAGGAGATCGACAACAGGCTGGCAAAGGCAAACCGTGCATTTGGCCGACTGCACAAAAGAGTATGGAGCAACAAGCATCTGAAAAAAGGCACAAAGATCAATGTTTACAAAGCGGTTGTGTTGACAACTCTCATCTACGGCTCCAAATCGTGGGTTTTATACCGTCATCACCTGCGACTCCTTGAGCGCTTTCATCAGCGCTGCCTTCGCACCATCCTCAACATCCACTGGAGTGACTTTGTGACCAACACTGAAGTCCTCAAGAGGGCGGAGGTTACAAGCATTGAAGCACTGCTGTTGAAGACGCAGCTGCGCTGGGCAGGGCATATTTCTAGGATGGAAAACCACCGCCTTCCCAAGATTGCCCTGTATGGCGAACTTTCCACCGGCCATTGAAATAGAGGGGCACCAAAAAGGGGTACAAGGACTCCTTGAAGAAATCCCTTGGCACCTGTCGCATCAACCATCACCAGTGGTCTGACCTAGCCTCAGATCGCAAAGCATGGAGGCACACCATCCACCAGGGTGTCTCTTCCTTTGAGAACGCACGCATAGCTGGTCTTGAGGACAAAAGGAGATTGAGGAAGAATCGCACTGCTACAGCACCAACCCCAAATCAGACTTTTCCCTGCAGCTACTGTGGCCGGATCTGCCTGTCCCGCATTGGTCTTGTCAGCCACCAGCGAGCCTGCAGCAGACGTGGACTACTGCACCCTTCTTAAATCTTCGTTCGCGAAGTCAAGCCAAGAGAGAGAGATCTGCAAAGGTTTTTGGTTGTATCTTTGCACTCTCTAGATTAATACCTATGGCTTTTGATATCCAGCATATATCAATCCTTGAATACGTTTGGTGTCTGTCTCTAGTATTAGGGTTTTTTTGATCCTGCAAGCATCTTTCAATTGTTACATTTCCATGTAATTAAACTGTGAGGTTTTGCCAAGTAATACTCAGATAGACTTCTGCTTAGGAAAGTATAAAAGGTAATGGTAGTTCCCTGTCCAAGCACCAGCCATTTCTGACTTTGGGGTGACGTTGCATCACAAGGTTTTCACGGCAGACTTTTTACGGGGTGGTTTGCCATTGTCTTCCCCAGTCATCTACGCTTCCCCCGCAGCAAACTGGGTACTCATTTTACCGACCTCAGAAGGATGGAAGGCTGAGTCAACCTTGAGCCAGCTACCTAAATCCAGCTTCCACTGGGATCGAACTCAGATCATAAGCAGAAAGCTCAGACTGCAGTACTGCAGCTTTACCACTCTGCGCCACGGGGCTTACTTTTATAGATGAAGCTTTATTATCTGTTTAGACCTTTCTATACAGATGTCCTGCCAGAAGTGAAACTAAAACCTACAGACAGCATTAAACAATTTCAGAAAAGTGCAGGCTTCCCCCATCCCCCCAGAACTTCAGAGACATAACTCTTGATGAAACAATTCACAGTAAACACACAGAGCCAGTTTGGTGCAGTGGTTAAGCATGCGGACTCTTATCTGGGAGAACCAGGTTTGATTCCCCACTCCTCCACTTACAGCTGCTGGAATGGCCTTGGGTCAGCCATAGCTCTGGCAGAGGTTGTCCTTGAAAGGGCAGCTGCTGAGAGAGCCTTCTCAGCCCCAACCATCTCACGGGGTGCCTGTTGTGGTGGAGGAAGATATAGGAGACTGTAAGCCACTCTGAGACTCTGATTCAGAGAGAAGGGTGGGGTATAAATCTGCAGTCTTCCTCGTCTTCTTCTTCCTGAGAGGTGTAGGAGATTCCCAGCTTCTTCCTCCAGATGGCGTTAAGGGCAGGGGGGAGGCCCCGGGTTTCCAAGCAGCCCCTAATGGCCTCACTGTGTGAGACAAAATAACCTCGCACAAACCTCGTGCAAATGACCCCACAATGTACTATACAGTAAGAAAGGGATAGTTATGTTGTATGTAGAACCACTGAAGAAGGAAAATAAAAACATGATAGATGTGATGTGAATTCATTCCTGACATAAACACATTATGGGGATGTTTGGGGTTTTTTTTAAAATCCATTACCCCATTCACGTTTCTGAAGAACATTATCTCTCCTTCTTGAAAATATAAAATAGATAGGAAAACATTTTCAATTTTTTTCTCTTGCATTGTTTGGGGCACACATTGTTGCTAGTGTGCAAAGCTTCTTGCCTTCTGGGAGTCTGATGTTCAAAGTCATGTTAGCATGCAAATGCTAGAAGCGCTCGAAGTAAAATTGGTGAATTGGAATGTTTAGTGTTGGGAGAAAACACAGACATTGTGGGAATTTCAGAAACTTGGTGGAATGAGGAGAATCAGTGGGACACGGATATAAGTTATATTGGATATATAACTGGATATAAGTTATATTGGAAGGATTGGGAGGAAAGGGTTGGAGGTGGGGTGGCTCTGTATGTCAGAGAGGATATATGGTCCAGAAAGACTGAGGTCAGAGAATTAGATTCACTTTTAGAAATGCTTTGGGTTGAAATAGAGGGCCCAAAAGGAAATTTAACTATTTTGTTATAGTTTGTTATCGCCCACCAAATCAAAAGAGAGAGGACGATTATAATATGATGGAAGGCTTAAAGATAGCGGCTAAATGTAAAAACTGTGTTGTAATAGGTGATTTTAACTACCCGCAGATTGATTGGGTCAATATGTGTTCTGGTCGAGAGAAAGAGATTGAGTTTCTTGATGCTCTCAATGACTGTGCTATGGAGCAGATGGTCTCAGAACCTACCAGAGGTGGGGCGATCCTGGATTTGGTCCTAAGTAATGCCCAAGACTTGGTGAGAGATGTAAAAGTGATTGCACTGCTTGGAAGCAGTGACCATAATGTTATTGATTTCACCGTTTGTATAAATAGGGAGTTGTCCAAAAAGACCGCCACAACCACGATTAACTTTAAAAGGGGTAAATACACTGAGATGAGGAGGCATGTGAGGAAAAACTGAAAGGAAAGGTAAATATGGTCAAAATCTTTGGGGAAGCTTGGAGACTATTTAAAACTATAATCCTAGAAGCTCAGATAAAATAAATACCACAAGTTAGGAAAGGCACAAACAGGCATAAGAAAAGGCCTGCATGGTTAACAAACAAAGTAATGGAAGCTGTAAAAGGTAGGAAGGACTCCTTTAAGCAGTGGAAAACCAGTCCAAGTGAGATTAGTAAAAGGGAACACAGGCTGTGGCAAATCAAATGCAAGACTGTGATCAGGCAGGCAAAAAGGGACTATGAGGAGCATATTGCAAAAAACATAAAGATCAACAATAAAAACTTCTACAAATATATTAGAAGTAGGAAACCAGCCAGGGAGGCAGTGGGGCCCTTGGATGACCATGGGGTAAACGGATTACTGAAGGAGGATAGGGAAATGGCTGAGAAGCTGAATGAATTTTTTGCCTCCATCTTCACTGTGGAAGATGAGAACTTTTTGCCCGCCCCAGAACCACTAATTTTGGAAGGGGTGTTGAAAGACCTGAGTCAGATTGAGGTGACAAAAGAGGAGGTCCTACAACTAATAAGTCACCGGGTCCGGATGGCGTACATCCGAGAGTTCTGAAAGAACTCAAAGTTGAACTTGTGGATCTTCTAACAAAAATCTGTGATCTTTCATTGAAATCTGCCTCTGTTCCTGAGGACTGGAAGGTAGCAAATGTCACCCCCATCTTTAAAAAGGGTTCCAGAGGAGATCCGGGAAATTACAGGCCAGTCAGTCTGACTTCAATACCGGGAAAGTTGGTAGAAAGCATTATCAAGGACAGAATGAGTAGGCACATTGATGAACACGGGTTATTGAGGAAGACTCAGCAAGGGTTCTGCAAGGGAAGATCTTGCCTCACTAACCTGTTACATTTCTTTGAGGGGGTGAACAAACATGTGGACAAAGGAGACCCGATAGATGTTGTTTAACTTGACTTCCAGAAAGCTTTTGATAAAGTTCCTCATCAAAGGCTCCTTAGAAAGCTTGAGAGTCATGGATCAAAAACTGGCTGAGTAATAGGAAGCAGAGAGTGAGTATAAATGGGCAGTCTTCGCAGTGGAGGACGGTAAGCAGTGGGGTGCCGCAGAGCTCCGTACTGGGTCCCATGCTCTTTAACTTGTTCATAAATGATTTAGAGTTGGGAGTGAGCAGTGAAGTGGCCAAGTTTGCGGATGACACTAAATTGTTCAGGGTGGTGAGAACCAGAGAGTATTGTGAGGAACTCCAAAGGGATCTGTTGAGGCTGGGTGAGTGGGCGTCAACGTGGCAGATGCGGTTGTGGCCACATGCAAAGTAATGCACATTGGGGCCAAGAATCCCATCTACAAATACAAGTTGATGGGGTGTGAACTGACAGAGACTGACCAAGAGAGAGATCTTGGGGTCGTGGTAGATAACTCACTGAAAATGTCAAGACAGTGTGCGTTTGCAATAAAAAAGGCCAACGCCATGCTGGGAATTATTAGGAAGGGAATTGAAAACAAATCAGCCAGTATCATAATGCGCCTGTATAAATTGATGGTGCGGTCTCATTTGCAGTACTGTTTGCAGTTCTGGTCACCGCACCTCAAAAAGGATATTATAGCATTGGAGAAAGTCCAGAAAAGGGTAACTAGAATGATTAAAGGGCTGGAGCACTTTCCCTATGAAGAAAGGTTGAAACGCTTGGGACTCTTTAGCTTGGAGAAACGTCGACTGCGGGGTGACATGATAGAGGTTTACAAGATAATGCATGGGATGGAGAAAGTAGAGAAAGAAGTACTTTTCTCCCTTTCTCACAATACAAGAACTCATGGGCATTCGATGAAATTGCTGAGCAGACAGGTTAAAACGGATAAAAGGAAGTACAGAGTGTTGGACTGGATGGGCCATTGGCCTGATCTAACATGGCTTCTCTTATGTTCTTATGTCTCTTAATTCTTCTGTGACATATGTTCTTATGTCCCTTAATTCTTCTGTGACATTTATCTGTAAATTGTTTATATAAACCACAACTTTTTATTATAAATTCTTAATAAACACACAAATACCTCCTAGCAGACAGGAAGAAAGCCCCAAGGAATCATGGGGATTGTCGTATGACACAACAGGGAGGGTGGGCAGGCCCAGCTTCTGCTGCCATCCACTGCCACCCAGTCCCTCATGTGGGTATTACTCATGTGGGTATTACTTGGCAGGGTTGCCTGGGGAGACTCAGCCCCCTCTGGCCAAATCCAGGGGAGGCTGGAGCTCCTCAGCTCTCCCCCCACCTCAATTTATAGTTCTGCTTGAGGGTCCTTGCTTAATAATTCCAGGTCCTTTCCGCAGACTTCAAGGTTTCTTTGTTTGTAGCAGCAAAGACAGTGGTGTGCTATTTGAAGATTGTGGTTTATCTATTATTCTTGGGGAAATTCATTAGAATGCAAGGTTAAGGTGGGTGATAATAAATCAAGAGCATTGCGCTGGAAAGGTTTTTGTTTATTCCTAGTCCCACTTTCTCACTATGTTGCAGGGCTGCTTACCTGGTGCTAGACAATGCAGTCAAAGAGTATGAAATCCAAGAAACAATTCAACAGGATTAGGATTACAAAAATGAAGGGAATGATAAAAAGCATTAGACAAATGTCATAAACAATGCAAAAAAAGGGGGGGGGGATCACAAAAGTAGAAAGTCAAGGTAACACAACAAGTCGTGGAACAGACTATAGGCCTGTTTCCTTTGTAAAAGTGCCTTCTGCTCCGTTCCGCTGCAGCCTGAGTGATCCCCTTATAGAGATGCCCCCCTGGGAGGCCATTCCACAGGGTGGGGGTCACTATGGAGATGGCATCTGTTCAGACAGTTGTACACTGGACCCCATTGTGGGGGGGGGCACCTGAAAAAGGCTTTGAGCTCAGAAGGGCAGCACAACAGGAGAGGTTGCCCTGCAGACACTGGGGTGGGGTGCAAGGCCATGCAGGGCTTTGGAGGTTATAACCAGTACTTTGAATTGAACCTGGTCACTTATAGGTCACCAAAGAAGTGACTGCAGCATAGGCACAGAATGCAGACTCTGCCCAGCTGTGTCAGGGCCAAAGTGGCATTCTGTAACTCTGGGGGGTTCTGAGCTGACTTTGAGGATGGGCTTGTGTAGGATGCATCACAGCAGTCTAGTAGTCTCAAAGGTCATGATGGCATGGATCCTCATGACCAGATTGGATGAGTCAAGGGAGGGAGATTCTAACCAAACCCAGCTCCATGCTGCTTGCTGGGTGAGCAGGGCCTAGGGGTGTGCAAAAGCCCCCCCCCCCCGCATCCCCCCCCCATTTGGGTAAATTGAAATGAAAAAAAAATCAAGTTTCTCAAAAAATCTGAAATTCCAATACTGGTATGATATTTGAATCTGGGATTTTTCAGAAATTGTGATACTTTTTAGGTCCAGTAGACCCAAGGAGAAAAAAAAATAGGGGGGGGGGGGATGGCATACTAGAAGCTGTGGGCCCAGGGAGCAATCTGCTCCTCACAGTTAAAACTGAGCCTTAAACTGCCCGGTTTAAACTAGGCTGCAAAAGGGATGCTAAGGCCAAACTGAGGTGCAGGGGAGCTCTCTGCTCCTGCCACCCTGACCCATCCTTGCATGACTTCTCTTGCAGCTTGGTTTAACCTCATCCAGCTGCAAGAGAGTTCCCTGCTCCTGCCACCCTGACCCATCCCTCGATGACTTCTCTTGCAGCTTGGTTTAACCTGAGCCAGCCCCAAGAGGGTTTCCTGCTCCTGCCACCCTGACCCATCCCTGGATGACTTCTCTTGCAGCTTGGTTTAACCTGAGCCAGCCCCAAGAGAGTTCCCTGCTCCTGCCACCCTGACCCATTCTTGGATGACTTCTTGTGCAGCTTGGTTTAACCTCATCCAGCCGCAAGCGAGTTCTCTGCTCCTGCCACCCTTACCCATCCCTGGATGACTTCTCTTGCAGCTTGGTTTAACCTGACCGAGCCTCAAGAGAGTTCCCTGCTCCTGTGACCCTGACCCATCCCTCGATGACTTCTCTTGCAGCTTGGTTTAACCTGAGGCAGCCTCAAGAGAGTTCCCTGCTCCTGCCACCCTGACCCATCCTTGGATGACTTCTCTTGCAGCTTGGTTTAACCTGAGGCAGCCTCAAGAGAGTTCCCTGCTCCTGTCACCCTGACCCATCCCTCGATGACTTCTCTTGCAGCTTGGTTTAACCTGAGGCAGCCTCCAGAGAGTTCCCTGCTCCTGTCACCCTGACACATCCCTCGATGACTTCTCTTGCAGCTTGGTTTAACCTGAGGCAGCCTCAAGAGAATTCCCTGCTCCTGTCATCCTGACCCATCTTTGGATGACTTCTCTTGCAGCTTGGTTTAACCTGACCAAGCCTCAAGAGAGTTCCCTGCTCCTGTCACCCTGACCCATCCTTGGATGACTTCTCTTGCAGCTTCGTTTAACCTGAGCCAGCTCCAAGAGAGTTCCCTGCTCCTGCCACCCTGTTGCATCCCTGGACGACTTCTCTTGCAGCTTGGTTTAACCTGACCCAGCCCCAAGAGAGTTCCCTGCTCCTGCCACCTTGATCCATCTTTGGATGACTTCTCTTGCAGCTTGGTTTAACCTGAGCCAGCCTCAAGAGAGTTCCTTGCTCCTGTCACCCTGACCCATCCCTCGATAACTTCTCTTGAGCTTGGTTTAACCTGAGCCAGCTCCAAGAGAGTTCCCTGCTCCTGCCACCCTGTTGCATCCCTGGACGACTTTTCTTGCAGCTTGGTTTACCTGAGCCAGCCCGAAGAGGGGTTTCGGCTTTTGCTGCCCAGCTGATCCTTGGCAACTTCTCTTGGAAGAGGAGTCAGTCCTGGCCAAAGTGGCCCAGGGGTCTCAGCTCCATCTGCCCCATCTAAGCTGGGGCTGACTTCTCTCGCAGCTCTGTTTACCCCTAACTTCCCCAGAAGCCAGCCCAGCTGAGGTGGCATGGAGCTCTCTGCTCCCACTGCCCCACCTGAGCTTCTCTTCTGACTCCGTTTAAACTGGTCTAATATAGGGGCCAGCCCCCACTGAGGCTGATCTGGCTTGACTTCTCTTGCAGCCTCCTTTAAACTGGGCTGCTGGAGAAGCCCTTTAGCTGGAAAACCAGCCAGCAGGGACAGCCTCTTGCAGCCTCTTTACAGCTTTAAGGGACTGCAGAAGCCCAACAAACAGCAGAGAGGGGGCCGCAATCTGCTCCTGCCTTTTGCTGCTTTCGGATCTATTGGGAACTCTGGAATAGGTCTGGGATTTTCTCAGGAGGATCCCCCCCAAACCCTTGTTTTCCCAAGAAAAAACAGAAATATTTGGGATTCCAAAATATTCCCTGAAATCCATTTCCCTGTCCTGACATTGAATTGCCTGACCCGTCCATCCCTGAACGCTGGGAGAATCAGCTCAGCCCTTGGAAGCTGAAGCCTGGGCGGTCTCTATAGCCATACCATACCAAACCTTTAATGGCATAATAGATTCAAATAAAAATACACAGAATATAAAAATTTTAACATTGGAGATAAAATCAAAATGAAACCGAGCTTACAGATGCATTCAAACATGGTCAGAATTAAATTTAAGGATGTCAACCAGAAATTTTGCCACAGCCTCACTAACCACCCCCTCAGTATCACTCAATAAATAATAACATGGTGGCAGAATAGACAAATCTGGGGGAAAAGAAAGCTTGCCAAATAAATCTTTATGGAGGTTATGGTAAAAAGAACAATCAAGCAATATATGCTGGATTGAGTCAGGAGTATTCGCTCCACAGGAGCAAAGTCTGCTAAAGGGACTCACTGAAATCTCCCTTGTAAAACTTTGGAGGGAAATGCATTTAGTCTAGCCAACATAAATGCCCTGCGATGACTTGGAATGGTTAAGTCTGATAGATAATTGGGCATTTTGCCACAGGAAGCATAGAGACCTAAGGAAGCTGGAGAGCAAATATAAGGGTCTGTTGGCCGTAATTTCGTTTCCTCTGATTCCCACAGTCTCAATTTAATACATCTGAAGATATATGACTCATCAGAGGTAGAAAAATCATCTACCTCTAACCCCAATTGATTGAGTTTGGACAGAAGCACTGCTGTCCAGGATGAAATATATGGGTTTCTTTTCATACAATCAAGAAGGATGTTAGGATCTGTTCTAAAGTGAATTTTGAGCCAGAATTTAAACACTGCAATCCAGGCTTTTGTCTCCACCAAAGACTGACCCACTTCAGAGCAGAGAGCAAAGTAGGACACACATTTTGGCAAACCAAGAATTTGTCTAAAGAATGAGGCTTGAATGCCCTCCACTTTCCTGGTAAAAGCTGAGATCCATATAGGGATACCATAGAGAATTTGGGCAAGCGTTTTGGCTTTGAACACTTTAATTGCTGCTGGAACTCATAGGTTGCCCCTTGTTTTAATATGGCTGTTTTATTGTTTTAATATGGCTTTTGCCATGTCCTGTAAGCCACTCTGAGCCTGCCTCGGCGGGGAAGGCGGGGTATAAATAAAATTTATTATTATTATTATTAAAGAAAAACTGTTTAATTTGAGCAGCTGAACATTTAGCCAAGTTGACAGTGTTGTTACCATGTGAAATCCAGCTTAACTTGTGATTAAAAGTGATCCCCAAGTATTTAAAAAATTTTGTTTGCTCAATTGTTGAGTTGCCAATAAACCATCTCTGTGGGCGCCAGCATAACATAAGAACATAAGAACATAAGAGAAGCCATGTTGGATCAGGCCAACGGCCCATCAAGTCCAACACTCTGTGTCACACAGTGGCAAAAAATTTTATATACACACATACACTGTGGCTAATAGCCACTGATGGACCTGTGCTCCATATTTTTATCTAAACCCTTCTTGAAGGTGGCTATACTTGTGGCCGCCACCACCTCCTGTGGCAGTGAATTCCACATGTTAATCACCCTTTGGGTGAAGAAGTACTTCCTTTTATCCGTTTTAACCTGTCTGCTCAGCAATTTCATCGAATGCCCACGAGTTCTTGTATTGTGAGAAAGGGAGAAAAGTACTTCTTTCTCTACTTTCTCCATCCCATGCATTATCTTGTAAACCTCTATCATGTCACCCCGCAGTCGACGTTTCTCCAAGCTAAAGAGTCCCAAGCGTTTCAACCTTTCTTCATAGGGAAAGTGCTCCAGCCCTTTCATCATTCTAGTTGCCCTTTTCTGGACTTTCTCCAATGCTATAATATCCTTTTTGAGGTGTGGCGACCAGAACTGCACACAGTACTCCAAATGAGACCGCACCATCGATTTATACAGGGGCATTATGATACTGTCTGATTTGTTTTCAATTCCCTTCCTAATAATTCCCAGCATGGCGTTGGCCTTTTTTATTGCAAACGCACACTGTCTTGACATTTCAGTGAGTTATCTACCACGACCCCAAGATCTCTCTCTTGGTCAGTCTCTGCCAGTTCACACCCCATCAACTTGTATTTGTAGCTGGGATTCTTGGCCCCAATGTGCATTACTTTGCACTTGGCCACATTGAACCGCATCTGCCACGTTGACGCCCACTCACCCAGCCTCAACAGATCCCTTTGGAGTTCCTCACAATACTCTCTGGTTCTCACCACCCTGAACAATTTAGTGTCATCCGCAAACTTGGCCACTTCACTGCTCACTCCCAACTCTAAATCATTTATGAACAAGTTAAAGAGCATGGGACCCAGTACCGAGCCCTGCGGCACCCCACTGCTTACCGTCCTCCATTGCGAAGACTGCCCATTTATACTCACTCTCTGCTTCCTATTACTCAGCCAGTTTTTGATCCACAAGAGGACCTGTCCTTTTACTCCATGACTCTCAAGCTTTCTAAGGAGCCTTTGATGAGGAACTTTATCAAAAGCTTTCTGGAAGTCAAGGTAAACAACATCTATTGGGTCTCCTTTGTCCACATGTTTGTTCACCCCCTCAAAGAAATGTAACAGGTTAGTGAGGCAAGATCTTCCCTTGCAGAACCCATGCTGAGTCTTCCTCAATAACCCGTGTTCATCAATGTGCCTACTCATTCTGTCCTTGATAATGGTTTCTACCAACTTTCCTGGTATTGAAGTCAGACTGACTGGCCTGTAATTTCCTGGGTCTCCTCTGGAACCTTTTTTAAAGATGGGGGTGACATTTGCTACCTTCCAGTCCTCAGGAACGGAGGCAGATTTCAATGAAAGATTACAGATTTTTGTTAGAAGATCCACAAGTTCAACTTTGAGTTCTTTCAGAACTCTCGGATGTATGCCATCCGGACCCGGTGACTTATTAGTTTTTAATTTGTCTATCAGTTGTAGGGCCTCCTCTTTTGTCACCTCAATCTGACTTAGGTCTTTCAATACCCCTTCCAAAATTAGTGGTTCTGGGCGGGCAAAAAGTTCTCATCTTCCACAGTGAAGACGGAGGTAAAAAATTCATTTAGCTTCTCAGCCATTTCCCTATCCTCCTTCAGTAATCCGTTTACCCCATGGTCATCCAAGGGCCCCACTGCCTCCCTGGCTGGTTTCCTACTTCTAATATATTTGTAGAAGTTTTTATTGTTGATCTTTATGTTTTTTGCAATATGCTCCTCATAGTCCCTTTTTGCCTGCCTGATCACAGTCTTGCATTTGATTTGCCACAGCCTGTGTTCCCTTTTACTAATCTCACTTGGACTGGTTTTCAACCGCTTAAAGGAGTCCTTCTTACCTTTTACAGCTTCCATTACTTTGTTTGTTAACCACGCAGGCCTTTTCTTATGCCTGTTTGTGCCTTTCCTAACTTGTGGTATTTATTTTATCTGAGCTTCTAGGATTATAGTTTTAAATAGTCTCCAAGCTTCCCCAAGGGTTTTGACCGTATGTACCTTTCCTTTCAGTTTCCTCCTCACATGCCTCCTCATCTCAGTGTATTTACCCCTTTTAAAGTTAAACGTGGTTGTGGCGGTCTTTTTGGACAACTCCCTATTTATACAAACGGTGAAATCAATAACATTATGGTCACTGCTCCCAAGTGGCGCAATCACTTTTACATCTTTCACCAAGTCTTGCGCATTACTTAGGACCAAATCCAGGATTGCCCTCCCCTGGTAGGTTCTGAGACCTTCTGCTCCATAGCACAGTCATTGAGAGCATCAAGAAACTCAATCTCTTTCTCTCGACCAGAACACATATTGACCCAATCAATCTGCGGGTAGTTAAAATCACCTATTACGACACAGTTTTTACATTTAGCAATTTGAAAAGACAACTACTTTAGATTTGGCGTAATTGATAGAAAGTGAATTACAATTACAGTAGTCATAAAAGGCATTCAAATACCTTTGCAGGCCCACTCTTGTACAATAGAGGATGGTAGTGTCATCGGCATAAAGTAATAAGGGGACCGCTCGGCCTGCAAGTTTAGGCGGATGACCGTTAATAGGGTTCAAAATTGTGCCAGGTCAGTTAAAAATAAATTAAAAAGATGCGAGGCCAGCACGCAACCTTGTTTAACCCCCTTTAACACTGGGATTTTACTAGTCAAGTCACCGCTAAAAGAAAATTTCATTTGGCAAAAGGTATTAGAATGAAGTTTCCTCAAGAGAAACAGCAGACGAGGGTCCATTCCCAGGTAACCTAGCTTGATCCATATTTGGGCTCTATCTATTGAATCAAAAGCACCCTTCAAATCGATGAAGGCAGTGTATAATTTTTTTGACCCGGAATACATATATTTTTCAGCAAGGAAGGCCAGAGTGCAGCAGTGATCCATAGCAGATTTGCTTTTGGAGAAGCCAATCTGTTCAGGACCTATGATGTTGCCTAGGCGCATCCAGTCAGTTAATCGGAGTTCTAAATGATTTACATACAATTTGCCCACTATAGATAATAAACTAATGGGGCGGAAATTTTCTGGTAATTTCAACCCCCCCTTTTTGTATATTGGGATGATTATAGAATCAAGCCAAGAGTCAGGGATGGAGCCATGCAGATCGATGAAAGAGAACAATTTTGCAAGGGGCAAGAGCCACCAATCGGCAAACTTTGTGAATACCTCAGCAGGAAGGCCATCAGGGCCAGGTGCTTTACCCGCTTTTATATCCTTCAATAACTCACTGATTTCCTCTAGAGTTACTGGAGGCCAGACCGGCATATCAGTAACTGAGGGGTTTGCCAAGATAGGAGGGGATACACATGGAGCAGCAAAAATGTTAGAGAAGTAATCAACCCATGTTTGCTCAGAAATATTTGGGTCAGTAACTGTTATAGTTAACTATGCAGGGGTGGCCAATGGTAGCTTTCCAGATGTTTTTACCTACAACTCCCATCAGCCCCAGCCAGCATGGTCAATGTCTGGGGCTGATGGGATTTGTAGGCAAAAACATCTGGAGAGCTACCGTTGACCACCCCTGAACTATAGTGATGCGGTGAGCAAAAAGAAGGCAACTGCTTTATTCCTGTGCAGTTATCAAAAGCTGATGTGCCCTTTCCCTTTCCCCAGCTACCTCCTGCCCAGGTTCACTGCTCAGCATGCTGCATGCACCCTGCATACCACCCATCTCTCATCCTGCCTCCCACTGCCAAGACATTCTTTAGCACCAGTCTATTCCATTGTGATGAAATGGAAACTCAACCTGCTCCCGCGAAAGACAGTGACCTTGTGTCTCCTCTGGAATGGCAGCTGAAAGATTTGGCCAAGGTCAGTGACTCCTGCTGGCAGCAGCCTGGGCAGGCAAGAGGTTTATATTTCAGCACCTGAGAATGGCCCCTTTGCCTCTACCTGGCTGAGGAATTCACACAGAAAGCATTCAGGAAGGTCTATGGAGTGGCTTCTTGCCTGTGATTTCTTGTGGGCTCCAGTTAAGTCAATGCCAAGCTTTTCCTTGCAGTGAAAAAAGAAAGGGGCCTCCAAGCCAGTTGCCATTATTTAATTATTCCATGGTCAAGGACTTGATCCTAAAACTGGGTACCGCTGTTGAAACCCCAGAGCTAGATCTGGGGGTCCCAGGGCTGTCACAAGCATGATTCAAATTGTTGAGGAGCATGACTGGAATCCACTAGTCCTTCCATGTCACGTTCTGGTGTGTAATTGCTGGGCAGAAGGAAACTTTCTTTGAGACCCCCCACAGCTCACACTACATGGAGAGCTGGTTCAGGCTGATGGGGCTTGGTGGTGATGCCTGAATGCAGAACTTCCACTACTGTGCCCAGTAGAATCAGCCCTCTTGCCATCCTGCATCCGGGGGCATCTGGGGACATGGGCGCAGGGCTGAAGCCTGCAGAACAGAGAGGGCTTGCTCTGGGCGAAGCTCCCTCCCCCTTATCTCCAGCTCAGGCCTGCTTTCAAAACATAGCTTTCTCAGTCAGTTGCTGACCATTGGGAGCTGCCAGGGCTCTGCCAATGAGAAACTGAGTCTCCCTCTCTCATCCTGCCTCCCTCCTCATCTCTGCCCATGAGGCTGCAAGTCTTCTCCCCCCCCCGCCCCCCCTTTGCTTGGGGGGGGCAGGAAGCTCCTGCAGGCTGTTAAACATGTGACTCAGTCCTTTCTGCAAGGAGTTAGCAGGCTGCCTCCTGCCCGACAGCCATCGATTCCCCTCAGCACATTAGTGAGGAGCTTTTAGGGGCTTTGTTTTTGCTGGTGGGGAAAAGAGGGAAGGGAGGGGGTGGCTGGAGGAGGGTTTTGCCAACCAGGAAAGGAGTCTCCCCCCCTCCCCTCCATGTTCTCTTAGCAGTTTGCTTGGTGGGCAAAGAAGTCGCTGCTGTGGATTCCAGTCCTTTTCATGCCTTTGCCCATCTGCTTGTGCCAAATGTCAAGTCTCCTCATAAGTAGCCATAAAATAGGAGGGGTTTTTTGTGCTTTATTTTTGCCATGTTCAAAAGTGGTTGGAAGTGGGGTGAGTGTGGTAGCATTCTAAAATCAGTTGTCATTCTGGGAGATCACCAGGCCTCACCTGGAAGCTGGCAATGTTATTTTATTCCAGCCTGAGCGCTTGTGGCTGTCCTTTAGGCTTCCTATAGCAAGTTACATAGAGCCCAACCAGGGTAGGGCTTTGGGCTTTTGGGGGGCAGATGAAGAACATCAGATGAGCCCTGCTGGTCAGGCCAGTGAAGGACCTCCTAGTCCAGCCTCCTGTCACACACAACAGCCAATCAGTTCCCCTGGAGGGCCAACAACAGGACACAAAGGCTGAGGCCTTCCCCTGAAGTTGCCTCTTGGTTGTGGGGTTCAGAAGATTAGTGCCTCTGAATATGAAGGTTCCCCTCAGTCACCATGTAGTGGCCATTGATGGACTTATCATCCATAAATCTATCTGATCCCCCTTTAAAGCTGTTTATTCCTGTGGTCTTCACCATAGCCTCTGGCAGAGAATTCCACATTTTAATCACTCTCTGTGTAAAGGAGTATTTCCTTTTGTCCACTCTGAAGGAGGACAGGGAAATGGCTGAGAAGCTGAGTGCATTTTTTGCCTCCGTCTTCACTGTGGAAGATGAGAAGTGTTTGCCCACTCCAGAACTGCTGCTTTTGGGTGTTGAAAGACCTGAGTCAGATTGAGGTGACGAGAGAGAAGGTCCTACAACTGATAGACAAATTAAAAACTGACAAGTCACCAGGCCCAGATGGCATACATCCAAGAGTTCTGAAAGAACTCAAAGGTGAAATTGTGGCTCTCCTGAAAAAAAAAAAAGTAATCTCTCTTTGAAATCTGCCTCCGTTCCTGAGGACTGGAAGGTAGCAAATGTCACCCCCATCTATTAAAAGGGTTCCAAAGGAGATCCAGGAAATTAAAGGCCAGTCAGTCTGACTTCAATACCGGGAAAGTTGGTGGAAACCGTAAATCAAAGAGAGAATTAGTAGGCTCATTGATGAACAAAAGTTATTGAGGAAGACTCAGCATGGGTTCTGTAAGGGAAGATCTTGTCTCACTAATCTGTTAGAGTTCTTTGAGGGGGTGAACAAACATGTGGACAAAGGATTTACTTACAAATACCAAGCATTTGCAGATGATGTAATGTTTAT
Source organism: Heteronotia binoei (assembly GCF_032191835.1). Lineage (NCBI taxonomy): Eukaryota > Metazoa > Chordata > Lepidosauria > Squamata > Gekkonidae > Heteronotia > Heteronotia binoei. The sequence continues at coordinate 1,424,536 of NC_083233.1, forward strand.
AAATGAAAACCCCATACAAGTCAGACCTTTGTTGTTAGCCAAAATACAAGAATATGGGGAGTTGGCAGTGTCAGACGATGGAGGTTCAAAGTAAACGGACTTCCATTTGTTACAATGTTAAGTTGTTTATTTGATATCTCAAGGTTCTGGACAAAGGAGCATTGGAACTGATACCAATTGGCAGGAAAAGCAATGCTTTAAACAGTGTACATCAAAGGATTTCTAAACAATACTACATTCTCACACTTCTAGGATACATGTAACACCTTCCCTGCCCCTTATCGCTTGTGGTTCTTCTTCTTACGGAGAAGCCCTGCTGGCTCTCCTTGAGGCATGCTATCTTCAAAGGGTTGTTGCTTTTATTAGTACTATGAAGAGGAATTCACAGCAGGGGTTAGTAACATCTCTGTCTCTACTTTGATATGCAAGGCCTCTGTTTCATGGTTAGTAGCAAATGCTCAAAATGGAGTTAGTCATGTCAAGCTACACAGTGCATTTCAGTAATATTTATCATAAAACAATATTAAGATTCTCCAGTGTCTGACAGGCAGGACTTTGTATTAATAAAGAAAAATCAAAACTTCTATGTAAAAATATGCAAATAAATAAGCAACAAGAATTGCAGAGACTAACGGGCTGTGAAGTTACCTCCAAGGTAAAATATTTGGGTGTGGAGATAACAATGAAGAATATTGATTTGTTCAAAAATAATGATGAGAAGCTATGGCGTAAAATGGATGAAGATATGTTAAAGTGGAATAAACTTAATTTGTCACTGTTGGGTAGAATAGCCGCAATTAAAATGAATATTCTACCAAGAATAATGTATTTGTTTCAAACTATTCTGATTGTGAAAGACAGTAAACAATTTAATAGATGGCAAAGAAAAATTTCAGAGTTTGTGTGGGCGGGGAAGAAACCAAGAATTAAAATGAAAATTTTAATAGATGCAAAAGAGAGAGGCGGATTTCAATTACCAGACTTAAAATTATATCATGAAGCAGTTTGCTTAGCATGAATAAAAGAATGGATAATGTTGTTAAACAAAAAACTCTTAGCATTGGAAGGTCATGGAAATAAATTTGGCTGGCAAGCTTATATGTATTATGGGGGAAAAGAGATAGACGGCTTTTTCTCTCACCATTATATAAGGAACAGCTTGCTAAATACATGGATGAAATATAAGAAATATGGAGATGAGAGAAAACTGTTATGGATAGTGCCAGCAGAAGTGATAAAAATAACAGCTGAGACAGGTGAAGAAAAGTGGTTGTCATATAATCAACTATTAAAAATACAAAGTGGCAAAATAGAATTGAAACTGCTGAAGAGCTGAATAATAAATATGATTGGTTTCAAATGCAACAAATAAAGAGCTTGGTGGAGAATGACATTAAAACTGAAGGAATAAGAAAAGAGCAAACGGAAATGGAAAAAGTTCTGCTGGGGACAATGAAAAATTAATTTCAAAATTCTATAAATTACTTTTAAAATGGTCTACGGAAGATGAAGTAGTGAAATCTCAAATGATTAAGTGGGCAATTAAAGAAATACAGATGGAAACGTGGGAATATTTGTGGAAGAACTCTATGAAGCTTTTGACGCATCATAGTATTAAAGAGAACTGTTTTAAAATTATGTATAGATGGTATATGACTCCTAAGAAATTGGCAAAGATGAATAATAAGATGCCAGATAGATGTTGGAAATGTAAAAAACATGAAGGTTCGTTCTACCATATGTGGTGGACTTGTGAAAGAGCAAAAAAGTATTGGCAGATGATTCAACAAGAAATTTCTAGGCTCTTGGGATATGAATTTTAAAAAGTTGCAGAGACTTTTCTGTTGGGATTACAAATGGAAAAATTTCCTAAAGAAGATAGAACTATAATTTGGTACTTGCTTTCAGCTGCTAGGACATTATATGCGCAGTTGTGGAAGCAAGAAAAAACCAGAGAAACGGGATTGGATTGTAAAAGTTATGACATGGAGTGAAATGGACAATATAACAAGAATTTTAAGAGACTATGATTTAGAAATTTTTAAGATGGAGTGGAAAAAATTCAGAAGATATGTAGAAAAAGAGTGGAAAATAAAAGAACACTGGGCAATTTTTGATAATGATTAAGTCTTAGGAAAAAGAAGAATACTAATTTTTGTTTTTATTAGTTAAGGGTACCTTTAAACATTAGTACTTTAAGTGAATAACACCGGCGGGGGTCAAGTAACGAGGGGAGGGGTGGGTAGAAAGTAATATATGGGATAGATAAAAGAAGTTATTAATGATGCAAGAAATATAATTTGTTACCATATGTTACCAAATAAAATTGTTTTAACTCCAAAAACATGTGGACAAAGCCGACCCAATAGATGTTGTTAATCTTGACTTCCAGAAAGCTTTTGATAAAGTTCCTCATCAAAGGCTCCTTAGTAAACTTGAGAGTCATGGAGTAAAAGGACAAGTCCTCTTGCAGATCAAAAGTTTACTAATTAATAGGAAACAGAGAGTGAATATAAATGGGCGTCAACATGGCAAATGAGGTTCAACGTGGCCAAGTGCAAAGTAATTCACATTAGGGCCAAAAATCCTAACTATCCGGAGGGGTGACATGATAGAGGTTTACATGACAGAGGTTTGCATTGACTCACGTTCACAGTATGATGTGTTGGTTAAAAAGGCAAATGCAATTTTGGGCTGTATCAACAGAAGCCTGTCGGTCACTTCCGGGTTCCTGTCCTGCATCTCGACCTGTGTTATTAGTGACAGGCTGCTTCGGCAGGCCGCTGCGCCAGCCCCGTGGGTCCCACAATGATGGGACGGATGCCACAGGGACGAGCTCGAAACACTCTATAACCCCTCAAAAGAACAGCAGTCTAGCTCGCTTCCCCCAAGCCCTGCCGCCATAAGCCTCAAGGGGGCTCATTTTGCGGCATCTCCCGGCGGGAGGGTGGCACCCGCACAGGACACATATAAATGAAAAAGGGGGCACAGGGCTATCAGAAACAGCTGGCGGAGGGAGTCGGGAGCCCACCCCACTGGGGGATCCACACCCCGAAAGTGATGAAGGTGGCGCAGATCGAGCCAACAGAGCAAACGGGGGTGGAGCAGAGGGAGGATGACTTAGCCCACCCCCATCAAGGAAGGAAGGAAGGAAGGAGGGAGGGAGGGAGGAAGCAAGGAGGGAGGGAGGGAGGGAGGAAGGAAGAAAGGAGGGAGGGAGGGAGGAAGGAGGGAGGGAGGAAGGAAGAAAGGAGGGAGGAAGGGAAGGGAAGGAAGGAAGGCCAGCTGCCCCCTCCCGCCAGCCGCCCCCTCGCTTTTGGCCCCCTCCCTCCCTGCCTACCTGCCTCGGGGGGGGGGCTTACCGTCTCGCAGGGCACGGGTGGCGGCCTCCCCTCCGGGCGGGCGGGTGGGCTGGCCAGGAGGCGCAGCAGCAGCAGCGCGAGGAAGAGCAGGAGGCGGCGGCGGGCAGCCCCTTCCCGGGCGGCGATGCGGCGGCTGGTGCTGGTGGCGGCGCTGCTGGCCCACTGCTTGGACCCCCTTCCCCCTCGCCGTGGCAGTGCAGCCAGGCCGCTGGGCCTGCAGGGAGGGCGGGGTGGGGCGAGGCGCCGGCGGCCTCCTCGCAGCTCGGACGCCCTTCCCCTCGCTGTGGCAGCCGCAGCTTTGCCACTGGGCCTTCAGGGAGGGCGGGGCGCCGGCGGCCTCCTCGCCGCTCGGACGCCCTTCCCCCTCGCTGTGGCAGCCACAGCCAGGCCTCTGGGCCTGCAGGGAGGGCGGGGCGTCTTGGCGGCCTCCTCGCTGCTCGGACTCCCTCCCCCCAACCCGGGGCCTCCCGCCATGCCGCCGCAGGCACTGCTGGCCCGCCTCCCGCTCCGGCCACCGCTGCCATTGTCCCGCCGCCGCCTCCCCCGCGCCGCCTTCCCTGCCCGCCCGCGCGGCCCGTTGGCTCCTCTCGCTGGATAAACCGGGACTTCTAATGGTCCCGGGATAGCCAGCCCGGGAGGCGGGAATTTGGAGGCAGGAGCGGGACTTTCCCGGGCTACCAGGACGATCTGGCCACCCTAGGTGGCTGAGAGGTGATATGATCACCATCTTCAAGTACTTGAAGGGCTGTCATATAGAGGATGGTGTAGAATTGTTTTCTGTGGCTCCAGAATGTAGGGCCAGAACTAATGGGTTGAAATTAAACCAAAAGAGTTTCCGGATCAACATTAGAAAGAACTTTCTGACTGTTAGAGTGGTTCTTCAATGGAACAGGCTTCCTCAGGAGGTGGTGGGCTCTCCTTCCTTGGAGGTTTTTAAACAGAGGCTAGATGGCCATGTGACAGCAATGAAGATTCTGTGAATTTAGGGGGAGGTATTTGTGAGTTTCCTGCATTGCGCATGGGGTTAGACTAGATGACCCTGGAGGTCCCTTCCAACTCTATGATTCTAAGATTATGCATGGGATAGAGAAGGTAGAGAAAGAAGTACTTTTCTCCCTTTCTTACATTACAAGAACTTGTGAACATTCAATGGAATTGCTGAGCAGTCGGGTTAGAATGGATAAAAGGAAGTACTTCTTCACCCAAAGGGTAATTAGCATATGGAATTCACTGCCACAGGAGGTGGTGGTGGCTGTAAGCAAAGACAGCTCCAAGAGAGGATTGGATAAACAGATTGGATAAACATCAGTGGCTATTAGCCACAGCTTATTGTTGGCATTCTCTGTCTGAGGCAGTGATGCTCTGTATCTTTGGTGCTTGGGGGGAGCAACAGTGGGAGAGCTTCTAGTGTTCTGGCCCCACTGGTGGATCTCCTTATCGCACTTGGGGGGTTTTGCCACTATGTGACACAGAGTGTTGGACTGGATGGCCCACTGGCTTGATCCAACGTGGCTTCTCTTATGTTCTCAACCTACTGCCCATCAGGTTCATTGAATGCCCTTGAGTTCTAGCATTTTGGGAGAGAGAGAAAAATTTATTTTTGTCAGCATTCTCCACTCCATGCTTAATTTTATAAACTTCTACCATGTCTCCCCCCCACCCTTAGTAATCTCCTTTCTAAACTGCAAAGTCCCAGATTCTTCATCCTTCCCTCCTAGGAAAGATTTTCCAACCCCCTCATCATCATGGTCATTTCCTAGCTCTGCACTAGGGGACCAGAACTGTATGCAGTATTCCAAAGGAGGCTGCACCATAGATCTATGCAGGGGCATTTTAATGTAGGCTACTTTATTCTCAGTCTCAATCCCGAGTTTGCCTTTTTTGCTACTGGAGCACCCCCCCCTCCCCCTGCCCCCCCCAAGATCTTTTCCCCTCTCAGTCTCAGCAAGTGCTGACCTGATTAGCCTCTAATGGAAGTTGGAACTCTTTTGTCCCAATGGACATCACTTGACACTTAGCAGCACTGAGCTTCATTGGCCACCTTGTCACCCGCTCACCCTGTTTGTGGAGGTCCTCTTGGAGCTCTTCACAGCCATCCTGAATAATTTTGTGTCATCTGCAAACTTGGTTCTCTACACTACTCTCCTCTAGTTACAGATCATTTGTGAGTAAATTAAACAGTAGTGGCCCCAATACTGAACTTTGTGGGACCCCACTGCTTCTTTTCCTCCATTGGGGGAACTGCCCATTGATTCCTACTCTTTGCTTCCTGTCATTTAACCAGTTTTTAATCCATAAGAGATCCTGTCCTCTTATCCCATGGTATGGTATTATTTTCAGCCTCCCTCTGGTTACTTATATTGATTGGAAAAAATTGATTTTCTCTATTACAATAGATAGATGGTTTGTTCCACACCATTCCCTCTGTGGAGCCAGTTTTCCCTACTTGTTTCTCCAGAAGGGTAGGGGGTGGGCAAAGAGAAAAAAAGGGGAAAATGCAACCAAAGAAGAATGGCTCCCCGGGAATCCTGCAGGATTCCACCCCCCCACTTAGGGTCTGCAGCAATGATTGATCCCTCTAAGCTGTGTAGTCCTGTGAGCAAAAATTCTACTTCATGAGCTCCTGGCATTGCAGCTGTGAGCTGCTGCATAAACTAGTTTGCTCTGGGGCCATTGTCCCTGAGCTAGGGCAAAAATGTGTGAGCTGGAGGCTAAAGAACTGTGAACTAGCTCACACTAACTTAGCTCAGAGGGAACCCTGGTTTGCAGCATTCTAAAGTCATGGTCTGAGCTTCCAGGGCCTAATGATGCATTTATAGCCATTAAAGAATGTTCTGACATGAGAAGAAAAGGCTGAATAAAAGTATTCATTATCTGTGCCTTGCTAATAAATCTTGGGTTACAATTTGTTGGTGTTTGCAATTGATGGATTGTAGGAAAATTTGTGTCAGAAAAGTGCACATGTGCATCTTTTTGATTTTAGAATATATTTTTTGTGGCTTTGGAAAAGTTAAATATAAATGAATTCTGGAAAAAGTTTTATTAGCGATATAGCTGGGATCATTTCAGGTATAAAGTGCTGCAATCCCAGATATAATGTTGGGGGGGGGGGGGGGAGAAGTGGAGAAGCCTTAAGGGGCTTGTGTTTTTTAATGGAAAAATCTTATATTGAATAATTCTGACTAAAATATAGTGTGATTCATGTAGAAACAGAAAAAAGAGATCTCTTTATCATTTGGATTTTGATTATTAAGAAAATGCAATTGAAGTTTCCTGTTCTGGATATAGAAATCATCATTAAAGTTCCACAGTTTGAGGGTAATTGTTATCAGTCTCTTGGTCATCATAAATGCAAACTTGTTTGCCACAATTTTTATACAGAGAAGAAACAGGGCTTTAATAATTTGATTCAAGGGAGCTTCTAACGGTAGATACATTAAAATCAGATATAGATTTTGTTTTTACCAGAACATTTATCTTGTCAGTTTTCTGTTGAGCTGCCTTTCATAAATCCTAGTTTTCAAAAGTGGTTAATATTCTGAGCAGTAAAATGTACAGTTGAATTTTGGTTATATGTTTTCCTTTGTGTAATGCTGGTAGTGGGCTGTGGGTCTTGTTCTGTACACTATATTTATCAGACAGGAATTTTAGTTTTAAGGTTACTTAAAACAGAGGTCTAACTGGAGACCCTCATCTCTGCCTCCAACTGAAGGAAGTCAACTTTGCCCAGCTTCCATTTGACCAAATTAGAAGGGGCAAAAGACTTAAGTTTGGAATTAGAGCCCAAAGGATTTCATTTAACCATTTTTTAAAACAGGGGTGGGGAACCTTTTTTCTGCCAAGGGCCATATGGATATTTATAACATCATCCGTGGGCCATAAAAAATTATCAACTTAAAAAACAGTGCTTCACCGAGGGGGAATGATTCAGGCCAGCAAAATTAATGCAAATAATTGTTTTTCTATTTGAAGTCATGTGGAGAGAGCCTAATCTGGCACACACACACACACACACACACACCTGGCCCTCTGCCCTAGGCAAATGCATAGGTCCAGGGCTTTTTTGTAGAAAAAGCCCAGCAGGAACTCAGTAGCATATTAGACCACATTCCCTAATATTAGCATATTAGGTCACACACTCATTAGCATATTAGGCCACATCATCTGGGATAATCAAGTGCAAACTGAACTGTGGCAGTAACTTTTCCAGGCCCTGCAGCAATTCTGGCTGACCAGCCAGGCCCCAGGGAGGCTGCCTCACAGTACATCTGGGCCCTGTGATCCCTGCCTGGCCCTGGGGAGGCTGCTGCACAGCGTGGCTGGGCCCCACGATCCTCGCTGGCCAGCCAGGCCCCAGAGAGGCTGCCACATGACTCGGCTCGGCTCATCAACCCCCAAGGGCCACACCAAGTGATCTTGAGGGCCGCATATGGCCCTCGGGATAGAGGTTCCCCACCAGTGTTTTAAAAGAAGTAAATTAACTGAAATTAGCTGACTTAGATTATTCAGAAAGAAAGAAAAAAAGTTTTATTAAAGGGATATATACATAAAGATAAGGAAAGAACTCATGTATAAATTTCAGTTTAAATTGTCAATTGAATACTTATTAGGTTTATTATGAACCTACATTGTTTTTTTTAGCAGATAACAGGACGAAACCTCTAACTAAAGATTACATTTTGTTTGGCTAACTTCCAGCCCACGACTTGGAATATAAGTGTTTGGGTAAAGGAGTTAAAGGTTATTTTGCTATCTAGTCCTGCTATTAAACTACATCGAATGTTCCTAAAGTTCACACTTGCTCTTAGCCAAAAGGCCAAGAAGAGATCATGTTCCCACACAGTGAGAGGGTGAAACCCCTCCATCCATTCAGCCTTCTACCTTTTTATTTCTAAAGAGCTCCTGCTTTCCTGTTTTTTGTTGCGTACAATGTCTGGCAAGTGTTTTGTTAACTGGAAATTAAAGCTTATAGCTTTTCAGGTTCAGAAATGAGAACACCACAGTCAGAACCTCATGACATGAAAACTAGTGGGTCTCAACAAAAGACTTTCAACAGAGTTCTCTGAGGCAGGTGCAAGTTTGCCAATCTCATGGGATTATAAATTGTTTCTCTGTGATGTTAAAGAAATAAAACCAAGGGTCAATATATCTGTACCAATTAGTACCAACCTTACCTAGAACCTGTTTCTGCTTCTTTGTGTTTTGTCTTCTGGTAATTGACTTATGAGAACTTTAAGTTTCTCTTGCTTAGGTGAATATTGGAGTTCTCCCAAAGCAACATTAGTTCTCTGATCTTCTGACACTGCAGTTTAAGGTAAGCACCTTGTTGTGTCTTGTAATGAAATCCGGAAGTACTGCACAGCGACGCGGCAGAAGTGACCAAAGGAAGTCCCCTGGTCACTCGGTGTAGCGCGTGAAAGTACTCCGCCAATTAAGATCTGTGGCGGGAAGTTTGACTGGCCAGGATTGGACTGGGCCAGTTGGAGGGCTGTTCCGGGTATTGTATATAAAGTGGGACCCGGCCCGTGTTTCGCCTCTTTTGATGTACCAGCTAATAAAGTATGTTGCCTTCAACACGTCTCGTCATCGAGTACATTACACACCTGTTTCTGTTTCTTTAAAAAATAATAAACTCTATACAAGGCAATAAACTGTGTCTTGATTTTTCCAGGCTCCCTGTTTGTTTGTTCCTTTTTTCTTCTATGAAATTGATGTATGTGGGTGTTGAATTTGGATAGGCCTCTGATTCAGCAGGAGCTCATGGGAGCACAGTTCCTGAACTTTTCTGAGGGTTCCCCCTCTTCCTCCCCTGCTACCTTGTCCATGGAATAGTAGATGCAGCTTCATAACAATCCCTGGATCAGGAGAGCGGGCAGCCAGCCAGCCACCAGGGGCTTTGCCACACCCCCAGCAGTCCTCATTAACCCTGGAGAAGCCCACACCACCCTTTCTCCAACTCTTATGTGATTTTGGGTGGTGGTTGGCTTGCTGGCATTTTGACTGGGGGGCAGCTGGCCCAGGAGAGCCCCAGGCAAGCAAGGCCTGCTTGGGCTGGCTATATCTCTAGCCAGCCCAAGCAGGCCTCACTCGCCTGGGGCTTTTCTTTCTTGCATAGGGTTGCTTTTGGCTGTGGGGGGAGTTATGCTAATGAGCTCTGCCACCTATTTTTCTACCCCTGGTTTCCTCAATATGATTTTGCTAATAGATTTACCCAGATGCAGAGAACTCAGTGAAACCTGTCAGAACCTGCCCAGTCCCTGAAGGTTTCCATACCCCATAATACAGGGGTGTGGGGGGGCACACCTGCCTTAGGAGAAGCAGCCCTGTCTAGCCTGGTGTGGATTTCCAAAATCTGCGCTGCCCTATTCTTGAAGAATAAGAATTAAAGAAATAATTCTATTTAATTAAGCATTGCTATCATGCCGTATGGTTAATGAATAGCAAGATTATAGCATTTGTTTTCAGATTTATGGTTATTGTTAAAATTCATATGCTAATTTCTTATTGCTTCGTTCTCTATAAAAATGCAGAGAATTTCCAAAGGTTCTTTAAGTTGTTGTTGGGTTTTGTTAATATTAAATCTGGTTTTGATTATCTGTCAATTTGTGATTATTTATATGGTTGTTCATTAATCATATATTAGGTTTTTCTGGGGAGACATGTTGGTATTTTACAGTTTTCTTGCACATGGATCATGATATGGCCTGTGTGAAGAAAAAAGGGGTATCATGATGGGCTACAGAATTTCCCCAGAAATTTACTCCTGGCCCTTTCCAGTAATCACACAAAGGAATTGAAAAGACATTTCCTTTATGGAAGCACACCTGTACACCAGTGTCAAGACGTGGAACTTCGAGTAAAGACAGATCATAGTGTTGTAACAATTAATCCATTTATTGAGAACAAACAGTCAGCAGAGAGGCAGATTGAGTTTGATACCGGTCCAAGGTTGGGACCAGCCTTTTCTACATTTCTAAAAGCAGGAAACAATACAGCCCTTTTCACACTCGCAGAGACAGCCGGGTCTTCCCAGGGCTTTATCTCTTTCTCAGAGGAAGAGTCCTTGAAGCTGTGGACTTCAAAGCCGCAGATGGCTTTTCGGCTGGGTGTGAGATTTTACTCTTTCACTCTTTGCGGTTACAATATGCTTGGGGAAAGGGCACTTGCTATAATTCTCAGGGTTAGTAAAGCAGAGTTCATATTAAGGTACAACATGGCGTTAGTCATGTCAAGCATCTCTAATCTACAATTCAGTTCCAGTAAGTTACACGTCTGACACACCAGTACAGCCTTCCAAGTAGCAATGAACTTCTTTCAAACAATTTTGCCTAAAAGAACTGGCTGCATCCTGATTTATTGAATTTATTAAGCAGGGTTGCCAATCCTCAGGTGGAGGCAGGGAATCCCCTGGTTTGGAGACCCTCCCTCAGTTTCAGGGTTATCAGAAAGTATGGGGGGTGGGTAATGTCTGTTGGGCACTCCATTATACCCTATAGAGATTGATTCCCATACAGTATAATGGAGAATTGGTCTGTGGGTATCTGGGACTCTAGGGGGGTGTCTCTTGAAGTAGAGGCACCAAATTTTGAGCATAGAATCTGCTGTCTCTCCTCAAAACACTTCCCAAGTTTCAAAAAGTTTGAACCAAGGGGTCCAATTCTGTGAACCCCAGAAGAAGGTGCCCCATCCTTCATTATTTCCAAATGGAAGGAACATATTTAAAAGAAGTATGGTTCCTTTAAATGTGATAGCCAGAACTCCCTTTGGAGTTCAGTTGTGCTTGTCACACCCTTGGTCCTGACTCCACCCTCAAAGTCCCCAGATATTTCTTGAGTTGGACCTGGCAACCCTATTATTAAGTTTGAAGGGGGTTTATTTTTTTTGGAGGGGGGGAAGAGGAAATATGAGCATTATATAGTGACTGCAGATATGCCCCCTAGAGAAGGAAGTCATTAACTTAAACGTTCTGCTTATAAGAAATGACCTGAAGATCTGTTTTTATTTTTCTTCATCTGTTTTTTTTTGTGTGTGAACTCAGTATGGGACTGAATGAAGTATTTAAAATATTTCAGAATCAAGTTTCATTATCTCATCCTGTTTCCGCAGTGGCTTGACAGCATGACCTCCACCCTGAAAGCCCAGGGCAAAAGACTTGCAGAAGAAGTCCACCTTCCTGCTAATGTCAAGTTCTGTGCAGCTCTCATCAACTCAGCCTCTTTGATTTGAATCATATAAGGAGTTTATTGAAGAGATACATATTCACAGCAAGATGTTTCTTGTTAGAACTGACCTCATAGGATAGGGTCAGATATTTATACATTAAGTACGGCAGTTAATGACATAAACAGGGATGGTGCATGGAAGTAGGCCAGGTAGGTGGGCAGGGCGCATTGTCAAACACTGGAATACAATTATGGTACTGCTTAGCATAACTGACTCCATTTTCCTATCATTGATACTAACCCTGAGAAAGCTTGCTGCATATCAAAGTAAAGGTCACAGAATGTTACTAACAATAGTGGTGAACAGTCCTTTCCCTGCAAACTAACAAAAGATACTTTCCTTTGAAGATAAGGGCCTCAGGGCTGGCAATTCGGCCATCCCTGTGAAGCAGCTAAACAAAGAGATAAGAGGAAGTACCTGTGTGAAAGTTAGCACCTAGACTTAGCCATGTTTAGATGTGTGGGATTTTGCGTACCAAGGTTTGATGTAGAATTCTTTAAGTGATGTGCTCATGTGCAACAATGTATCAGTTCCAATCTCTCTTCGTTCAGATGTCATGAGTTCTCTAAATAAACCTATACTTTGTATCAAATCGAAGTCTGGTTAATCTGAAGTTCCACTGTCTGACATGCATGGCATGTTTCCTCATCTCAAAGGGTGTTTGGAGCTGCTCTGAATGCCTCCAAACTGAAGAAACATGCCATGTCACCATCCCTACTGTAAGCCAAAATGCCCTCAAAACAAGGTTGGGGAATTGACAAGTGGGTACCTATGGCTTAAAAAGGATCTAGAATCTATGTATACAGGATTCCACTTCTAGAAATTATTGCTTAAATTTACCAAGGACAGTAATTAAGTAAAACAATTAAAAATTTATTGTAGAAAAATATAGAACACATATACAAGGTAATGAATACATACAACACACATACAGTCCTAATAAAAATAGAAAGAAATGCATAGAAGTAACATAAGGATGGACAAATAGGGTGATAATTACCGATCGTAGTTTTCAAGGAAGGCTCCAATGGTGACAAACGAGGACTAGGGGGAAGGGACCCTCAACTGATCAGGAATCAGGGATTTATCTAGACAGCGGAACTGGGGTACTACTAGATGCACACCTGTGGGGAGCTGGGTCACAGGTTATAAGGACTACCTGTCACCATGTGAAATTGGTGAGGGAAGTACTCAGCACTTTGTATGAACATAAGCTATACGCTAAACTATCTAAGTGCGAATTCTACAAAACAGAGTTGGACTATTTGGGATACTGAGTATCTGGGAAGGGGCTAGCCATGGATCCCGCCAAGATACAAGCTCTATTATATTGGGAACCCCTGAGGAAACGTAGACAGCTCCAATCATTCCTTGGATTCGTGAATTTTTACCATAATTTCATTCAGGCTTTGCACACACCATGTTACCACTGACGGACCTACTTAAAACAAAATGGAAATGTCCGGAAGTGAAAAGACCAGGGGCCAAACTAACATGGACAGCCAAGTGTCAGGAGGCGTTCAATAAATTGAAAACACTGTTCACTAGTGAACCTATTCTTAGTCACCCCGATGAATTGTGACCTTTCGTGGTCCAATGCGACGCCTCCAATGTTGCAGTAGGAGCAATATTGATGCAGGCTGATGATGAGGGGAGATTACAACCATGAGCATATATTTCTAAGAAATTTTCCCAAGAACAACGGAATTGGTCCGTGTGGGACAAAGAAGCATTTGCTGTGACTTTTGCATTAAAAACCTGGAGGTCTTGGCTAAAGGGAGCTAGAGTCCCATTCGAAATTTGGACAGATCACAAAAACTTGGAGGCCCTTACGGGGCATAGAAAGTTGACTGAGGAACAAATCCGGTGGGCGGGGTTTTTCGCCAAATTCGATTCTACCTTAAAGCACATCCCAGGATCGAAGAATTTCTTAGCTGATGCGTTATCTCGGCTTCTCCAACACAATAGTAAAAAAGAAGAAGTTATTGCCTTTATCATATCACCCGACCACTTAGTCGGGGTAGTTACCACTAGATCCAAAACCAAGAAAAGTAACACCGGAGAAAGTTGGGGAGGAGAGAGACTGATAAAAGAAGTAGAGAAAGAGGGAGATTCCAAACCTGAAGGAGTCACCAAGGGAGAAGGAGGATTCTGGTACCGTGAAGGGAAACTCTACGTACCAGAAAGCCTCCGAGGAGAAGTACTACAACTCTGCTATAATAGCAAAATCTTAGGACACTTCGGCTATATAAAGACATTACATTTGGTAAATCGACAATTCTGGTGGCCGCATATGAAAAGAGACATTTCAGAATATGTATCTACTTGCCCTGTATGCATCATGGCGAAGAAGAGGGGAGGGAACCCCCCTGGATTATTACAACCCCTAGAGACCGCTGAGAGACCGTGGTCGGTGGTCTCCATGGACTTTATTGTAGAGCTTCCTATTTCTCAAGGGAAAACTGTAATATTGGTTGTAGTGGACACTTTCTCGAAACAAGCCCATTTCATTCCATGCCCACAATTGCCAAATGCGAAGAAGTTAGCATACTTGTTTTTCCAACAGGTGGTTAAACTACATTCGTTCCCTGATAAGATCATTAGTGACAGGGGCCCGCAGTTCGTTGCCAACTTCTGGCAGGAGTTTTGCAAACTAACAGGTATAGAACAAGGTCTGAGCTCAGCATACCATCCTCAGACCGACAGACAGACGGAAAGGTTAAATGCGCTTCTAGAACAATATTTACGGTGCTATGTAAATCACCAACAGTCGAACTGGGTGGAATTGCTGCCTTTTGCAGAATACGGATATAATAAAAGTGTTCACAGTTCCACCAAAACATCCCTTTCCGAGTAGTGAATGGTTACGAGGGGAAACCTTTCCCATTATTACCCGGAGGTGAATCCACTGAATTACCTTCTTCGTTTGAACATTGGTGGGGAACCTTAGGAAAAGAATGGAAGGTGATACAAGAAAACTTGGAGGCAGCCAAAGACACCTACAAAAAACATTATGATAAAAAGCACACTCCAGTTTGGGGTTTCAAAGTGGGAGAGACAGTATTTCTTTCAACCAAGAACCTACCAATGCCTTAGCCATCTAAGAAGTTGGGTTACAAAATTCCTGGGTCCATTCAAAATAAAAAGAGTCATAAATAAAGTGACAGTGGAATTCGAACTACCAAAGATGTTTAGTAGAATTCACCCTGTCTTTCATTGCAGCCTATTACGCCAGGATCCTGGAGCTATGGCTTGGCACCCTTGACCACCAGCTCCACAACCTATCCAAGTCGAGGGTCAGAGTCACCATGAGGTGCAAGAAATCCTGGATGCAAAATTGAAAAGGGGGTGCTACATTTTTTAATTAGATGGAAACATTTTCCTCCTAGTCACGATGAATGGGTGGAGGCTTCAAATGTAAGAGACACCAGATTAATAAAGAAATTCTACCAATTGAATCCAGAAAACCCCTGGAAAAGATCTTAGGGGGGACAGTATGTCAAGCATGTTAATTTTATACAGTATTGAAATCTGCTTGCTTTTCCTTCACGCTTTCTTTCTTTTCCCATAGCTGCATATTAAAGCTAACCACCCCCCCTTTACTTTCTCACTTCCTTTTCCCTTTTCCCACCTTGAAGTAGCAAATATAGGAATGCAGTAACTTTGATGATAGAGTGTCAGAACTTGTACTTTCCCTGCTTGCCAAGCTTAGCCATGTTAGCCTAACCGACTCCATCTTGTGTGTTGATACTAACCCTGTATGCTCATAGCTAGACCTTTGATCAAAGTGCTTTGCATTTCAAACAAACTGTGACTGCCGGGGGAATGACAGATAGCCCCTGGGAATAGCCTGCAGGTGTCCTTTGAAGGCAACTGCCCAGGACATCGCAGCAGGACTCCTTCCTCCCTCTGCTGATAACAGACTCTGGGAACAGACCAGTGTCTCTGAAAGTGTGAGAACCAGCCTGATTGTTTCTGTAACAACTGCATAAAATTGTAACCAATGCTAAACCCGTTATCAGAGTTATTCTGCGCCTTCATGAACTTAGTTCTCAATAAACGCCTATACTTTGTAACCAAGTACAGGGCCTCGTTTGAAGTTCTTCAAGTTCTGACATAGAGGGAAAGGAGGCGCCTCCCTTGAACAGTTCCCATTCATTGTTTATCAACTATAGCAAGAATGCATGGGACCGAGGGAAGTTTCAACTGCAAGATAGTAGTTTGCATAGTTGTAATAGTTCACACATCCTTGTTATGTCCTTAAGCTATCTTTCCTATGCTCTTTGATGTAATCCTTAAAATCCCATGCTATGGTCAACTCCGTATCACTTTCATGGTATTCCACCTTGAAGCAACAATAGATTATCAATAAACTGAGACTTTGTATTCACCAATTGCTTGGTTACTTGAAACTCCCATGCTTAACATTACCTTGAGCCCTTAGGGGATGGGAGGTACAGGGGTGGATGACAGGTGGTCAGCTGGTACATGACTTCAGAAAAAGGGGAGGCTCCGCAATGACCATAAGGGCTGGACTTATACAGTAGCCAATAGACAGTTTATTGGGGGCACTTGATTGGATGCCCATATCTGGCCAATGAGCAGACTTGGCCCTGGTTATCTCATTGGACTTCCAGGTAACAATGTGCCAAAGGGGGAGGCTCCAGGATGACCATTAAGGGAAAGAATGGGAGAAATTATTGGGGTGGGGGTGATTAAAACTATCAAAATTATCTAAAAAGGTGACAATAGATGACCAAATTGCTACCTAAGGTAACACCCGGTTTATACAAAGACACTTGGCTCTAGGTGAAGATGTTCTTCCTTTTCTTCATCCCTCTACTGGCACCAGTCTTTGTCTTGGGTTCTGTTGGACAAAGGCTTAGGCAGTCTGACAGGATCCACACCTAAGATAAGCTTGATGGCCTTATGCATAGGTGACATCTGTTGAGTACGTGAGCCTCTCACTTCTCTGTAATGGAGTCTGGCACTGCAGGAAGATAGCTGCTGGTGATATTAGCCTTCCAATATGGATTCTATGGTCAAGGCTGGAAACCGCTTGCCTGGACAGTTCCTGGCAGCGCACCTTTTTCCTCTGCAACGGCTGAGATGGAGATCGCACGAAGCAACTGGAAACCCATCTGTTCTCCTGGTTAGCACTTCTCTAGAGACAAGGAGTGTTGCTGCAACGTTGAGGCTGTTAGTACTCACACATAAGTCCCTTCATTCTGGTAGACAAAACCCATGTTCTCCTGGCAGATGTGTGTGAGTTGAGTCTCCAGGCACCCTGGCAACCAAACGGGTGACTACGATGTTCTGAAATTAGGGGTCTTTTTCTCACACCACCCAGACTTAGGCAGGGCGAGGTGCAATGCACTTCCTCAGCATGAAGGAGTTCAGAGCAGATCCAAACAACTCTGACCTGAAGAAATACTCCATCCCCCCCACCCAGCCTCCTCTGGACCCGGACAGGGCTGAGTGGGGCTCACAGTGCATTTCCTTGCCTCAGAGGCATTCATGTGCTCTGCCCCCTCTGGACCCAGAAGGAAGTGAGCAGGGGCTGTGGGGCAGCACACACACCTTGCCTGGGGCACTGGAAACCCCATTACCAGCACTGGACATAAGCAATCCAAGCCACGAAACAGTGGCAGTAAAGCTTTTCAAATAGTGCTCAGTCCCCACCCCCAATTGTTAAATGTCTTTTCTTTGGAAATGAAACTCCAAACCATTCTTCCCAGCAGTTCTGATAAGGCACCTGCTAATCAAGGTCAGAGAGAAGTGAGGCTGTGGCTCTTGTCAATCTGCTGTGCACTCCATTCCATTCTAAGATTACACAATGAGCAAAGCCAGGCAAAGCAAAATTATAGCTGATCAGCAAAATGCATTATAAAAGGCAAAATCCCATTACTTATATCCAGAAGATCAACATTGGGGATTAACTGATATAAGATCACTGACGAGAGATGCTTCCTTGACAGCTACAGAGGAAAGGGCTTGTCCAGGGTCCTCACCACTAACCGAGCTATAATCTGAGTGGCAAAGTTCTTGAAAAGAGCTCCCCACATCTGAAAAGCACCCAGCGTAAGCCCAGGGCAAGGGCAGGAGTACTGAAATATGGAAGGCAGTGTATTTGTTCCTGAAGGCCAACTGTTCCTGAACTTTACCCTGAGAAGGGTGGGTCAAAGAAATCCATCTAACCCAAATTCCCTCTGGACTGCATGAATTCCATTCCAGAAAACCAGAAGTGTCACAGCACAGGTTCCAAGACACAGTACAGATCACTGAGCCACATATTTAGGAGAACTTTGCTTATCTGAAGTTTGTTTATTTGTGTTTTTGATATTAGTGTGTGTTTGTGTGTTCTGCTAATTTTTGAACTATGAGAACTATGACAAAAATCTGCATGTTGCCTATGACATTCCTCAATTTTGGACATTTTTTCCAGCTTTTATCCACTACAAAAAATTGGGGGGGAAAGGGAAATAATTAACATTTCTTTATTCTTGTCTTTGTTAGTCTTTTTGATGACTAGTGAGAAGTTTGAAAGTATTGTTATTGAAGATAAAAATATGTGCAGGTAGTCAGTTAAGTACAAGGAACCAACCAAACTTTAAATAGGGGTTAATTAAGATTAATTTTGTTTTATAAGCCTTTTATGATTTAAGAAATGGGAATTATTGATAAACAAAAGGGGATACACAACACAATGTTGCATAATGGGTTGACATTACCCACCCAATTCCTCTCCTGTTTAAGTGAGCACTGACCTATCCAGTGCCCACAACTGTGCTGCTTGGTTTTGAGACACAGATGTGCCCAACAGGAAGAGGTAGCTGCTGAGCCTCCACATGTCCACCAGGGAGCAGCACTCGCTGTCACCTTTCTGCTTTCTCACCCTGCCACAACCGTGGCAATAGTGCCACCGCCACCTTCCTTTCTCCCCCTCCCTTCACTGACATCATCTTCATTCACTGAGCACCCAAAACACACACGCACCATCTAGGATGAGCCGAAGCTTAGGAAAAGCTATGGTAACATTTCACAGAATGCAGACACAAAACCAGTTTAGAAGTTGGTACAAGGGAACAAAGAATTATTACAAAATCTTGTGATGAGTAGTGAGAATGAAACACTAGCAATGGGATCCAGGTTTGGACACCAGGAAGGGGGGTGGGTGGAGAGAAGGCTCCTCATCCTCTGCTGGAGTAAGTCTGTTCTCTGAGAATGTGCAGAGAAAACTTGTATTTGGGAGGGGGGAATTTAAGTATCCCTCATGTAGTTTTTTAAAAAAATGTAAGATTTTTTTACACACCAGGGGAGTACCTTAAGTGTGCAAAACAACAACAATAACCTCTTTACCCTCTATGTGCCCCCTATCTGTGGAAATAAGTATCCACACATAGGGGGCAAAGTTGGGAAGTAGATATCAAGATTGTTGGCTCTGTGTTCCAATATCAGGATTGGAGTCTTCTCATGGGATCATATAACCTGTATTTTCATACATTTGCTTTTGCTATGCCTGTATGCTGACATTCTTTGTAACATTGTCATAAGTAAAGTGTCAGAACTGTAAGGGGAGAGGAAGAGTGTCTGTCTTTGAATTATTGGCACCTATTAATTTTATACTGTTAGGCAAATTCTTTAACAAATATTTTAGGGGAATTTAATTAGGTGAGCAAGATGGCCAAAATCATCGGGACCAATAACCTGTGTACATTGGAGTCAGTTTTCCCAGGTGACCCTGAGTCAATGAAGAGATTTTGGAATTTTAAGCGGTTGTCCAAATGTCAGCATCTGCGAATGGTGGTTAGCTCGTTCGAGTCCCGTGTTGAGACGACTGGGGCGCGAACTAATTTGATACTGCTTTAAATCAGGAACAAAATTCTTCTGACGGTTCCTGAGCAGAATTTCTCTGAACGCTCCATCGTTGGCGACTTGTCGGAAGCGCACCACCGCTTCCTCCCAAAGCCCCTTGCAAGTGATATCACTGCACCAGTGAATGAGCGAGCGAATGTTGGCTCTATAAATCTTTTACCTGCCCCATGTCCGGAAACAAAACTCACTTTTGAAAGTAGATGTGAACTAGATGTGAACTGATTTGAATTCCTGGGTTTTTTTCTGCACACGTAGTGCTCGTGCTGGAAAAGTAGTGCCAATGGACTAGCAAAACTGTTAGTGATCCGACCTATTTAAAAGCGACGCGCTGCAGATAGCGGGCATCACTGCCCCTGCGCTAATGCAGATTGACATATCATGAAACAAGGTCCGGTAGAGTACTCTGATCAACCAGCAACAGGACCCACATGGGATAGAACAGGAGCCTGGCTGTTGTCTGAGCGGAAAATTGGTTGTGCGGATTATAATAGAGGCGCATTGCAGATGGATTTAATGGTGAGTGTGACCACACCCATACTACGTCCTTCTTGACACTGACAGGAATAGTCCATTGTTTCATGGTGGGCATTTCATCAGTCCTTTTGTGAGTGGAGTGGCTCCTGCATTTGAGCAACACCTCTGGGAGTGAGTGCTGTCTCTGGAGCCTCTTTGTGACTGCTTGCAGCAGACTATGATTTCCTTTTTCAGGAACATGGCTTCTCCTTGGTCTGTGGTCACCTGTATTGACAGTAAGGCTGGTTTGCTTCTACTCATCTGGGCATTTGCCCTTGACCAGGCCAGTGAGCGGGATTCGGAGGCTGCCTGGGGGTGCAGTCAGGAATCACTTGCTGTGGTTCAATCCAAGTAGGATTGGCTTAAGCCTGGCATGGCTCAGTGTTGTAGCAGTCGATCAGGACTGGCTGCCCACATGTGCCTATCAGGATATAGTCCATAAGTGATGTATACAGATTTATTTCCCCTCAGCAGGCTTTTTCCCACTGTTTGCCTAACCATTCTATCTCTGATTACAGTTTCTCCTAATTTGCCTGGGACAGACATTAGGTTGACTGGTCTGTAATTTCCTGGTTCCCATCTGGATCCCTTTAAAAAAAATGGTATCTCCATCCCAAGATCAGCCTCAAGGGTTTGATAGGTGGTCAAGAGTCCACCTCCACTTTAAAATAATCCTTAGGGCTCAGTATCTCCACCCAAATCACACCAGTTGGGGAGTTAATTTTCTAACTTATTTGTTTCCATGCCCTTTTTGATGTGCAAGGCAACAGCACCACCCACGCAGCGCTTCCTGTCCTGCTTATGGACCTTATACTCAGAAATGACTGATTCTTATAGATTTAACTAGTTCTTCCTCAGTTACAAATTTCAATAAGAGTTCAGACATATTATTATTATTACCACTAACATATTCATCATTTGTACAGTTCTATTTCAAGTCCAGACTTCATTCGAAATCATGATACCTTTTATCAGCTTTGAACCTTTGTTTCAAGATTTGTAAATTTCATAAACCAGTGGCAAATATGGCCTTTAATTATTAAGTCTTCTCTAGATTTTAATCACCTTGTTGTAATTCTAACACATCATAGAATCATTGAGTTGGAAGAGACCTACAGGGTCATCTAGTTCAACCCCCTGCTCTATGCAGGAAATTCACAAATCCCTCCCCTCCACACACACATCCCCAGTGACCCCTGCAGGCTCCATCCCAGAAGATGGCAAAAACGTTCAGGACCCCTGGCCAACTGCCCTGCGGAAACATTGCTGACTGACTCCAAAGTGTCACTCAGCATTTCCCTGGGCATGTCAGAAAGGGCACTGATGCAACCCTTCCCGCCTTCCTTCTCAACATCTGCCTAATTCACAGAATCAGCATTGCTGTCAGATGGCCATCTATCCTCTGTTTAAAAACCTCCAAGGAAGGAGAGCCCACCACCTCCCAAGGAAGCCTGTTCCACTGAAAAATTGCTCTGTCAGGAAGTTCTTCCTAATATTGAGCTGGAAACTCTTTTGATTTAATTTCAACCCATTGGTTCTGGTCCTACCTTCTGGGGCCACAGAAAACAATTCTGCACCATCCTCTATATGACAGCCCTTCAAGTACTTGAAGATGGTGATCGTATCACTTCTCAGTCATCTCTTTGCCAGCAGGGCCAGATCTAGGGGGAAGCAGAGGGGGCACTTGCCCTGGGTGCTGCCGGAGGGAGGGGCGCCACATGGGGTATGGAGTCCATTCTATTCTATGGGCCCAAAGATAGAATGGGCCCATAAAGGGGCATAATTTTTAAATTTTGCACCCCCTTCAAAAAACACATAGATCCGGTCCTGCTCGCCAGACTAAACATACCCAGCTCCTTAGACCTTTCCTCATAGGACTTGATCCCCAGACCCCTTAGCATCTTGAGCCCATAAGGGGAGGGCGGGATACAAATCTAATGAAATAAATAAATCTTTGTTACCCTCCTCTGAACACATTCCAGCTTGTCTATATCCTTCTTAAAATGTGGTGCCCAAAACTGAACACAGTACTCCAGGTGAGGTCTTACCAGAGCAGAGTAAAGCAATACCATCACTTCACCAGTTCTGGACACTATACTTCGGTTAATACAGCCCAAAACTGGAGGACTTCCAGGTTTTGGTCATGGAGGATTGAGCTTATCTCCAGCTGACGAGCAGATCAGAACCTCTGTTCTGGGCAGAGAAGGTGATCTTAAAACCTGCTGCCTACCTCTTCCAGGCAGGGAGGAGGCCAAGATATGCTTATTAAGTTCTGAGGCGATTTACTTTGGCTGATGAGGGACTCCAGTGGGGTTTCTTTTTGTCTTTGAAGAGTCCCCCGAGAAGGACTGCATTCAATCATCTGCAGAGGATCTCTGAGGCCACTAAATTGGCTTAAATCCACCAAGATACAAAAAGCTTCTTTGAGACTAATTAACATCTCCCCCCCCAAGTATTTCTTTTTCTATTATTCCATTTAGTCTGTTACAACAAATATTTATAGCTATATACATTTTGATCTCTCCCTTCCTCCCTCCCTCCCTCCCTCCCTCTCTCCCTCCCTTTACTCTTAGTCTTTTCACCCCAGCCATGGGCACAAAGTCTTAATCTTCCACTGAATGTCTTTTCTTCCTTCTTTCAATATCCAATCTAGGTAGGTCTTCCATCTGGTCTTAATTTCATTAGATTTCCCTTCTCATGTTGTCTCTTTGTTGATTGACGCCACAATATCTGACTATATAAATTCAAACAAATAGTTGTGCCAGATTTCTACTGTCCATTTACTTTTGTCTTTCCAACCCAAAGCTATAACCGCCTTTCCCACCAGTATCATAGCCTTAACAAAATTTTGAATACTCCTATCCATTATCGAGCCTCTTATTGTACTTAACAACATTAGATTAAAATCTATAGTTAGTGTTATATTGCATACTTTTCTAATAATTTCGATAATTTCCTTCCAAAAGGTCTTTACTTCCGAACATTCCCACCACATGTGTGCATACCAACCTTTAGAGAGTTTACAGTGCCAGCATAATGGGCTTAACCCTGGAATCATGTTAGCTAGCTGTTCTGGTGTCTTATACCATTTTGTAAGGAATTTATATTCAAGTTCTTTAAATTTGGTTACTTTGATTTCTTCTATTCCTTTCATAATTTTATCCACCATCCTCTCTGATATCTGACCTTCATGGCTCCATCGCCTTTGTAAGTATTCTGTTATTTTATCCTTATTTATTATCATCTTTCTATATATTTTCCCTACCAACCCTTTTTCTGCTTAGCCATTTCTTTGTATATTACTTCCATTGGTGCATCTATCCTCATTTTCACTAATCGTTTTTACTGCCTTATATAGCCCAGCTATTTTTAGCCAATATGACTGATCAACCAAGAGGGCTTTCAAGTTGCCGGAAAGGTTGAGCTCCGAAAAAGGAGTCTTTCAAAATGTCAAGTCTGATGTTTCAATAACGAGACCTTTTTGATAAAAGTTTCTAGTTTATTGTAACATGCTGTTGGACTATAGAACGAAGTTGAAAGACTGGCGAGTATACAAACAAAGCAATCATATAAGGTATACATCAAAGGGATTCTTAAGGGAGGGGCACTCTATGCAGGGCATATTCACACATTGATGTTACTATTTCATTCTCAGGCCTGAGTCGGCCTTGAGCGTCTTCTTGGCACCAGCTTCCCCCACGCTCCTCTAAGAAGGCTCTACAATCTTGTTCCCATATTCCCATTTCAAAGCATTGCTACATAACAAAGGATGGGAGGGGGGAGAGGGGAGTTCGAGCTAGCAGCATTGGCATACAGTGTGGTTTTACCCAGGATCCTTTTCCTGAACCAAAGAAGTAACTTAGCTACACATAGAAATTATAGCAGACTTGACACTCGGGTTTTCTGATTTCAGAATCAGAAATACGCTGTTATCAGATTTTAACCTCCAATTCACAATTAATTGTGCCAAATTTATGGCAGCAGCTAGGAGAATTCGTGAGGATTATGTAAAGAAGGGATCCTGAACTGACTATTTTTTGAATATTTCCAAGCTTGTATTTTATCTTTTCTTAAATGCCTGAGTACTCTGTATACCATCACAAATGCTTCTGAAATTGATGTAAATACAGAGATCATGCATAAAGTTGCCAAATTTTGTTCCCATGCAATAAAATTGCATTTTATGGTTCTTACAAGTTAATGTCGAGGTAACAGATTGTAATTTTAACCAGTGTATTCTAGCTAATATTTTTTCTGGAGCTGTATAATTTTAAAACCTTTTATTATATGTACTATATTTATTAAGCTATAAAATGTTTGACCACTACTGTATTAATTGTCATATCTCATTATTCATACTAATGTCCTATATTTTATTTTCACATTTATTTTTTAAATATCTTACGTTTTACTTATTTAGGTCCATCTTGATTTTTACAGTTTTTATGTGGTTGTTGTTGGCCTGCATTGTGCTATGTATTTGGCCATGGACCGTAATAAAGCAAACTGAACTGAACCCCCAAACAGGTGGACAATCGGAGAGACTGGCTAAAACAAATAAAATGAATTTTAACAGGGATAAATGTAAAGTTCTGCATTTAGGTAGGAAAAATCCAATGCATCATTATAGGATAAGGAGACCTGTCTTGGCAGTAATTTGTGCAAAAAGGATCTAGGAGTCTTAGTGGACCATATATTGAACATGAGACAGCAGTGTGATGCAGTGGCTAAAAAGGCAAATGCAATTTTGGGCTGTATTGTGTAAAAACAATTTTATTATACTGTAATATACTGTATCCACATATCAACATTTATCATTAAATGTTAGTACACATGCATAACTTTTTCACCACCCCACCCCTCCCCTTTTGTGACCCCCAGCAGTGCATACCTCTTAATAAGCCTCCCCATATAGTTATTTAATCTTATTTGTTATAAGGTAATAAACTCTATCTATTAAAGAATCTTTTTCCAACCCCCCCAAAGTTATAATAATAATCCATCATCATATTATTTCTTCTTAATCGGTAGGAAGTAAAAAAAGAAAAAAACCCCCAAAAACTGTTATTATCCATTAATCCAATAGTCCAATAACTGTAATCCATATTTTTTTTTAAATTAACCATTGTCAAAGATCACCAGATGTCCTTTAACATTCCATTGTTTTTCAATATACTTTTGAAATTTTCTCCAGCCATTTTTAAAGTTCTCTAAATCTTTTTCTTTTGAGATTCTTGTAAGTTTGTCCATTTCACTCCAATACATAACTTTCAAAGTCCATTCCCATACTTCAGGTATTTTATCTTGTTTCCACATTTGCGCATATAAAGTCCATGCAGCTGAAAGCATATACCAAATGATTGTTCTATCTTTCTTTTGGAATTTTTCCATTTGTAATCCCAACAGGAAAATATATGGTGCCTTCTTAATATTATATCCCAATACTTTCGAAATCTCCTGCTTAATCATTTGCCAAAATTGTTTTGCCTTTTCAAAAGTCCACCACATATGGTAGAAAGATCCTTCATGACATTTACATTTCCAACATCTATCCAACAACTGATTGTTCATTTTTGCCAGTTTCTTAGGTGTCATATACCACCTATATAACTTTTTGAAGCAATTTTCTTTGATGTTATAACATGTAGAAATTTTCATAGAGTTCTTCCATAAATATTTCCATGACTCCATTTGTATTTCCTTATTTATATTTATCGCCCATTTTATCATTTGTGATTTGACTACTTCGTCTTCCATAGACCATTTCAATAATAATTTATATGTCCTTGAGACAAGCTTTTCGTTTTCTCCAAACAGCATTCTCTCCAGTTCTGTTTGTTCTTGTCTTATTCCGTAATTCTTGATGTCCTGTTCAAGTAAGCTCTTTATTTGTTGCAATTGAAACCAGTTATATTTATATTGTATTTCCTCAGCTGTTTTCAACTCCACCTTTTTTCCTTGAATTTTTAAGAGCTGGTTATATGTTAATCCCTTCTCTTCTTTGATATCTGAATATGATTTTATTACTTCTGCTGGTACAATCCAAAGCGGTTTCCTTTCGTCACCATATCTTTTATATTTTATCAGGTATTAAACAAATTACTTCTAATATAGTGATGTGAAAAGGAACCATCCATTTTATTTTTCCCATAATATATGTAAGCATGCCATCCCAAGACATTTCCATGTCCTTCTGAGCCTGCTTCGGTGGGGAGGGCGGGGTATAAATAAAAACTTATTATTATTAATGTCAATAATTTTCTATTTGATAATGTCAGCCATTCCTTAATCCACACCAGACAAACAGCATCATGATACAGCTTTAAGTTAGGCAGTTGTAATCCACCTCTTTCTTTCGCATCAGTCAGGATTTTCATTTTAATTCTTGGTTTTTTCCCAGCCCATACAAATTCTGAAAGCTTCTTTTGTGATTTATTAAATTGCTTATTGTCTTTTACTATTGGAATTGTTTGAAACAGGAACATAATTCTCGGTAAAACATTCATCTTAATTGCAAAGATTCTGCCCAACATAGATAAATTCAATTTATTCCATTTGATCATATCTCCATCCATCTTACGCCAGAGTTTCTCATAATTGTTTTTTGTATAAATCAATATTTTTGTTGTTATTTCTAATCCTAAATACTTTACTTTTGGGGTTATTTCACATTCTGTTAGCCTTTGTAGTTCTTCCTGCTTACTTTTTAACATATTTTTACACATAATTTTTGATTTTTCTTTATTTATGTAAAAGCCTGCCAACTCTCCATATTCTTGTATTTTACGAAGCAGCAATGGTGTTACATGAGTGGGGTTTTCATTTATAAACATCACATCATCTGCAAATGCTCTGCATTTGTAGGAGAAACCTTTCAGCCCCTCTATCTCTTTATCATCTTGAATTTGAGTTAACAAAACCTCTAAAATCATAATAAATACCAACGGAGATAGAGGGCATCCTTGTCTTGTTCCTTTATTTATTATCATTTTTCTGTTAAATCTATGTTAATGCAGAGCCTTGCTGATTATTCAGAGTATATCGCTTTTACCATTCTAATAAAGACTTCTCCCAATCTCAGTTTCTCCATCACTGCAAACATAAAGTCCCAATTCACATTATCAAATGCTTTCTCTGCGTCTGCAAAAAATAATGCAACTTCTTTTTCAGGGTTCTTTTCATAATATTCAATAATGTTTATACTGTTCTTATGTTGTCTCTAATTTGTCTCTTGGGAAGAAATCCTGCTTGTTCTTCTTTAATAAAACTGTTCAAATGCTGTTTTAGGCGTTCTGCTAAAATCCTTGCATATATTTTATAGTCATTGTTTAATAATGAAATTGGTCTATAAATTTTCACATTTGTGGTGTCTCTGTCTTCTTTTGGTATCAAAGAAATTACTGCTTCCTTCCATGTACTAGGAACCTTCCCATCTAATCGTATAGTATTCACCAATATCTGAAATTTGGTGATAACGTCTCCGCAAGAACTTTGTAAAATTTTGCAGTAAATCCGTCTGGACCAGGTGCTTTCCCTAATTTAATTGAGTTGATCACCTCCTCTATTTCTTCTTTCTCAATTGATTTATTCAACAGGTTTTCCATGTTTTTTGTTAATGCATTAACCTTAATTTTCTGTAGGTACTCATCGATTCTTTTTCTGTCTACCCTTTGGCTTTTAAACAATTTGGCATAATATTTGTAAAATTCCCTTTTAATGCCTTCATGGTCCACAATATCTTTTCCTCCAGATACAATTTTGCTAATTACTTTATTCTCCCTTCTTTTTTTCATTTGCCATGCAAGGTATTTTCCAGGCTTATTTGCACCTTCAAAAGATTTCTGCTGTAATCTTTTTAAATTCCATTCCAATTCTTTATTCAACAAATGGCTCAATTGGCTTTGTAATATTGTAATTTCTCTTATAATCTTCTTTTTCCCAGTTCATTTCTAAGCTCTTTCTCTTTTTTGCCAATTTCTTTCTGGATGTCCATCATTTGTTTATTTTTGGCTCTTTTATTCTTATTGTTCAATGTAATCAAAATGCCCCTCATCACCGTTTTATATGCATCCCACACAATTCGGAACTGGGTATCTTCTTTTTAATTTATTT
This sequence comes from Heteronotia binoei, assembly GCF_032191835.1. Taxonomy (NCBI): domain Eukaryota; kingdom Metazoa; phylum Chordata; class Lepidosauria; order Squamata; family Gekkonidae; genus Heteronotia; species Heteronotia binoei. Next base: position 1,452,621 of record NC_083233.1, read on the forward strand.
GGAAGAAGACTTTAGTTTCCTTTTCCAGAGACACCACTATTTCCTGTTTCTGTAGCAAATCCTCATTTATCAGACCACAGTTTTGCAGACCACAATATTGGATTGTGGTCTGCTCTTATTTTAGGAAGTATCTCTACTTTTTTCATTAAAAGTCCAAGATCTTCTGTGATCCAAATCCTATCAATTCTCGATCAGAAATTATGCCTTGCTGAGAAATAAGTATACTCATGCTCTTTGGGGTTTAATTCCCTCCATATGTCTTCTAAGCTCTCTTGTTTTACCAATTCAAAAAATGGTTTTGGTAGTTTCCCTTCATTGTTTTTTTTCCCCATTCTGTCCAAAGTATTTTTCACTGTCCCATTAAAATCTCCCATTATAATAATTTGATCGTACACCACTTGGTCTAACTGTTGCATTACTTCTTTAAAAAAAGAGTTTAAGCTGTAGTATTGCAGTTCTAAGCTCTGCTCATGACCTGAGTTCAATCCTCGGCGGAAGCTAGGTTTTCAGGTAGCCGGCTTGAGGTTGACTCAGCCTTCCATCCTTCCAAGGTTGGTAAAATGAGTACCCAGCTTGCTGTGGGGAAAGCGTAGAGGACTGGGGAAGGCAATGGCAAACCACCCCATAAAAAAAAGTCTGCTGTGAAAACGTTGTGAAAGCAACATCACCCCAGAGTCAGATACGACTGGTGCTTGCACAGGGTGCATTTCCTTTTCCTTTCTTTAGCTAGGTAGGTGAGTCACATTGCCAGGGAAATGGAAGAATATTAATGGGGAAGTGCCAAATAGGTAGGTGGTGGAGGAACAAAACAGTGAGTACCAACTGCAAAGAGGTGGTGGGCAGTGAAGCAGAGGTCAGAGCACCAATTAGTTTTCAAGCAGGAAAGGAAAGGTCCCCTGTGCAAGCACCAGTCATTTCCGACTCTGGGGTGACGTTGCTTTCACGATGTTTTAAAGGATGTAACTTGTAGAAGACTCCAGTATCATTTCTTGAATGGCACAGAGCCATAGCCTGGCCTGCAGCCATTAAAGTCCTGCCAACAAAGCCTAACTAAAGGGATGAACGGGCAATACAGCTGGAGAAGCCAAGGGCTGTGGGAACTGCTGCCAGCGAGGACTGCTTCCCGTATCTCTGTGGCAACGAGGTGGCCTTGCTGCCTCTTCAGGGGCCTCCCATTCTTGTGGCTTCCCCAGTACTGGAGCAAAAGTGGTAAGGACAACCAAGGCCTCCCAGCAACATTTTCTCCCTTAACAGAATGGAGGCAGCGACAACACTAACCCCAGGAACTGGCCCAGGAGGGCAAGAACAGATGAGTATTTATGTGAGGTGCTGAGACTGAGGAGCTGGGCTTCAGAGTTCTGGGTGAATTGCATCTCTGACTCTTCTGGCAGGCAAAATGTTACACTGTCCCCCAAAATCAGAGGCTGATCAGCCTGGATTTTCCCCCTAGTGGGTTTCCCCTAACCTTCCAATATGCATCTGTGCAGCTACGGCCAGCAATCTCATCCCCTGCCTTTGTGCAGGCTGGGATCCATTAATCCTCTTGATGGGGTTGATTCTATTTAGAAAATCCATATCCCTTGGAAGATTGCAAGGGATTAAGGCCAAATTGCAGATAGAAATGAGTAGGTAATTGGTTATCTCTTGCTCCCATCTGAGAAGTGAAGAAGAGAGAGAGGTGATCTCCCCTTCACCCTCACTTGCTGCTGAAGTGCAACAACTCATACAAGGGCCCAGCTCTGGCATTAAAATCACAGGTTACTAAAACAAGAGCATCAGGGGACTTCAGGAGGAGGCAGGCCAGGTACAGACTTTTCAAGATGGCTCCAGATTTCATGTAGGCAAAATCTGTTGTCTTGTACAGCTACATATTAGGTATTTAGCCTTAATTCTACTACTGCAGAGTGAAGTTTCATAGAAACTAGAAGAGCCAGACCTCCCCTGGGTCTGCCCTTTCAGTAGCAGAGGCAAATAATTCACATATGGAAAATCCATCTGCTGTCAAAGGTCTCTTGAAGAGTCTGAGTCTCTTGAAGAATAACAATGTCAAACAGGGATAGGTATTCCAGAAAGGAAGGATCAGTTTTCTTGGATGGCCAGCCAGTGATGTTCCAGGAGAGGATTTGGACGTTACCATGAAGCTGTGATTATCAATCTGACTAGCTCATAAGATTTTTCTCCCAGGACATCTTCAGCTACATCTTGTAGTAAGCTCTTCATGGGAGCAGGACATTATTTTTTAGTAGGAAGGTGCAGGAACACAGTTCTGGCTGGCTTGGTATTGGGGGTGTGGCCTAATATGTAGATGTTTCCCAAAACAATCATAACATCAGGGTGTGTGTCCTAAAATGCAAACGAGTTCCTGCTGGACTTTCTTGGTAAAAAAAGCTCTGCCTGGGAGAACTAGGTAGAGTCGTGTTAGGTGGATGTAAAGGTTCTAGTGATGCCTTTTGTAATGCAGGTAGGATGGGTGCCTCCTGATCTGATGAAATAGTGGGGAGGAGAATTACATTCACAGCATCATTATTGTAAAAAGGATTGGAGTGGCTTAACTTTATGCTGGAGCCATGGATTCATCAGGATAACTCCACTGAAGGGTCTGTGATAGGAGATGAACCATTGAATAATGTACTTGCCCTTGCCAGGGCTGACCCTGCCACTAGTCACAGTAGGTGCCTGCCTAGAGCATCAGCCTTCTGGAGGCATCAAATTGCCCCTCCCCATGACTTGGTGATGTTAGTGCAGGGGGGGGGGCACTAGAGGTTAGCCTTGCCTAGCGTGCCAGACAGCCCTTGGGGCTGCTTTTTCAGTGCTTATAGGAGTTTGAATTGAAGCCTTAGTTAAGTCTATGTTGGAGTTTCTCTTAGCAGAGTCACAGAACAAAACTGAGCTGTTCTTTTGTGCTGGATTGGCGTTGGTTTTGGTGCTGTATTGGCTTCGAGCCTTGGATTGCTTTTGGTTGTCTGTCTCACAGGGAGGAATAAATTAAGTGGCCCAGCCATGGAGTGAAGATTCTGTAAAGATGTTCACACTCAACAGAAACAGTCTCTCTTAAGAAATTAGGGTTGTGGGGGAGTGTTTGAGCTGGTGGCACTTTGTTATTTGCACCTGCAGAAACTGCGGCCTGAAGGTCATAGGACTCAAAGACTGCAGTATGCTCTTCCTTGGAAGAAGTATGCCATCTCATCTCTGAAAATTCTACAGGAAGAAATTTTGAAAGAGGAGAAGAATCTCTGCATTTTTACTGGCATCAGAGGAACTGTTGAGCAGCCAAGGGTTAAAAGTAATCTCATTCCACAGAGGCTATTAGGGAGCAGTCAGACCCCTCCTCCCGCAGATGCGCAGTTTAGTGGTTAGAGAGAGAAAGGCATAAAAACCAATCATGCAATATCACCTCAAAAATCATAAATGTACACTACCTGGCCTAAAAAGAACACACAAATGGATGCCAGCAATAGAAAAGACTGGGAAAGATATTTTTGCAGGTGAGTTGGAAGTGGCTGACTAACTAATGACCCTCTCCACACCCTGAGGAGATGCAAGATTATGGGACAGGGGTCTCCCAAAATATGTCTCCCCTCCTCCTCTGACTAATCTCATCATAAACCAGCCCTGTTTTCCCCTCGCCCATTTACCCTAATTAGCTGTATTCATACAACCTGGTCATTTTCCTATCTGGTACTCAAAGGGCCATCAAGAAATACTAACATCTTTAGTTCACCTCAGGTAAACTCATCAAGGTTTTGCCCAAATCATTGTTCATCCCCCAAAAGCAATCAAGTTATTGTTTTGGGGGCAAACACATCAGACTTACCCCACAGGACATTTTCCCTATAACTGCAACCACACTGCTCCATAGCAGTATGTGTGTGGTGGGGAGGGGCTTTTTTCTTCACTCTGTGAAATGCTGGTTGTTTCATTGCTGCCTCGTGTGGACTTCACCCTCTGAGATGGGTAACTGTTGCCTACACTGAAATCACGATCTCCTGCTCCTACCTCTTTTCCCCTTAGCTAGTTTGTGTGTTTTTATGTGTTTGTATGTGCGTGTTTTGCCCTCTTACACTTGTTTCAATAAAACTCTTTCCAGTTTAACATCAGAGTGGTTTAATTTGCTCTAAGGGAAAGATTCCCATATAAATAGGTGGAGATCCCAGGTACCTGCCTCTCACTCTGTCTCCTTTAATTAATTCCCTAATTAAATGGGAGGCTGCCTCTTTGGACCTTTTGGTTTTCATGAGATCAATGAGGTGTTTTTCTGTGTGTAAAGGCTGGCTCAGAGAGTGAAGGATGCCTTTTTTATTTGCCCAGTAGCCTCAATTTAAATGGTTAGAGGAGCTGCACTATCCAACTTGATTTGTTTGGAGGCGGAGTGTGGTGCCAGACATAGTATCACTTCTGAGTATCGCTTTCCCCTGGGAAGATAATTGGGGCTGCAAGCTTCTTTGGGTTTAAATTGGATGTCTAGGGGCTTATCTTAGAGACATTTGGAGCTTCACTCCCTTGTGAAAGATTGCATATTTTCCCATTAAGAGCAGTGAGCACATTGTTAAGTGTGTCAAGCTTGTTAGGAATATAATTAAGCTTTTGAAAGACAGCCATTACTGTTGTGCTTGTTAATAGGCAGTGATCACCTGTGAACTTCAACAAGAGGTCCTGCCTGGCTCCTGACCCTGAAAAGGAATCCCTTCTTCACTGGGAAGGGGGGTGCCGGCTGAGAGGCTGCCTCATCCCTGTGGGATTCGGGGATTTATCTCTGTTAGATGGATGATGGTCTGGAGGTAGATGCTTTATCGGCTTCTCCTCTATGTTCAGCAAGTTAAACTTATTTGAAGAGGAATAAGAAGTGTCACTCACTAGCTCTTTCAGTACAAGGTCATCAATGCGTAGCTCTTTGGCCAACTTCAGAGATGAGTGAATCCAAATGCCTTCTTGATCATCTTTTCTTCCCCTTTTTGGCTCTGTGCATCTTTCAGAGGGAGATGTACAGCTCTCAAAGGCACAGCTGCTGTTTTGCCCAGAAGCTCAACAATCCAGCCAGTAATTGGAATGAGAAGGAATCCAAAAATCTGGTGGTTGAGATCCAATTAGACCAAAGAGAACCAGATAAGATATCTTAAACTACTACAATATGTTAGAGCACAGATAAAGCTGACTCTGCAGAGTGACTGAAGGACGATGTCTATTACCATCTTACACCCCTCCCTCTTCTTCATCCTACCTCTGGAACTACCCCGGACATCCCTTGTCTGGTCTTACAAACTTAGCCCCCATCTATGTTTTCTACTCAGGGCCAGCCCAAGGGCACAATGGACAAGCTATGACTCTGGGATCACCCCACCCCCCACTCAATACAGAGATAAACTGGAAGAGTGGCATTCAATAATTTCCCTGTATGCACACAAGAGAGAAAGACACATGCACATATACACACACACATACAAAGAGAGAGAGAGAGAGAGAGAGAGAGAGAATTTAGGTATTTGGGAACGGTGTTCTAATCCAACCAATCTTGGAGTAAACATGTGCAATATCTCAAAGCAAAAAACTGTCAGCTGTTGGCTTTAAGGAAGTTTTTCCTTATTCAAGGAGCTCAATATGTGCCAGCACTTCTGAAAGCATACAAGGCACTCATAATAGCAGACATGCTGTATGATCCCAGATCTGGTTCCTGGTTCCTATAAAGCTGCTAGATCAACTTAGTTTTTGCCCGTAAACTACATGCTCTGCCACCATGTATAGCTTCTTGAATTAGGTCTTCCAAATATGTCAACACTAATCTGAAAAACTATACTTAGTTTTAAGTATAGATGCTAAACTTGGAAGATCTTCTGGCCTTCACCCTGTCAGCAACTTGAGAGCAATTCTGGTCAAATGCAATAGAGTTGCAGACACAGAAATACACTGACTGGGTTTACAAAAGTCAAGAAACTAAAGAAGAAAAACCCTGTTTACAGAGAAATTGTTCAAACTGGACTGGAATTCCTTACAAAAAAACATTAGATGGAAACATTCCCCTCTTCAACTGGAAATTAAGTATTCAGCTCAATTTGACCTGCCCCACTATTTCAACATACTGGATGTCCCAAAACTGAGGTGCTAATTTATGATTGCATGCTGCAATTCATTGCCAGCAACCCAGACAAAGGGCTATTTCCAGAAGATGTCTTCTGAACCAAGCCTTTGTGACTGCTCATTGCCTAGGTCACTGATATAACTGACTGGACCATTTTCCTACTCTTTACATGGGGAAAAGGTGCTGGTCATGTTTAACCAGATTTTTAAAACTGCTGCAATGAAAACTGTATTTCAACAAGAGTGCAAGAATCAAAATCATAGATGACAAAAGGAAAAGCAAAGTGTTCCTTGGGAAGGAAGTTCTTAGCTGAGCTGGGTTCACCTTTTCCCCACAATGGCCTCACTACTGGTGTTTGAGCCTGGAGGGAGAGGGCCCAGTATTGCTATACTCTTTCCACCTCTGTCTTGATGGCCCTGCTTTCCACCATTTGGCCTGTGAACAGTCTGTATGTTCTGCAAACTCATGAAGGCCTGGCAAACTCTTCTTTAGGTGGTTCTGCAGGCAATGGAGGGGGGTAAGGCGGGAGCTGGTTCCTCAAAGGGCTACATTTGAGCTGTGAAGTACAATTATGAATGCCGCTTATTTCCAGCCAGAGGGCTCCTGCCAGTTGTCCCTGGTCCCCACTAGAGGAAAATCAACAACAGTATTTCGGGGGGTTTGGATAAACTGAGTCCCAAAAATATCTGATCTGCTGATATTCCCAAATCCCAGTATTGGTGCCAGTACTGGTGCCAATACTGAGGTTTGTGAATTATCAGTATGGCTGAATTTATTTGACTCAATTATACCCTATGGGGACTGGCCTAATATGGTATAATAATTCCCACCCGTCGAGTGGGGCCACAGCCTCCTCTCATTGAAGGGGGTTTAAAGCTTAACCTACCCCTCTGGAGTTGCGTTGCAGAGGCGGCAATCTGCTTTTCCCTTGATGGTCATAGGCCACTTGATGGTCATAGCCCACTCCCACCCCCCATGGCTTCAGAAAGGGGCTGTTTAAATGGCTCCCCGATCTTTTCTCCCTTTCCCAGCTGGCCGGCATGTCACCTCACATCTTCCCCAGCATGCCCACCCATGAATGGCAGAATGGCAGAATTTGCTTAATGAAATGCTTATTTGGAAAACTCGGAGATCCAAGATAGAATGGTCTCAGTCTGGATGGTCTAGACTGCTCAGTCTAAATGGCCTGCAGGAAGCTTAGGGATCCTGAGCATTAAAGCATATAATGCTGCAGCAAAATTAATATAGATGTCAGCATGAATTAAGGATAATTCCTCATCAGGATTAGTAATTGAACACAGCACAATAAGAATGCCACTTAGAATTTTTTAATGGGCTACTGAAACTCTTAGGAAGAAAACAAATAAGAAGGTGAATAATTAGTGCAGGGGTGGCCAACGGTAGCTCTCCAGATGTTTTTGCCTACAACTCCCATCAGCCCCAGCCATTGGCCATTGGCCATTTTCACTTAGACATGTGCATATCACCCATTTATTTATATATTTGTCTCCTTTTTTTCTCTCTACCACCAACAAAAATACAATACAAAAACAAACCAACCAATACCAAAATAACAAATGTGCACATATCCCTCTCCACACATAGTGCAGATGGGGAGCAAGCTTCCAGGCACAGATGGGGAGAAAGATGCCGCCTCTTTGATATCACCCTTCCTCACCAGATCCTTCTCCTGCCAGGGGTGATAAATGGAAGAAGCCATGGGGCTGGTGGTAGTTTAAGTTGCCCCTCTGGGAGCTGGGCAAAAAATCATCTTTCAGTTCTTGGCATGGGTGAGAACAGCCTGGAAGATTATCCAGGAATAAGTGAATATCTGTTATTTCCAAATAAAATCTCTTTGGAAGGATTGACCTTGCAAATGTGATCACTGCAGCACTGAGAAGCTTTTTCAGCGTAGGAGCAAAAGGTTTAGCAGATCTGATGGAGGCCACATAATTGGCTCGACCTCCACGGTTGCTGTTGTAGTTTTGCCCTTCAGCAAATACTGGATTGGCTTCAGCACTTCATTGTTCTTGTAGCATTTGTGTAGAAAACATGCGACTGAAGAACAGGCAGGATGTTTTCTTAAGCCCTGTGAGTCCTGCAGAGAGGCCTGGGGATTGCAGCAGGATTTAGATCTGTGTTCACCAAAAGTCTTGTTAGCACTGAATACTCACAACTGCCAACAATTTCATCATGAAGTCAAAATGTAACCACAAAAGAAAGCACACCAATTTTGAGGAATATTGCTTTCAACCTATAATATAGTGAGTTCTATACAGTGATGAGGCGAGGTAGTAGTGAACATAGCTCTTTTATTGAATACAGCATGGTATAGCGCTGCCTACAAAGACTATCTGCTAGGGCCACGGGGCCCTCTATATATACACACCCGAAGTTCCCGCGTTTCCTGTGACTGGACCATTGAAACCAGTCGGGGGCTCTTGATTGGAGCAGGGCAGCAAGATTTGGATCCTGCTGCCTCTTGTTCCCGAGTCCCCCAAGCTCTGTCCTTCAGGCCCCAGTGAGCCAGGCAAGAACTCCAGCTTATAGATACAATTCTAAGCACATACACAACACGACCCATCTTGGGGAGCAAGAAGTGTCCACATGTGCCTTTGTGTCGTTTTGTCCTTCCAGTCTGGAAGCTGGTCCTGGCTTTAGGGGACTAACAGTCCAGCTGGGCTGGAATTTGCCTTGCTTTGATCAATTATCTTTATTTTCAAAGTTAAAGGCACAATTATCTACTGACTCCGAGAAGATTTTAAAAAATGCCTGGAAACCCCAGATCATCTCTGCTGTTGCTGCTTTTGGATAATTTCCAGCCACAGCTTGGCCAGACCTCATTTTACGAATTAGGGGATGCTCCAGCATTGCATAGAAATCTCTGGGGGACAGAGAATGGGATGCCGCCACTGCAGAAAGGCTGCTTTGAAAGTAGGGCAAAGGTTTTCAGACTCCAGGCTGACAGACTTGCATGCGCTAACAAGGAACTCAGTGCAACGGCCCCTGGTTCCAAGTGGGCATGGGAACCTCTACAGCTTTGCAAGGTGAATGTGGGATTTGCACCTTGGGAAGGCTCAGGGGCTCCAGGGGAAGTGCATCGGCTGATCCTTTGAAGGACCCAGAGCAAAGGTTTCCTTCTTGCTTCCAGCTTGCCAGTTCCAAGGCCAATGGAATCAGCCAGAAGGGCCAGAGTTCTGCTCCCCGGGGCTGAAGGGGGGCACCCAAGTCATGCAGGGACAAGGCTGGAGGAGAAAGAAGCTTTGGAGGCTCAGAGGCCTCAAGGGACAAATCTAAAAAGATAGAGGAGGAAGAAAAAACATGGAAATGTCAAGAAATGTTCTGCCCACCTCTTAATTCATCACCACAGAGGGTAACTTTTAGACCTTGGGATGGTAGATGTGGGCATGTCTCTTTTTATTTTTCTTTGCTCAGATGTTGTTAGTGAATTGCTGCTGACCTGTATGCTGCCCCCTATTGCTTCTATAAATAAAAGTAAAATCCTTTAAAATTGGTGTTATGCAGTTAGGGTGCGATCACACATTTGGTTCGCCTTAGGCACCCCTTCAGCCAGTCCAGAACGAACAGGTGCAATCCCACAAACACATCGACCCCCCACATCCTGCCCATCCTTACCTAGGGCAGGCTGGGACTGGATGAAACCACCACTGGGAAATTCCTGGTTGCAGATCTCCCAAGTGCACACATGGCGTGTTTCCTGACTCTCTGAATGGCCGGGGTGTGGGAGTCCTGTGCCTCACACACGCAGGAGCACTCTGAATTTTCCTCTTGTGTGTGTGTGTGTGTGTCTCCTGGCAGCAGGGCAGGGGCTGAGTGATTTCTGCAACATGCATGAAACAGCACCAACTTTTTCAAAGCCAAGAGATGGCCGTAGCAAATTCTGTGATTGCAACCTTAGTCTCTGCACCCATTGATAAAGCCTAACATTACTCACTGCTATCACGATATAAAGAGAGAGCACAGATAGTTACATGGTCAGGAATCAGTCTAATCTGAGATTTCCAGAGTTTACTGTACATTCATCATAGTATGGAGTGTGTGTGGCCCTTGATCTGAAGAAAGCTGGGCTTGCCGGAGTCCAGCCAAGGATGCTTTGGATGCCCTGTGTGTTGGTGGCAGCAAAAAAGGAATCCTAGTTTTGAAGATGTTGGAGGAATAAAGCTGAAGAGATGAACCCAGGCCTGTAGCCAGAATATTTTTTTGGGGGGGGCCCCCAAAAAATTCCGCCGCCCGGTTAGGGCTTCTAGGTTCTTATGGTCCGTCCAGATTTCGAACGGGACTCGGGCCCCCTCCAGCCATGATCGCCATGTTTTTAAAGCGAACGTGACCGCATAGGCTTCTTTATCCCACACCGACCAATTCCGCTGCTCGCCTGAAAATTTGCGGGAAATGTAAGCGCACGGTCTTAGGTGCCCCTCCTCGTCCCGTTGCATGAGTATGGCTCCTACGGCCGTGTCAGAAGTGTCACATTGCACCACGAAGGGTTTAAGTTCATTTGGGTGCACTAACACGGGTTCGCTCATGAAGAGGCGCTTCAGGGTGTCGAACGCCTCTTGGCACTGACTAGTCCATTTGAGTTTAGCGCTTGGTTTTTTCGCCTCGGGGCCCTTTCCCTTGGTTTGCAGCAAGTCAGTGAGGGGGAGGGCCAACTTAGCGAATCCTTGTATGAACGTTCTGTAAACATTTGCAAACCCGATGAAACTTTGGAGCTGTCTACGTGTTCTCGGGGGTTCCCACTCCAGCACCGCCTGGACTTTCGCTGGGTCCATGGCTAAACCTTTCCCCGAGACCTGAAAGCCCAGATAGTCTAGTTCCTCTTTATGGAACTCGCATTTGGAGAGCTTGGCGTACAGCTTGTTTTGTAGTAAGATGCTCAGCACCTCCCGAACCAATTTTACGTGGGAGTCAATGTCTTCAGAGTAAATAATGATGTCATCCAGGTACACCACCACCCCTTTGTACAAGAATTTTCGCAGGACCTCATTGATAAAGTTCATGAACACCCCCGGGGCCCCCTGGAGTCCAAAAGGCATTACAAGGTATTCGAACTGGCCTAACGGGGTGTTGAATGCCGTTTTCCATTCATCCCCCTCCCTAATTCTGACTCGGAAGTAGGCGTCGCGTAGGTCTAGCTTGGTGAAAATACACCCCTCTGACACCACGCTCAGCAGGTCCTTGATCAGGGGGATGGGGTAGGCATCTGACATAGAAATCCCGTTAATCCCGTGAAAATCTGTGCAAAGTCTAAGACTTCCATCCTTCTTCTTGCGGAATAGGACCGGGGCAGCGTGCGGGGCGGTCGCGGGTCGGATGAAGCCCCGCTTAAGGTTTTTGTCTAAGAATTTCCTCAGTTGCGCCTTTTCTGCCCACCCCATCGAGTACAGTTTCATTTTGGGTAATGGCTGGTCGGGCAGGAGCTCTATGGTGCAGTCGGTCGCCCAGTGGGGCGGCAGCTCGTCTGCCTCGCTCTCGCTGAACGCTCCCTTCAAGTCCCGATACTCCCTAGGGATGGTTTTCACTTCCTCTATGGTCACACAATGTTTTTCATTTTTGGGTGGGGGTCTAGGTCCCCAGTCTCCCTTCCAGAGGTGGGAGGTGCACCTTCTGTCTGTAAAGTCTATGGTGTGCTCACCCCACTGGATGTCCGGTTGATGCCGGGCCAGCCAGCCCACCCCAAGTACGATGTCAAAGGAGCAGGATGGGGCAATCACAAATATCTCCATGTTCCAATGGTCCTCTACACCCATGAGTATTTCTTGAGACTGCTCCGTGCACGGCTCCCCCCTCATTCTGGTTCCGTCCATTTGCTCAAATTCGAGCAGCCGGAGCAATTTCTCCCGCCCTATCCCCAGGAGGTCCGCGAGCCGTGGAGTGATTAGCTCTCGCGTGCACCCTGAGTCTATCAAGCCCCTGGCGTGGACGAACCTTTTTTCCTTAACGTTTAACAAAGTCAATGGGATATACATCAGTTCCCCCGATATTCTCACCCTCAGCGGTGCCGCTTTCTCTGGGACCTGCCGCTGGGCACCCTCTAGCGCAGGTCGGCCTCGTTTCCCGCTGGCTCCGGTTCCCACGCCTCCTCACCGAGCTCCTCCAACATTATAGTATCCTCATCAAGCACTGCCGATAGTGCGGTGCTGCTACGGCCCGACTCCTTCGGCTTCCCTGTCCGGGGAGCTTTGGTTTGCGGCCCCTTGGCCGCGGGGGTGGTTGCTCGTGGTCTCTCAGGGCACTGGGAGGCCAGATGATTGGGATCCCCGCATTGGTAACACTTGTGGGGTCCGGAAGGGGTTTTCGGGACTGCCCCCCCGTCTTCTTCACCTCGGGCTTGGCGGCCCCTCACCTTTCCCGGCTGGTCTTCCCATGCAGCCCTTGGCGTTGGATCGCCACTTCCTTCAGGTTGGTTTCGATCTCCCCCGCCAGCTGGATCCACTCTACTAGGGTGTCGGGGCGGACCTGTTGTAGGGCTCGGTCGAGTATCCCGGGGTTCAACCCCCTCCGGTACGCCCGAATCTTCATCGCCTCGGTCCAGCCTTTAATTTTACGGCTGTGGTTTCAGAACTCCAGGGAGTACTCCCGGATGGACTTACTCCCCTGGTGGAGTTCCTCTATGGCGGCGATCGCCAGCATCTCTCTCAGGAGGTCTTCGAATTGGGACAGCAGCGCCTGCAGGAAACCGGCCACGGTGGTCACCTCGAGGCCCCGGGTGTCGAATAGCGTCACGTACCACATCTGGGCTTCGCCTTCCAGCCGGGATCCCAGGTACGCCACCCGGCTGTGCTCATCGGGGAAGGAGGTTCCCCAGTAGCGCATGTAGCTGTTGGCTTGGATCACAAAGTATTCCACTTTGTCGGCACTCCCGTCGAAGGTGGCGTGAAGCTCTTGGGTCTTTGCCCCCGGGTTGGGCGGCCCCGTTGGGCCAGAAGGGGATGCCGGCTGGCTCGGGACCGGTAGGACCGGGTTCGTGGCCGGCCCGGGGAGTGGGGCCGCTGCCCTCTTCTCGAGGTTGGCCATTACCCGATCCATCTGCTTCGCCACTTAGAGTAGGGTGAGATTCAGGTTGCGGTGCATCTCCTGCCGAAGGTTGCACCCCAGTATCTCCATCTCTTTCCGAATCTCCTCCAACGGGTCAGTCTTCGGGGAGGAAGCTCGCGAGTCACCCTCGTCCTCGCCCTGGGAGTTGTCCCCCTGGCCGCCGCTGCTCAGATCGGTCCCGGCGGCCCCGGTCTCCCCCTCTCCCGGCTCCGGCTCACCAGGGTTCTCGGTCTTCTCCAGATCCTCGGGTTCCCCAGGATTGCGGAGGATGTTTGCGTGCCTCTGCGCCGCCTCTCCCATCAGCTTGGTGGAGGGTCACGGCTTGCACGGCGCTTTCGGGGTGAGGAAGAGCACCTGGCTGCTCACTTTGCGTGGCCGCCGCTTCTTGGTAATGTACCACGCTGGAGACCCCGGTAAACCAGGTATGCAGGGCTCTCGGTCGTCCGCTGCTTTTGCCATCCACTAGAAGTGACCCCGCCGATGAGTCCCGTTTAAAAGGATCACTTTCAAAATGTCAGCATAGGGTTCATGGACGTTCCAACAATGAAGAGTCTCTTTTCATTTGAAAATAAGTATTCTTTACTGGTTACATCTATGTTACTGCTACAAGAAGTCTTTGAAAGTGATAACATGCAATGTAAGACACTGGCATTTATGGGCGAGGATCAAAGCCTGGGGGTTTAAATCATTCTCACAATACAGTTACTTTCTACTTCTGAAGGGTGAGATGTTCACACGCTGTTATCTATTGAGCTAGCCATCACTATCCCTCCTTCGGTTGCTGGCCTTGCAGCGGCTGGGAGCGAGCCGCATAACTCCTGCACTTCAAACACCTTTTACAACCCTCGGCGCCACGCTCCCCCCCTTCCTGGTTCTCTCCCTCTAGCACACTGAAATACTACTACAGGTCAATTGGGTTAGTAGTTAGCAAAACAATACAGGCAATCTGGTTAGTATCAATCGCTCTCAGATCAATATGAACACAAGCTGACAGAGAGGGCCCGATCCCGCGAGAGGACGACCCATCCCAGGCGCTATGCAACGAACTGTTCCAGTGGGTGAGAGAGATCCACAATGAGGTCCATGAGACCCACATACAACTGGCCGGCGAGATGCACTGACAGATGGACGCGATCCAGAACCAGATCCGAGCGCTACAGGGAGCCGGCCCAGGAGCACCGGCCGGCCCGCCCGGGGGCAGACCAGTTCTGCCGGTGGCACCGGGCGAAGGAGGAGTGCTGGCGGTGCCCGGCGATGGAGTACTGGGGCAACCCACAGCTCCCCCCGGGGACGGGGGGAGGCCCCACCGCGCCAGCAGCACCGGAGGGACCAGGGCCGATACCCCCCGAGGGGCCGCCAACGCCGCTGCCAGCGGGGCCGGCGGGCCCCGCCGCCTCGGCCACTCCAGGAGCCGAGGAGGGGGCGAGGAGCCAAGAACTCCAGATCACGTTCAACGGGGATGCGGAGGAAGTGGAGTACTTCACCATCCAATGCAACAGCTTCATGACCCACTGGGGAGCGAGCTTCCCGTTGGAAGCCAGCCGAGTGGACCACATCGCGTCCAAGCTCAAAGGGGCCGCGAGAAAATGGTACGTGGGGCTCTACGCCGGGAGGAAACCCGAGCTGGCAACGGTAGCGGAGTTCCTCCAGGCCATGCTATGGCAATACGGTGACCCCCTGAGAGAGGAGAAGGCCATAGAGGTGCTCCAGAGGATCGAGCAGGGGAACCGCTCCATCCGAGAGTACGCCACGGAATTCATGGCGCACTGCGCGGTGGTGAGGGGTTGGAGAGAACTGATGAGATACTCGGCGTTCAAAAACGGCCTAAACGCCAACATCCTCGACCGGTGCTACCACCAGGGGAGGCCTGACACCCTAGTGGGCTGGATCCAACTGGCCGGGGAGGTAGAGACGAACCTCCAGCATGTGGGAATGCGCCGCCAGCAGCAGTTGGGGAAGAAAGGGGCGAAGTCGGGCCCCTCCACCACCAAGTACGAGGGAAGAAGACACCGGCGACCTCGACCCCCGCCGGACCCGCGGGCCAGAGGAGATGCTTCAGATGCGGCGACCCGAGGCACCTGGTCGCCAACTGCCCAGAGAAACCGCACCTAGCAACCCCACCACCCAAGCCGTTCGCACCCACCCCAAAGAAGGGGGGCGGACGAGCTAAGGAGCCCAGTCGGGGTGCCGTTGCCACGTCCATGGCGATTGACGAGGATGTTATAACCATCGAGGAGTCGAGCGAGGAGTCCTGGGATCCCGAGCCGGCGGGAAACGACAGCGACCTGCTTTAATAGGAGCCGCAAAGCAGGTCCATGAATCGTCGGCACCGATGACGGTGAGAATAACCGGGGAACTCCTGTTTATGGCCGTGACTTTATTAAACCCCAGCCTAAAGCGATTCATGCACGCCCGAGCCTTGATAGACTCAGGTTGCACCCGGGACATCATCACCCCCCGCCTAGTAGAGGCGCTTGGGTTAGCCAGGTCCCCCCTGCCCCACCCGATCCAATTTGAGCAGATGGACGGGACGGTGATGAAAGGGGAGCCCTGCACGGAAGAGACTCAAGCGGTGCCGGTGGGGATGAAAGAGCACTGGGGGATAGAAACTTTTGTGATAGCTCCCTCCTCCTCATTCGAAGTAGTGGTGGGAGCAGGGTGGCCAGCAAGGCACTACGCAGACATCCAGTGGGAAGCGCAAATTGTTAACTTCCCGGACTGGAGGTGCGAGCACCACCACTGGCGGAGGGAGAGGGGACCCAAACCCCCGCCACAAAATGAGAGACTGTGTCTGACCATAGAAGAGGTGAGATCGTTCCCCAGGGAATATAGAGACTTGAAACGAGCCTTCAGCGAGGAGGAGGCTAACGAGCTCCCCCTGCACCGCCCCACAGACTGCTATCGAACTGATCCTGGGGCAGGAGCTACCGAAAGTCAAACTCTACTCGATGGGGTGGGCGGAAAAGGCGGAACTGAAAAAGTTTATAGACAAAAACTTAAAGAGGGGGTTCATCCACCCTGCCACAGCCCCCCATGCGGCCCCGGTCTTATTCCGGAAGAAGAAGGACGGGAGCCTGAGACTTTGCACTGATTTTCGCGGGATAAATGGGATTTCTATGTCCAACGCCTACCCAATCCCGCTGATAAAAGATCTGCTTAGCACAGTGGCAGAGGGCAAGGTGTTCACGAAGCTCGACCTCCGGGACGCTTACTTCCGAGTGCGGATTAAGGAGGGAGACGAGTGGACAACGGCGTTTAATACGCTGATGGGACAATTTGAGTACCTGGTCATGCCATTTGGACTCCAGGGGGCACCGGGGGTGTTTATGAACTTTATAAATGAGGTGCTAAGGGAGTACCTGTACAAAGAGGTGGTGGTGTACCTGGATGACATCATTATTTATTCCAAGGACTTAGAGTCACATGTGCCGCTAGTCAGGAAAGTACTAACCACCTTGTACCATAACAAACTGTATGCTAAACTGTCAAAATGTGAATTCCACCAAACGGAACTAGATTACCTGGGGTTTCATGTGTCGGGGGAGGGCTTGGCGATGGACCCAGCCAAGATCCAAGCTGTATTAGACTGGGAACCACCCCGAACCCGACGGCAGCTACAATCTTCCCTGGGGTTCGCAAACTTTTACCGCGGGTTCATAAAGGGGTTCGCCCGGGTTATGCTGCCCCTCACAGAGCTCCTCAAAACCAAGGGGAAGGGGGAGGACGCCAAGAAGCCAGGGGCTCGCTTAGATTGGTCACCTGAGTGCCAAGGCGCATTCGATGAGCTAAAGCGGTCGTTCACCAGCGAGCCCGTGCTAGCCCACCCCAACGAACTTAAGCCGTTTGTGGTGCAATGCGATGCCTCTGACGTCGCTGTGGGAGACATATTAATGCAGAAAGACAAGGAGGGGGGGTTAAGGCCCTGTGCATACATCTCACGCAAGTTCTCGAACGAGCAGTGAAACTGGTCAGTGTGGGATAAGAAAGCATTCGCAGTCACGTTCGCCCTAAAAACTTGGCGGTCATGGCTGGAGGGGGCCCGAGTCCCGTTCGAAATATGGACAGATCATAAGAACCTTGAAGCGCTAACAGGCCGGTGCAAACTCACCGCCAAGCAAATTCGATGGGCGGGGTTTTTCACCGAATTTGACTTTGTGCTGAAACACATCCCCGGTACTAAGAACTTTCTGGCTGACGCGCTCTCCTGCATGCCGCATCATGACAGCCAGAGAGAGGAAGTGGTCGATTCACTCATCCCTCCCTCTCAAGTAGCAGGGGGAGTCACCACTCGATCAGGGAAGACAACCGGGTCCCCAGAGCCCAAAGAGAAGGAACGATTTGTAAAGGAGTCAGAAGCGGAAGGAGAGGAAAGGCCCGAGGGCCTAAAAAGAGGGGAGGGGGGACTCTGGTTTCATAACGGAAAGATCTATGTGCCGAAAAGCCTAAGAGGGGAAGTCCTCGCGCAATGCCACTCCAGCCGCCTAGCAGGGCATTTCGGCTATGTGAAAACTCTGCACTTATTGACTAGGCAATTCTGGTGGCCGCAAATGAAAAGAGATGTATCGGAGTTTGTGAGCTCATGCCCAACGTGTGTCATGGCCAAGCGGAGGGGAGGAAAAACAACTGGGCTCCTGCACCCACTACCCACCGTGACGAGACCCTGGGCGGTAGTGTCAATGGACTTTATAGTGGAACTGCCACCCTCCCAGGGGAAGACAGTAATCCTAGTGGTGGTAGACACCTTCTCCAAGCAGGCCCACTTCATTCCATGCAAAAAGCTGCCTACCGCTAAGAAATTGGCCCATTTATTCTTCCACCACGTGGTCCGCCTCCATTCGTTCCCCGATAAGGTAATTAGCGACCGCGGACCACAGTTCGTTGCCAACTTCTGGCGGGAGTTCTGTAAAATCACGGGCATGGAACAGGGGCTCAGCTCCGCTTACCACCCACAGACGGACGGACAGACAGAGAGGGTGAACAGGCTGCTGGAGCAATACCTGAGGTGCTATGTCAACTACCAGCAAACCAATTGAGTAGAGCTCTTACCCTTCGCGAAGTATGGGTACAATAACAGCCTCCATAGCTCCATCAAGTCCTCCCCCTTTCAGATAGTCAATGGGTATGAGGGCAAGCCCTTCCCGCTATTAGCCATGCCAGCCGGGGTACCTGAACCAACTTCGTGCCAACAATGGTGGGAAGGGATCCGCAAGGGGTGGGAGGTGATACAGGACAACCTGGAGAGTGCAAAAGAGGAGTACAAAAAACAATTTGACTGAAAACACTCCCCCCAATGGACATTCAAGGAAGGGGAGAAGGTATTCCCCTCGACCAAAAACCTCCCCTTACCGCAGACTTGCCGGAAACTAGCATACAAATACCTGGGCCCGTTCAAAATCAAACAAGTAATCAATGAGGTGACAGTGGAACTGGAGCTGCCCAAACTGTTTAGTAAGATCCACCCTGTTTTTCATTGCATCCTTCTTCGCAAAGATCCTGGAGCTACGTGTTGGCACCCTCGCCCTCCCGAGCCACCTCCTATTCAAGTGAAGGGCCAGAGCCACCATGAGGTGCAGGAAATCCTGGACTCCAGGGTCCAGTATGGGGTCTTGTACTACCTGATCAGATGGAAGTACTTTCCCCCAAGTTGCGATGAGTGGGTCAAGGCCAGTGACGTGTCAGCTCCGCAATTGCTCAAGAAATTCCACCTACTGTACCCACACAAGCCCCGAGCGAGAGCTTAGGGGGGGCAGTATGTCAGAACTTGTACTTTCCCTGCTTGCCAAGCTTAGCAATGTTAGCCTAACTGACTCCATCTTGTGCGCCAATACTAACCCTGTATCCTCATAGCTAGGCCTCTAATCAAAGTGCTTTGCATTTCAAACAAACTGTAACCGCTGGAGGAATGACAGATAGCCCCTGGGAATAGCCTGCAGGTGTCCTTTGAAGGCAACCGCCCAGGACATCGCAGCAGGACTCCTTCCTCCCTCTGCTGATAACAGACTCTGGGAACAGACCAGTGTCTCTGGAAGTGTGAGAACCAACTTGATTGTTTCTGTAGCAACCGCATAAAATTGTAACCAATGCTAAACCCGTTATCAGAGTTATTCTGTGCCTTCATGAACTTAGTTCTCAATAAACACCTATACTTTGTAACGAAGTACTGGGCCTCGTTTGAAGTTCTTCAAGTTCTGACACCCAGATCTCCAATGGGAGCTGGTTCCAGCAGGTAGGGGCCAGGATGGAAAAGGCCCTGGCCCTAGTTGAGGCTCAGTGGACATCCTTTGGGCTAGGGACTGTCAAGCATGCATATTTCTGTGTGCCATGATGGTTCCTTAGACAAAGAGCAGGTCACCAGTCTCTACCACCCCCCCTCTCCTTTACAACCTTTGGGCACGTAATAAATCCATCTAACCCAAGGATGTTTACGCTTCAGCCTGGCTGGTAAGGCTGTGATGCGCCTCTCCCCCAGATTCACACAAACAGTCCTTATCTGGTCCCAGAGAAGTGTGAGAAAGGGAGATGTTTTTAATAGTCTAAATTCCTTAGTAATAAAAGACATACTACGTAGTAACCTTTGAACGCGTGACTCAAGCTGCATCTGCATGATACCCTTTGAAGTTATCCAATATAGTAACAATGTAACACTGTATATGTCATTACTTCCAAGGACTGTGTCCTTGGTAAAGCTTCTACAATACAGCAACTTTGGATTCAACAACAAAAGACTGTTTATTGAGAAATATCGATGCTTGACATTTTGAAAGAAAACTCACTTGGGGATGTAATAGAACTAGAAACTTTCTAGCCCTATGGCGGAGAGAGCTCTAGATAACGGAGAAGCCCCTGAGAACCCAGAACAACCGATTGATGAAGAACAAAGACCCGGTACTGACCCTAAGCAACCTCCATGGCACGTACTCAACACCCGGAGAGTGGCAGGGTGAGGGTCCCCACTGCACTTACAACGACTGTTCATCACCCCCAAAGTGTGGGGGTCCAGAAGATCCACCAGCTTGATGGATGAAGCACCCGCTCAGAGAGAGGCGATCCTGGCATTGCCCTTCCTACGCTCGAGGATGGGAGATGACAGTGACCAGGGCACCTCGGAGGTGAGTGGTGGGAATGGTCGGGATGAGAGAGAAGATCCATGCCCCGACCCGGATCCAGGAGAGGAGGAGAAGGAGGACCAAAACCCAGACCCTCGAGATTTCCTCCAAACGATGAGATTGGAGATGGCAGAGATGACCAAAGGGTTGAGAGATGAAATGCAAGCTAATCCTACATTCATGGCCCAAGAGATGAGCAGGCAGTTAGAGTGGGCACTGAAACCACAGGGGCCAAGAGGAGGGCAGCCACCTCCGCCTCCCCATCCAGTGCTGCAACAACCCTGGCTACCGCAACTGCCACCACTGCTGCCACGTGACTACAGAAGGGGCCGTGAGCTAGATGCCACCTTTGACAGTGACCCCGAAGAGGTGAAGTGCTTCTGTATACAAGCCAATAACTTTATGTTCTATTGGGGGAACACCTTCCCTGATGAATTCAGTAGAGTGGATTACTTAGGATCGAAGCTGAAGACGGCAGCTAAGAGGTGTTACGTGAGCCTGTACGAGACCAAAAGCCCTGAGCTAGCCACCATGGCGGCATTTCTACGAGCCCTGCTGACCCAGTATGAAGCTCCACTACAGGAGACCTGAGCCCTCACCGCCCTATGAGACCTACAACAAGGGTCCAAGGCTGTAAGAGCGTACGCGGTTGAATTCTGTGCAAATGCGGCCAAGGTGCGTGGGTGGAATGAGCAAATGAAGATAGAGCAATTCCGGAGGGGCCTGAACACGAGCGTGCTGGATCGAGCGCTCCAACAGGCTTGCTCTACCATGTTGGTGGGGTGGGTGCAGCTGGCCGGTGAAGTAGAAACTAACATGAAACGAGTGGCGCTCCAGCACCAATAGCAGCAAGGGGGTAAGGGGGGGATGTGAGTCTCGGCTGGGGGTAAAAGCAGAGGGACGGAAAGCAAGCCAGGTGGGGGGAGCCACTAAACCGACTACCCCTAGATGTTGTTTAGGTGCGGCGACCCAAAGAATCTAGCCGCCAATTGCCATGAACAGCCTTGAGGCCCCCCCCTTACTCTGAAGACCAGCGCACCCAAGGCGAGAAAAGCAGAAGGATGAGCGAAGGAACCGGCAAAAGGCAGCTCAGTGTCAGCAACTCCTTGAGAGGAAGAGATTATCATAGTGGACGAGTTGGGGGAAGACACTTGGGAAGACAAGCCGGCGGGAAATGGGGACGACCTGCACTGAGAGGTGCCGAGCAGTAGGTCGTGGAGCTAAGGGCACCGTTGAGGGTGAGAATAACTGGGACTTTGTTTTTCATCCCATTGACTTTACTGAACCCTAGTTTAAAACGTTTTATACATGCCCGGACTCTACTAGATTCAGGGTGCACTAGAGACATAATCATACCCAAACTGATTGAAGCTCTTGGACTCACTACGAGTCCACTACCGCACCCCATACAATTCGAACAGATGGATGGGACAGTCATGAGAGGGGAACCATGCACGGAGCAAACCCACTAGGTGCCAATGGGAATAGAAGACCATTGGGATACGGAAATTTTTGTAGTGGCTGCCTCTTCATCTTTTGACATTGTCCTGGGAGTAGGATGGCTAGCCAAGCACGAGCCCAATATAAAATGGGGGGGTCAAATTATAGACTTCAGAGATGGGAGGTGTGAACACCACCACTGGAATGAGAATTGGGGCCCGGAGCCGCCCCTGTTAAACGAGAAGTTGTGTCTCACCATAGAAGAAGTGAGATCAATCCCTAAGGAGTATAGAGATTTGAAACAAGTATTTAGTGAAGAGGGAGCCAACGAGCTCCCGCCACACCAAGACATTGATTGTGCAATCGAGATGATTCCGGGGCAAAGCCTCCCAAGAGCCAAGTTGTATTCTATGGGGTGGGCTGAAAAAGCAGAACTGCGCAAGTTTCTGGTCAAAAACTTAAAGTGGGGGTTCATAAGGCCGGCCACAGCACCCCATGCCACTCCTGTGCTCTTTAGAAAGAAGGACGGGGGCTCAGGCTTTGCACGGATTTTAGGGGGATCAACGCGATTTCAACCTCAAATGCATATCCCATACCCTTAATAAAGGATTTTCTAAGAACGGTGTCAGAAGGAAAGATTTTCACCAAGTTGGACTTGTGAGATGCCTACTTCCGGGTACTCATAAAGGAGGGGGATGAATGGAAGACGGTGTTTAAAATGCCGATAGGACAGTTTGAATACTTAGTCATGCCATTCAAATTACAAGGTGCCCCTGGAGTTTTCATGAACTTTATCAATGAAGTATTACAAAAATACTTGTACAAAGGGGTAGTGGTGTACCTGGATGATATAATTATTTATTCCAATGACCTACCATCTCATGTGAAACTAGTCAGAGAAGTCTTAAAGACCCTTTTTGAGCATCAATTGTATGCCAAACTGTCCAAGTGTGAATTCCACCAGACGGAGTTGGATTACTTGGTTTACAGAGTGTCTGGGAAGTGATTGGCTATGGACCCCACCAAAATACAAGCCGTATTAGATTGGGAACCCCCGAGGACACGTAGACAGCTCCAATCCTTCATAGGATTCGCGAACTTTTACCATAATTTCATACAGGGGTTCGCTCACACCATGCTCCCCTTAATGGACCTTCTCAAAACAAAAGGGAAGGGTCCAGACGCCAAACGGCTGGGAGCCAAATTAGATTGGACAGCCAAGTTTCAGGAAGCATTCAATAAACTGAAAAGATTGTTTACCAGCGAACCTATTTTGATTCACTCGAATGAATTAAAACCATTCATGGTCCAATGCGACGCCAGCGACGTCGCTGTGGGGGCAATTTTCATGCAACCCGATGAGGAGGGGGCCCTCAAACCCTGTGCATACATTTCCAAAAAGTTTTCTCAAGAACAGAGGAATTGGTCAGTATGGGATAAAGAGGCTTTTGCAGTGACTTTCCCTTTAAAAACATGTAGATCTTGGCTAGAAGGAGCAAGAGTCCCCTTTGAAATATGGACAGTCCTTAAGAACCTGGAAGCCCTAATGGGACGCAGGAAACTAACTGAGAAACAAATTACGTGGACGGGATTCTTTGCCAAATTTGATTTCAAGTTAAAACACATCCCTGGATCTAAGAACTTTTTAGCAGATGCCTTATCGAGACTCCCTCAGCATAATAGCCAAAGGGAGGAGGTAATCAGTTCTCTCATATCCCCCATCCAATTGGGGGGAGTTGTAACCATGCGCTCAAAAGCGAAGCGTGAGAAATTGGACGAAAAGTGGGGAGGAGAGAGACTGATTGGTGAAGAGGAAAAAGAAGGAGATGCCATACCTGAATGGGTAAAGAAAGGTGAAGGGGGGTTCTGGTACAAGGACGGTAAACTCTGCATGCCAGAGAGTCTCCGGAAGGAAGTGCTCCAGTTTTGTCATGACAGTAAACTCTCCAGGTACTTTGGATATGTCAAAACCCTACACTTAGGAAATAGATAATTTTGGTGGCCGTTTATGAAGAAATATATTTCTGATTATGTTGCTTCATGTACAATATGCTTAATGGCTAAAAGAAGGGGGGGGACCCCCTGGGTTGTTTCAACCTTTAGAGACAGCAACCAGGTCGTGGTCGGTAGTCTCATTGGATTTCATTGTAGAACTTCCCCCTTCTCAGGGAAGGACCGTAATTCTTGTAGTAGTGGACACATTTTCTAAACAAGCCTGTTTCATTCCGTGCTCACAAATACTCACGGCTAAAAAATTGGCGCGTGGTGAAACTACACTTGTTCCCGTACAAGCTAATTAGTGACCGGGGCTTTCAGTTCATTGCCAACTTCTGGCAGGAGTTTTGTAAACTGACTGGGATTGAGCAAGGACTAAGCTCCGCGTATCATCTGCAGACAGATGGACAGACGGAGAGGACGAATGCTCTACTGGAGCAATATTTGAGGTGCTTTGTGAACTATCAGCAGTCAAATTGGGCAGACCTCTTTCCGTTTGCCGAATACTTATATAATAACAGCATACACAGTTCCACTAAAACCTCCCAATTTTTGATAGTGAATGGGTATGAGAGAAAGCTGTTCCCACAGTTGCCAGGGATACCAGATGTACCATCAACTTTTGAACAATGGTGGGGGAAGTTGGGGAAGACATGGAATAACATCCAAGAGAACCTGGAAGCGGCAAAAGAAACTTACAAAAAACATGATAAACACCATTCACCCACTTGGGACTTTAAAGTGGGGGACACTGTGTTTCTGTCAACCAAGAACTTGCCTTTACCGCAACCATCTAAAAAACTGATATACAAGTTTTTGGGACCATTCCGTATTAAATGCGTAATCAATAAAGCGACCGTGGAACTTGAATTACCTAAACTGTTTAGTAAGATACACCCCATCTTTCATTGCAGTTTACTTCAGAGAGATCCTGGAGCCATGTTTTGGCATCCCTGACCCCAAGTTCCAGAACCTATTCCAGTTGGGGATCAGAATCACCATGAAGTAAAAGAAATCTTAGATGCTAAGCTGAAGCGGGGTGTATTGTATTTTCTGATTAGATGGAAACATTTCTCTGCAGCTCACGATGAGTGGGTCGATAGCTCAAATGTGCCAGAGCTGATTTAAAAATTCTATGCGAAACATCCTTCTAAACCCCAGATAAAGCTTTAGAATGGGCAGTATGTCAAGCATGCATATTTCTGTGTGCCATGATGGTTCCTTAGACAAAGAGCAGGTCACCAGTCTCTACCACCCCCCCCCTCTCCTTTACAACCTTTGGGCAAGTAATAAATCCATCTAGCCCAAGGATGTTTACGCTGCAGCCTGGCTGGTAAAGCTGTGATGTGCCTCTCCCCCAGATTCACACAGACAGTCCTTATCTGGTCCCAGGAAAGTGTGAGAAAGGGAGATATTTTTAATAGCCTAAATTCCTTAGTAATAAAAGAGATACTATGTAGTAACCTTTGAAACCGTGACTCAAGCTGCATCTGCATGATACCCTTTGAAGTTATCCTATATAGTAACAATGTAACACTGTATACGTCATTACTTCCAAGGATTGTGTCCTTGGTAAAGCTTCTGAATTCCTACAATAAAGCAACTTTGGATTCAACAACAAAAGACTGTTTATTGAGAAATATTGACAGGGACCACCAGGAAATGTTACTCAGCAGAGCATAGAGCTCTCCAGGAGCGGGGGGGGGGGGAGAGGAGATTGATGCCTCTAAAATCTGCTCCAGTATCTTCCCTGGGACAGCGGTCAGACAGACTGGCCTGTAGTTTCCTGGGTCATCCCTCCTCCCTTTTTTGAAGATTGGGATGGCATTTGCCCTCCTTCAGTCTTGTGGCATGTCTCCTGTCCTCCAAGAGGTCCAGAAGATGACTGACAAAGGTGCTGCAAGTTCTCTGGAAAGTTCTTTGAGCACTCTAGGGTGCATACCATCCTGCACTCATTCAGTGCAGCCAGGCGCTTCCCAATTACCACTCTGTCCATGTTAATCAGCCGCCTAGATGCCATGCCTTGCCTACTACCATCTTTAGATAAGCCTGTACTCTTCTTCAAGGAAAAAACTGAGGCAAAATAGGCAGGAGATATCCAGGCCCCACCTGGAGGCTGACAACCCTAAAATTTCTCACCAACAGGGAAGGTACCATAAAGTTTTCCCACCCAAATTGCTAGAGTGTCTGGGAAAACCATAGTTTCCCTGGAAGCTCCTAGAGTGGCTGGCAAGCAACTATGAGTGATGTCATCTTGCCAGCAACATGGGGGGAGGATCCCCCCCGCCAGCCCAATGCAGGCCAGCACGTTGGGAAGCTCCGGGGTGGGGCAACCCCCACCCGGCCCGGGAACTTGGCAGCCTTACGAGTGTCCCTGGCCAGCTTTAGTTCACCATGAGCTTTGGCCTGTCTGATGGCTGATCTACAGTGCCTAGCAACCACTGTCATTTCAGATTTTCATTTGGTGTGGTATTCAGCTGCATCAGTTAATAGATCTCTATTGTAGGCAGCGTTTTACAGCCTGAAATGACAATGCTCCATCAGCTGCTATAACACAGTCTTCTGTTTTTGAATCTGGTTTGATGAAAAATTCATTGACCTTTGCAGTATTCAGACAGCTCTGGATTTTTTTCTTGTACTTGTCACTGTTGACATGTGCTTCCAAATAATGACTTCCCTTGTTTGAAACAGATACAAAACTTTTGCATGTAGTGCATTCTGCTTCATTTTCATTTCTGCCAGCACTGAAGCAAGTTCACTGCTAAACTGAGACCGTTTTCACACACAGCTTACCACGGGGTCACATTCCTGTTCTCTCCGCAGCATCCGTCGGATTTCCCATTATCTGCGCCGAAGTTACAGGAAGTGCCATGGCTTTTGCATAGCAAACATAAACCGCTAAAACCCAGTTTACGTTTGCTGTGCAAAAGCCGCGGAACTTCCTGTAACTTTGGCGCAAATAATGGGAAATCCGACAGATGCTGCAGAGAGAACAGGAATGTGACCGCGTAGTAAGCTGTGTGCGAAAACGGTCTTACACTTTCTCTTTGGCATATTCTGGCTATGAAGAAAAAATACAAGTTGCTTCACCTTCTGCCTTGCTGGTTTGGACAGTCCAAAGGACTTCCCACCAGGCTGTTCAGCAGCAGCAGCAAGCAGCAAGCAGCCAATGCCATGAAAAGCCTCCCATGCAAACGCACTCACACTGTCCAAGGGACAGGCAGAGCTGTTTGGCAGAGCCAGGAGCCCACCAGAGGGCTTGGAATAACAAATAAAGTACTTTACTTGGATTTGAGATTCAAGATAATTAAATCTTAAAGAGCAAATGAGCACAAAGTGTTCAGAAGAGAAAGCAGGGCTTTCAGTACTCTCTCTTACACAGGCAGAAGCTGCCAGTAGGGAACGAGGGTTGGCAAGTCCCCTGTGGCCTCTGGTGGGGGGCTTTTCTGTGACTGACATCATTGTGCTGGCGATGTCAGGAGGGGATCCCCCCAGTGGCCCAGTGGGGGCTGGCAGGGGCACTGGGGGAGAACTTCCGCCCAGCCCAGGAGCTTGGCAGGCTTATAGGGAACCCCAGGGCTTTTTTGGCAGAAAAAGCCCAGCAGTAACTCATTTGCATATTAGGCCACACCTCCCGATATTACCATTGTTTAACATAGGGCTTTTTGTAGAAAAAACCCAGCAGGAATTCATTTACATATTAGGCCACACCCACTGACACTAAGGTGGCCAGAACTGCGTTCCTGTGAGTTCCTGCTCAAAAAAAGCCCTGGGGAACCCAAACATTTTCTTAAATTTGGTTGCCTGGCAACCTTGCCCAAACTCATTTTCTGCTAGGCCCTTAAAAACATGTTAACTATTTCCTGTCATGATCCACAGCTAAGAAGAGCAAGCCCAGGAGACCTGCATAGGGTTGCCAGGTCTGACTCAGGAAACATCTGGGGACTTTGGGGGTGGGGCCAGGAGCAAGGTTGTGACAAGCATGATTGAACTCTGAAGGGCATTCTGGCCATCACGTTCCTTTGAAACATCTTCCCTTCACTGGAAACAATAAAGGCTGGGGGAACCTTCTTTGGTGGCTCATAGAATTGGATCCCTTGGTCCAATCTTTTTGAAATTGGGGAGGGGGGGTGTTTGAGGAGAACCACCAGATGCTATGCTGAAAATTTGGTGCCTCTGCCTCAAAAACAGCCACCCAAAGTGCCCCAACAAATGTCCTGATTGCCTCATCAACATCCAGCCCAAATCCCTGGACCTAGAAACCCAGAATGTGGGGAGTGCAATCCTTCCATGATGCCAGCTCCTATTAAGAAGGGATTTTTAGAAATTCCACCCCTGAGGGGGTGAAAAGGGATAAAATGTGTTTTTGCTGCCTGCTTGTGTATTGGTTAGCTGTGGAGCTCTGTGTTCTGAAGTGGCGATCAGTTAATGGAGACTGCAGACAGTTGAACGGGTGTCCTGACTGACTCATCAACACCCAACCCAAACCCCTGGACCTGTGCAATAACATTGCTACTGCTGCTGGGAAGGAGACAGGGTTGCCAACTCTAGGTTGGGAAATTCCTGGCGATTTGAGGGTTGGAGCCTAGAGATGGTGGGGTTTGAGGAGGGGACCTCATACAGATACAATGCCATAGGGCGTTTTCGCACTCACCTTCAGCCAGCGTGACCTCCCTCTTCACCGCGCAGGATCTGCGCGGATTTCACACTAAACGCCGCGGAGCAGCCGGAAGAGCCGGAAACTCCCGCCGCTTTTGCGCCGGGAGTTTCCGGCTCTTCCGGCTGCTCCGCGGCGTTTAGTGCGAAATCCGTGCAGATCCTGCGCGGTGAAGATGGGGGTCACGCCGGCTGAAGGTGAGTGCGGAAACACCCATAGAGTCCACCCTCCAAGCCAGCCACTTCCTCATGGGGAACCATTGTTGCCACTCTGCAGGTGAGGACTGGAGATCGCTCAGAATTACAACTGCTCTCCAGATGGCAGAGATCGACTCCCCTGGAGAAAATGGCTGCTTTGCAGGCTGGACTCTGTGTCTTATACCCTGCTGAGATTGCTTACCTCCTGTTTTGGTCCACACTATGATTCCAGACCACTCACAGACTTCAGCATAACTTACCTCACAGGGTTGTTTTGCTGACCAAAGGGGAAAGTCAGCTCTAAACCAGAATCTCTCTCTCTCTCTCTCAGCTTGACTTCGCAAACGAAGATTTAAGAAAGGTGCAGTAGTCCGCGTCTGCTGCAGGCTCGCTGGTGGCTGACAAGACCGATGCGGGACAGGCAGGTCCGGGCACAGTGGCTGCAGGGAAAAGTCTGATTTGGGGTGGTGCTGTAGCAGTATGATTCTTCCTCAATCTCCTTTTGTCCTCAAGACCAGCTATGCATGCGTTCTCAAAGGAAGAGACAGCCTGGTGGATGGTGTGCCTTCATGCTTTGCGATCTGAGGCTAGGTCAGACCACTGGTGATGGTTAATGCAACAGGTACCAAGGGATTTCTTCAAGGAGTCCTTGTACCTCTTCTTTGGTGCCCCTCTATTTCAATGGCTGGTGGAAAGTTCGCCATACAGGGCAACCTTGGGAAGGCGGTGGTTTTCCATCCTGGAGATATGCCCTGCCCAGCGCAGCTGCGTCTTCAACAGCAATGCCTCGATGCTTGTAACCTCCGCCCGCTTGAGGACTTCAGTGTTGGTCACAAAGTCACTCCAGTGGATGTTGAGGATGGTGCGAAGGCAGCGCTGATGAAAGCGCTCAAGGAGTCGCAGGTGATGACGGTATAAAACCCACGATTCGGAGCCGTAGATGAGGGTTATTGTCACAACCGCTTTGTAAACATTGATCTTCGTGCCTTTTTTCAGATGCTTGTTGCTCCACACCCTTTTATGCAGTCGGCCAAATGCACGGTTTGCCTTTGCCAGCCTATTGTCAATCTCCTTGTCGATCTTGGCGTCTGAGGAGATGATGCACCCCAGGTAGCTGAACTGCTGGACTGTCTTCAAAACTGATTCACCCACAGTAATACAAGGAGGGTGATAATCTTCCTGGGGTGCAGGTTGGTGGAGAACTTCTGTCTTCTTCAGACTAACTTCTAGGCCAAATAGCTTGGTAGCCTCTGCAAAGCAGGATGTCATATGCTGCAGAGCTGATACTGAGTGGGAGACAAGTGCAGCATCATCAGCAAACAGTAGCTCTCGGATAAGTTTTTCCATTGTCTTGGAGTGGGCCTTTAGTCACCTCAGGTTGAACAAGCTGCCATCGGTGCGATAGCAGATGTAGACACCATTGTCATCATCTAAATCTACTGCGGCTCTTTGAAGTATCATGCTAAAGAAGATCGTAAGAGAGTTGGCGTGAGAACACAGCCTTGCTTTACACCTGTGCCTATTGGAAAGGGTTCTGAGAGATCGTTGCAGTGTCTGACTTGGCCTCGCTGGTCTTCATGTAGCTGGATGACCATACTGAGGAACCTTGGGGGACATCCTAGACGTTCCAAGATTTGCCACGGGCCATTCCTGCTAATGGTATCAAAAGCTTTGGTAAGGTCGGCAAAAGTCACATTAAACCAGAATAGGCATTTTCATAATGATCAGTGTGGTGATTGAGTTTATAAATCTTCTAAAAACAAAACATCCTTCCTACCTAAAATAAACAAAAAATTCTAAAGGTAGTTAAATGGCATAGTGAAGCATGGGTTTCAGGCTCGTAGTTTATAATGGAGTGCCCAGGAGACATTCAAACCCCACCCCCATTGCTTTCTGATAACCCTGAAGCGGGGGGAGGGCCTCCAAACCAGGGGATCCCCTGCCCCCCACTGGGGATTGGCAGCCGTAACCCCTGCACTTCCTAACCATAGGCAGGGACTCTGTGCCTTTGCTACAAGGAGGGAAGGGCATGGGACCAAGCAGTCCAGAGACCTAAGAAAACACAATGACATTAGAAATCCTATTCAGAATGCCTACTAGGAAGTTGTGTTGGTGGCAAAACTGCCATGTCTCTCCACCAGGGGGCCTGCAGGACAAAACAGCCTCAGCCTCCCAACAGAAGGATGGCGATCCAAAAAAGAGGCCATGTCCTCTATGAAGAGTTTGTGGAGTGCTGGAATACAAGCTATGCACATTTCAGACATTATAGAGTTAACTGTTTGCCTGAAAGAGGAAATGATGTATTGTAACTTAAGCGCAATTATGATCTGAATCTTCTAAGCCCAGGAAAGTATGTAAATATGTCATTGGTCAGAAAGGATACTAGGTGTGAAAAGCTTTGATCTTATATGCAAGTTGAATAGCCTGTCTTCCTGTTTGCAATTGCTTTCTGGGAACAAGAAGTTAGACAAAGGGTTGTAAAATGTAGCCATGGAGAGGACAGACATAGTTAGACTAGCTGGTAAACTAAGTTGTATTTCTTTTTTATCCCAAGTACCCTATCCTGATGTTTTCTAATAAACTTTATTTCTTTTGATAAGCTTAAGCCTCGACTCCATTTATTGCCACTCCACGCCTGCATTTTTTCCATCATGGAGTCATCCTATTCACAACATGTCTGCCGACAGGGTGTTGCGCATTTGAGTGCTCATGCTGGTTCTTGTGGTTTTGTTTGCTGGGGGAGTTGACTGTTGTAACTGTTTCAAGATCTGTGTTGGAGACCACTTGGGAACCTTTGATTAGAGCTGGTTCCTTAAGAGAGAGTGTCACAAAATCCTCATGCATGTACCTGCACACAGAACTGATGAAGTGAAGGGGACTTGAGTAGCGAGAAGGAGCCCAAAGTCAGGTCAGTGTCAGAACTTAAGAACTTCAAACGGATCCCATACTTGGTTACAAAGTTAGGATTTTATTGAAGAGAACTAAGCACTGGAAGAGGCAAGATAACAGTGATGGCGAGAGCCAGCACCAGCACAATTTTATACACGTAAAATAAACATCTCACAAAGCCACAATTCACACCGTTACAGGCACATCTGTCTTCTCACCATCACTATCAGTAGAGAGGATGCCTCCCTACTCCGAAGGCCATGCTGCTCGGCTTCAAAGGGTCCCAGTGTGAGAATGTGCAGAGACATAACATAACTCATTCTACAACCCCAAATATTTTGGATACCAGTGGGGCAAGGTTAATTACTATTCAAGCACTTTGGGTCAAGCAAGGGTTACAACATGGAGTCAGTTTGGTTCAGTAACAAAGCAGCTCTAAGTCATAGTAAAAATACATTGCAGCATTGGTCACATTATAGGGAACCAGCAGTAAAGATACAAGTTCTGACATACTGCCCCCCCTAAGCGCCCCCTCCCACGGGGCCAGCCTTGGGCTTGTGCGGGTACAGTAGGTGAAACTTTTTCAGCAGTTGCGGAGCGGCTACGTTCTGAGATTCGACCCACTCGTCACAGCTCGGGGGGAAGTGTTTCCACCTGATCAAATAATACAGTTTCCCCCTTTTGACTCTGGAGTCCAGGATCTCCTGGACCTCATGGTGACTCTGACCCCTCACTGTCGTCGGAGGGGGCGGTGGGGCCCTGGGATGGAAGGACGTAGCACCAGGGTCTTTCCGAAGCAAGCTGCAATGAAAAACAGGATGGATCTTACTTAGAGATTTGGGCAGTTCGAGTTCCACGGTCACTTTGTTTATTACCCTTTTTATTTTGAATGGGCCAAGGAACTTTAGTGCGAGTTTGCGACAGGGCTGGGGAAGGGGAAGGTTTTTTGTGGACAGGAAAACTGTATCCCCCACCTTCAGGTCCCACTCTTGGGAGTGCTTTTTGTCAAACTGCTTTTTGTAGGCTTTTTTCGCTTCCTCCAGGTTTTCCTGAATACCCTTCCAGCCTTCACGGAGGCCCTCCCACCATTGTTGACAGGACGTGGGTTCGGCCGGGCTGGCGGGGAGGGCGAGAGTGGGAAACGGTTTGCCCTCGTAACCATTGATAATTTGAAAAGGGGAGGTTTTGGTTGAGCTATGGAGGCTATTGTTGTAGCCATATTCTGCAAAAGGGAGGAGGTCCACCCAGTTGGACTGTTGGAAATTAATGAAGCAGCGGAGGTACTGTTCCAGAAGACCATTAACCCTCTCCGTCTGTCCGTCCGACTGGGGGTGGTAGGCAGAGCTTAGCCCCTGCTCGATGCCAGCGAGTTTGCAGAACTCCCGCCAGAAGTTGGCAACGAACTGCGTCCCGCGGTCGCTAATGACCTTGTCTGGGAATGA
Organism: Heteronotia binoei; assembly: GCF_032191835.1. Lineage (NCBI taxonomy): Eukaryota > Metazoa > Chordata > Lepidosauria > Squamata > Gekkonidae > Heteronotia > Heteronotia binoei. The sequence continues at coordinate 1,485,476 of NC_083233.1, forward strand.
GTGTAGGCGTACAATGTGGGTGAAAAAGAGCTGGGCGAGTTTTTTGGCCGTGGGTAGTTTCTTGCACGGGATGAAATGGGCTTGCTTAGAAAATGTGTCGACCACGACCAGGATGACTGTTTTGCCCTGTGAGGGTGGGAGTTCGACAATGAAATCCATGGAGACTACCGACCACGGTCTGGTGGCTGTAGGGAGGGGAACCAGGTGGCCCGGGGGTTTACCCCCCCTTCTTTTTGCCATGAGGCAGGTGGGGCATGAAAGAACAAATTCAGATACATCTTTCTTAATTTTCGGCCACCAGAACTGGCGGGTGAGTAAGTTGAGGGTTTTGACATAGCCAAAGTGGCCGGCCAGGCGACTTGAGTGACAGCGCTCCAAGACCTCTTTTCGGAGGGGGTCGGGCACATAGATTTTTTCATTGTGCAGCCAGAGCCCGTTTTCGGCTTTAACTAAGTTAGGTGGGCGGGCGGTCTCCTGGTTGTATTCTGAGAGGAATCGAGGCAGCAGATCTGAATCCGGAGGGCTGGTCTGCCTGCCTGAGCGGGTAGTGACCCCCCCCGAGATGGCTGAGGGGGAAATTAATGAGTCCACTACCTCCTCCCGGAGACTGTCGTGTTGTGGCATGCTAGAGAGGGCGTCTGCCAAAAAATTCTTTGAGCCTGGGATGTGTTTCAGCACAAAGTCAAATTTAGCAAAGAAACCTGCCCACCGGATTTGTTTTGCAGTCATTTTGCGGCGCCCGGTGAGGGCTTCAAGGTTTTTATGATCGGTCCAGATTTCAAAGGGCACTCTCGCTCCCTCGAGCCAGGAGCGCCAGGTTTTCAGGGCAAACATGACTGCAAACGCCTCCTTGTCCCAGACCGACCAATTTCTTTGTTCGTTGGAAAATTTCCTTGAGATATAGGCACATGGACGGAGCACCCCATTTTCCCCCCTCTGCATCAGTATGGCTCCCACTGCGGCGTCGGAGGCGTCGCATTGGACCACGAAGGGTTTCCGCTCGTCGGGATGAGCCAACACGGGTTCGGAGGTGAAGAGGCGTTTTAGTTCATTGAAAGCTTTTTGGCATTCAGGCGTCCACGTTAGGCGTGCGCCTGGCTTTTTCGCCTCTTCACCCTTCCCTTTGGTTTTGAGGAGTTCCGTGAGGGGGAGCATGACTGTGGCAAACCCCTTAATGAAGTCGCGGTAAAAGTTAGCGAACCCGATAAAACTTTGTAACTGTTTGCGGGTTCGAGGGGGTTCCCAGTCTAGTACTGCTTGGACCTTTGCGGGGTCCATGGCCAGTCCCTCCCCCGACACTCGGAAACCCAAATAGTCCAATTCGGTCTTGTGGAACTCGCATTTTGACAATTTGGCGTACAGTTTGTGTTTGCAAAGGGTGCGTAACACTTTTCGGACCAGGGGTACATGAGACTTTAGATCTTGTGAATAGATAATGATGTCATCAAGGTACACCACCACCCCCTTAAACAGGAATTCCCGTAGCACTTCATTGATAAAGTTCATGAAAACACCAGGGGCTCCCTGCAGTCCGAAGGGCATGACTAGGTACTCAAATTGTCCCAGGGGGGTGTTGAATGCTGTCTTCCACTCGTCCCCCTCTTTGATGCGGACGCGGAAGTACGCGTCTCGGAGATCAAGCTTTGTAAATACTTTGCCCTTTGCTACGGTGTTCAACAAATCCTTTATCAACGGGATCGGGTAGGCGTTGGACATGGAAATCCCGTTTATAGCACGAAAATCTGTGCAGAGCCTAAGAGACCCGTCCTTTTTCTTTCGGAAGAGGACGGGGGCGGCATGGGGGGCAGTGGCCGGCCGTATGAAGCCGCGCTTAAGGTTCTTGTCCAGAAACTTTCGGAGTTCAGCTTTTTCCGCCCAACCCATGGAGTACAGTTTCGCCTTGGGAAGCTGTTGCCCTGGGATCAGCTCGATGGCACAGTCCGTAGGGCGGTGGGGCGGTAGCTCGTCCGCTTCCTTCTCGCTAAACGCTAATCTTAGATCCTGGTATTCCTTGGGGATTGAGGCGACTTCCTCGAGAGTGAGGCAAGCCCGCATGTTTTGGGGGGGAGCGTGCGGTCCCCATTCGGGGCGCCAGTGGTGATGCTCACACCTCCAATCCGGGAACCAGACGATTTGTTCCTCCCACCTTATGTCTGGTTGGTGGCGGGCGAGCCAAGACGAGCCCACCACCACGTCAAAAGAGCAAGAGGGGGCAATTACGAAAGTTTCAATCCCCCAATGCTCCTCGGTTCCCACCGGGACTGCCTGAGTCTCTAACGCACATGGTTCCCCTCTCATGGGCCCCCCGTCCATCTGCTGGAACTGCATCGGCTGTGGTAGGGGGGAGGTGGCTAATCCCAACGCCTCAACTAGGCGGGGGGTGATCAGTTCCCTGTTACACCCGGAGTCGATCAGCGCTCGGGCGTGCATGAATCTCTTTAGGGTAGGGTTGAGGAGGGTAACGGCCATAAATAGTAAACCCCCTGTTGCTCTCACCGTGACGAGTGCCGGCTGTTGTTGGACCTGCTTTGCGGCACCCATTAAAGCAGGTCGCTGTCGTTTCCCGCCGACTCGGTGTCGTCCGATTCTTCGGTCGATTCTTCCACTGTAGCCAAGTCGGTGGTAAAATCCTCGTCAGTCGCCAAGGAAGTGGCGACGGAGCCCCGGCTGGGCTCCTTCGAGCGGCCGCTCTTTTTCTTCTTCGGCTTCGGGGTAGTTGTCTTCGCCGTGGGTGGGGTGGAACCCACTTTCACTGGGCAGTTGGCAGCGAGATGATTTGGGTCTCCGCATTTGAAGCACTTGCGAGCAGGAGACGGGGTGGAGGCCGCCGGTGCCTTCCTCCCTTCGGATTTAGTCGGTGTGAGCTTCGCCGCCTTCTTCGCCAGCTGCTGCCGTCGCATCCCCACATGTTGGAGGTTGGTCTCCACCTCTCCGGCCAGCTGGATCCATCCGACCAACGTGTCGGGCCTCCCTTGACTGTAGCAGCGGTCGAGGATTGTCGGGTTCAAACCATTGATGAACGCGGTATATTTCTTGACCTCGTTCCATCCCCTCGCCGCCGCGCAGTACCCCAGGAACTCGGTGGCATACTCGCGGGTGGAGCGGTTGCCTTGCTCTACGCGCTGAAGGGCGGCGACAGCCTTCTCCTCCCGCAGGGGATCGCCATACTGGCGGAGCATCACGTGCAGGAACCCCGCCACTGTAGCCAGCTCGGGTTTTCTTCCCATAAAAAGCCCGACGTACCACTTGCGGGCCGCGCCTCTCAGTCGGGACGCGATGTGGTACACTCGGCTGGCTTCGGTCGGGTAATCCGCACCCCAGTGGGTGAAGAACGTGTCGCACTGTATGGTAAAATACTCCACGTCCTCCGGATTCCCATCGAAAGTAATCTTCAATTCTCTTCCTCGACCCTCGGCCCCCCCTGGGGCTCGCGGCGCCCCCGGCGGCGGCGCGGGGCCCGGTAGAGCCGGCAGGATCGGGGCGGGGGGCGCTGGGGCCCCTGGAGCGGGCAGGGCCGGCAGCGCCGGGGCAGCCGGGGCCAGCGGGGCTGGTGGTGCCGGGGCAGGTGGAGCCGGCGGCGCCGGGACGCCCGGAGCCGGCGGGGCTGGGGCGGCCGGAGCCGGCGGAGCCGGGGCAACCGGAGCTGGCGGGGCCGGGGCGGCCGGAGCTTGCGGAGCTGGGGCCGGCGGAGCCAGCGGGGCTACGGGCAGTTGCCCCAGCGGTAGCCCTCCAATCGGGACTCCCAGGACCGCAGTTTGCAAGGTGCGGAGCTGGTCGTAGATCGCGCCCAGGTTCTGCTGCAACTCCTCGGCCATCGTCACGCGGGATCGATGCACGTCGTCGTGTATCTCCCGAACCCAGTCGAATAAGTCGTTGCGGAGGGTCCGGATCTGGTCGTCTCCCCCTCGGGGCTCCGGGCCCTCCTCTTGGTCGCCGTCTCCGTCTCCCCCTTCGCCCAGCATGCTTCGGTACCGCTGCTCCGCGGCGTCGATTGCTGCCGTGGACTTCCATGGGCTCCAGGTTCGCGGGGCTGGGAACGCGGCGTCGACCGAGAAAGGCGCCGGGACCTTAATTTTGCGCCGGACCCCCGTCACATTTGGGTCGAGCGGCGGGTCCTCTATTGGGGTGGTGGGCTCTCCGTCGTCTGGCACTTTTGCCGCCATCGGGCCAAGCCTCCAGTACAGATAAGCCGCGAACAATGGGTTCACTGTTATAATGTCAGAACTTAAGAACTTCAAACGGATCCCATACTTGGTTACAAAGTTAGGATTTTATTGAAGAGAACTAAGCACTGGAAGAGGCAAGATAACAGTGATGGCGAGAGCCAGCACCAGCACAATTTTATACACATAAAATAAACATCTCACAAAGCCACAATTCACACCGTTACAGGCACATCTGTCTTCTCACCATCACTATCAGTAGAGAGGATGCCTCCCTACTCCGAAGGCCATGCTGCTCGGCTTCAAAGGGTCCCAGTGTGAGAATGTGCAGAGACATAACATAACTCATTCTACAACCCCAAATATTTTGGATACCAGTGGGGCAAGGTTAATTACTATTCAAGCACTTTGGGTCAAGCAAGGGTTACAACATGGAGTCAGTTTGGTTCAGTAACAAAGCAGCTCTAAGTCATAGTAAAAATACATTGCAGCATTGGTCACATTATAGGGAACCAGCAGTAAAGATACAAGTTCTGACAGTCAGTCTCTTGCTGCAACCAACTTGGTCAGTTTCAAGCATTTGCATTCGTGGGTGGACTAAGACAGAAGTTTGGGCTGATCATACGTTGAGTCAGTTGTGCAGTGGGGCAGCACAGAAGTTTTCTGAATCCGTCAGTCAATCCTCTCAGCAGCATTTGTTTGCAGAGCGGTGACAGAATGCCCTCCTTTCACCCCAGCCCCCCATTTAGGGGGATTAATATTTGTGCTTTTCAGAAACACTCAATTATTCCAATGCCAGCAACAAACATTGGCTATTGGTATGGAAGGTTCCAGTTCCAGAGAGGCCCTGGTGTTGTTCTCACACATCCTGAGAATGAGGGAGGCACAGGAATCAGGAGAAATGGTGGTGGGTTTTAATTGCTAGTCTGTGCTTGAAAGAGGCCACCCTTCCTGTGTTCAGCAGCTGGTGAACAATTATCCTAATGAACTCCCTTGAGCTTTCCCAGCCCCCTGTGCCACTTCCATAAGGCTCCCGGAGACCTTAAAGCTCCTTTTGTTATCGGCTAAAGACTGCTTCGAGGTACCATTAAAGAAGGAATTAAAACAATTAAAAAGAGGCTTATACCAAGTAGCCTTTCTCACCTATGGTAGGTTTTGCATTGCAAGGCCTGGCATGTGATTCATGAACCCATTCCAAGGCCAAACAAACCATCATTTAAGCTATTTTCCCCACCTCTCCAGCTACACAGAGAAGCATCATGGATGCGAGACATTTGGAGCCTGCGGTAGGTATGTCCAAAGCCACATGACCCTCGTGGCATTTTCTTGGAGAGGACACTAAAGAGGCCGGCAGCAGAGCTCTGGCTCAGGACGTTCTGGGCTCATGGACAGATGGCCTCCCTCTCTGGCACTCCACCTCACCGGGCTTAGGACAGCCGGCTCAATCCCACCCACCCAGCAGCCACAGAACCTTTGTCTTGGTTGGATCCAGTTCCAGCCAGCTCTTCCTCAACCACTCCTCCACAGCCTCCAGCCCCTCAGCCAGAGCTCAGCCTTCACACGGTACACAGAGCACAGCACTTGTTCTCCTCACAGCACCAGTGCATTTACTTAGCAATCAATTGCTCATTTGGATACAAAATCAGCTCTGAAGAATCAGCAAAAAAAGGAATGGAAATAAAAATGAAGGTAAGGAGCATGTTCAGTGCAACAGGGACCTAACATTGAACACAAATTAAAAAGGTAAAGGCAGTCACCTGTGCAAGCACTGGGACATTTCCGACCCATGGGGTGACACCACTTCATGATGTTTTCTTGGCAGCCTTTTTACGAGTTGGTTTGCCATTGCCTTCCCCAGTAATCTCCACTTTACCCCCAGCAAGCTGGGTACTCATTTTACCAGTCTCAGAAGGATGGAAGACTGAGTCAACCTTGAGCCGGCTACCTGAACCCAGCTTCCGCTGGGATCGAACTCAGGTTGTGAGCTTGGTCTGCAGTACTGCAGCTTACCACTCTGAGCCACAGGGCTGACAGAGTGGCAAAAAGATACTTTCTTCCAACTGAGAGGCTACAGCTGGGCTTCAGTGGTGTTGTATTTCCCACAGGCTCCAAGGCAAGATTTCATCACTTTATTAGTTGTTTCTGGGAAGAGGCTGCATGGAGGAGGGCGATGTAGAGCAGTTCAGATCTTCCTAGTAAAGCTGACAGAATTGGAGTTCTATATTGAGACTGGATATTGTAAAGTGGGCAAATCGGCAGAACGTGTTTGATAGACTGTCCTCTCCCTGTATGGCATGGGCAGAGCCGATGAAAGAGGGAAATGCGAAGGTGCCTGCCTTCCAGGAGGGCCACCCGAGGGTGGAATGCTAAAGCCTGCAGGAGGAAAGATTCTCCAGCATTTGGAGACAGGGAGGGATCTAATCTGCTGGTTGAAAACTTAGAAGAATCATTGGATGCCTGTGTGTCTGTGCTCCGTCTGATTGTGGCGCTTGATCCCAGAGATGCTGCTTGACTCTTTCTTTTGCTTTTTGGTGCAATAAGACCAGGGAGGTGCAATAAGACAAGGGAGGTCTTATTTTTGGTGCAATAAGACCAGGGAGGCCAGTCTCCTGGAATTTCCCCTCAATTGTTCTTTGCCAGGCTGACTGGCGGCTGCCATAAAGGGAGCCAGCAGACCCACTGGGCTGGAGCCAAGTTTCAATCCGTAGGTGGCTGCGAAGAGCCACAATCGGATCTCCAAGGGGATCACCCGAGTCTCTGACAAGAGGAGGTGTTTGAAACCCATCGCTGGAAGAGCTTGGATTGTGCTGCTTCCTCTGAGCACCTTCCTGGGTGTCAGACAATGGAATATAACTGTAATGAAATACTATAACTGTGATGAAATGCTTAGCCTTACTGACTCCATTTTCTATCCCATGCTACTAACCCTGAGAAAGCCCTTGCATATCAAAGTAGAGGCCCAGAATGTTACTAACAGTTGATGTGAACATTCCTTTCCCTGCAACTAACAAAAGCCACCTTCCTTTGAAGATAAGCGCCTCAGTTCAGCCATCCCTGTGAAGCAGCAATAACAATGAGATAAGAAGGAATGACCGCGTGAAACCTTGCACCTCGGCCTAGCATAGTAACCTTTGATGTAGAATTCCTTAAGACATGCTCTAATATGCAACACTGTATCAGTTCCAATCTTTCTTTGTTCAGATGCTATGACTCTCGAATAAAGCCTAAACTTTGTATCAATTCAAGGTCTGGTTGATTTGAAGTTCCACTGTCTGACACTGGGTAGCCACGAAGGAGCTGGGAGACCAGCCTTCCTTGCATTGCTGCAGGGATAAAGGAAGCTCCTTTTGGAAAGTAGAACCTTTGAGTAACAAAGAATGCTCTGGGCAGGGGTGGGGGGAAAGGGGAGGCACTCTCAACAGCCTGTAAGGCTTGAGCCGGTTTGGTGTAGTGGTTAAGTGTGCAGACTCTTATCTGGGAGAACCGGGTTTGATTCCCCACTCCTCCACTTGCACCTGCTAGCATGGCCTTGGGTCAGCCATAGCTCTGGCAGAGGTTGTCCTTGAAAGGGCAGCTGCTGGGAGAGCCCTCTCCAATCCCACCAACCTCACAGGGTGTCTGTTGTGGGGGAGGAAGGTAAAGGAGATTGTGAGCCGCTCTGAGACGCTTCAGAGTGGAGGGCGGGATATTAATCCAATATCTTTGATGTCCAGATCGGGGTGGCCAAACCTGCTTAATGTAGGAGCCACATAGAATAAAAGTCAGATATTTGAGAGCCCAAGACATGAAAAAATATTATACACATCTCTTTATTAAAACTCTTAAGACTTTCTTTGCACAGATAGAGAAAACACATATCTATGCACTTGACAACATGACCATGCTAGAAAGAGACTTCTAAAAAAAACAAACCAAAAAACAAAAATAACAGTCCCCTTAAGATCAGCATAGGAAAAAGTTAGGGAATTATTTTTTCGCACCAGTGGGAGAAGGAAACATGCATTGCACCATATAAATCACAGGCCACCGTTTGCACCTTTATGCATCTCTCTGCCTTGACACAAGGCTAGTAAATGCAGCTCCTACAAGAGCTATGAAACTAAGGGGGCCCCCTGAGCCACACTCTTTAATTCCGCCCCTCCTTGCAGTGGCTCCCGGGGCTCTTGTGTCCTCTTCTTCCCCTCTGGGTGGCCTCTGTGATGCAGGGGTGGGGGCGGGGAGAGCTTGCAAGCCTGCCTGTTTCCCTCTCATTCTGTGCTTCACACATTGTGGAAACAGTTGCCTGCCTATGACTGAGGTCTTGATGCTAACCTGCTTACTTGAGAGTAAGTCTGCATTAAGTTCCTCCTCAACCTCTGGGAGCCAGACAATACATCTGAAAGAGCTGCAGGTGGCTCCTGAGCCACAGTGTGGCCACCCCTGGCCCCGTGGTATACCCTGGAGTTACGCCAGCTGAAACAAGGTCTCAGACGGCTAGAGAGGCAGTGGCGGCGCACCCGTGACGAAGCGACTAGAACAACTTATAGGAAGTTTATGAGGTCCTATGAGATGGCAATCAAGGCCGCAAAGAAAACATACTTTGCGGCTAAGATTGCGTTCGGAATTTTACTACATTGCCTCAGGGCGATCTTAACATTAAGGAATTAGAGATAGGCTGTGAGGCTTTTGCGAAATTTTTTGCTGACAAGATCCAGTCGCTCCCCACAACTGCCCTGCCAATTTAGATACAGTAAGTGAACTCGAGGCCCAATGCATGTCTTCTGGTTTGACCTTGGACTGCTTTGACCCGCTCAGCCTGGAGGAAGTTGACAGGATCCTCGTCACTGCGAGCCCAACCTGTGATCTGGACCCATGCCCCTTCTGGCTAATTAAGGCCTGCCAGGAGGAGCTAAGATGTCCTATACGGGACATCATAAATAGATCTCTTTCATAGGGCTCCTTTCCAACACTCCGGAAGGAGGCAGTGGTCCGCCCTCTCTTGAAAAAGGCTACATCAGACCCGGCCGAATTCGCCCATTACCGGCCGGTCTCAAACTTGCCCTTTTTGGGCAAAATCATAGAGAGGGCTGTGGCGTTGCAATTACAGGAATTTCTGGATGACACTTCCACCTTAGATCTGTGCCAGTCCGGCTTCCGCCCGGGCCACGGGACGGAGACAGTTCTGGTCATCCTCATGGATGACTTCCGGCAACACCTGGATCGAGGCGGCTCGGCAGTGTTGCTGTTGTTAGACCTATCGGCTGCGTTCGATATGGTCGACCATCGGCTCCTGACCCGCCGCCTCACCGATGCAGGAATTCGAGGGCTAGCCTTACAGTGGCTCTCCTCCTTCCCGGAAGGTCGGAGACAAAGGGTGGCGATTGGAGGGGAGCTGTCCCAGAGATGCCCACTTAACTGTGGGGTGCCTCAGGGGGTGGTTCTCTCCCCGATGTTGTTTAACATCTACATGCGCCCCCTTGCCCAGATCGCCCGGGGGTATGGGCTGGGTTGCCATCAGTACGCTGATGACACCCAGCTCTATCTACTGATGGACGGCCGGACTGACGATGTCCCTATAAACCTGGACCGGGCGTTGCAAGCCGTGGCTGGTTGGCTCAGGCTGAGCGGGCTGAAACTGTATCCAGCGAAGACTGAGGTCCTTTTCGTAGGCCGCGGCGGGCCTGGAGGGGAGATCTCCCTACCAACTTTTGACGGTGCGTCACTGATACCAGTGTGCAGGGTCAAAAGTTTGGGAGTGCTACTGGAGCCTTCCTTGACAATGGAAGCCCAGATAGCTGCCACTGCTAAATCTGCCTTTTTCCACCTTAGGAGGGTGAGGCAGCTGGCCCCCTTCTTGGAACGTAGCGACCTGGCAACTGTGATCCATGCAACGGTCACCTCGAGACTAGACTACTGTAATGCCCTCTACATGGTGCTGCCCCTGTACAGAGTTTTCTCAGGGCACACAAACATAGGGTTTCTTACTAGTGTGCATTCTCTTGTGCTGAATGAGATGTGCCAGCTGGCTGAAGTTGTACAAGCATTTACATAGCTTTTCACCTGGCGGCGGTAGAAGCCTAGACGCCAGGGCTCCCACTGTTACTAACTATTAAACTCAACTTAACAACTATATCACTGCAACGGCTGTACCGAGACATTTGTACTGAAACATCTAAGGGATACAGCGGCAGCAGCAACAGCAGCAACAAGTAATAACTAAACATTGGAATAATTTTAGCCGAATCCACCTGCAAACGAAGACTGAGATCGGGCCTGGTGCTGAGGCGGAGAGGAGAGTGACTGCGAGTTGCCGTGCGAGAGAGCCGGGTGGAACGGCGGGGGGAGAGCCAAGAGGAACAGCGGAGGGAGTGGAGTTGCGAGCTACAAAGACGTGGAGGCAGAGGACTGCGGGAAATGCAGAGCTGCTAAGACGTGGAGGCAGGAGCTAGACAACTCGGCGAGAACACCGAAGACGAGTCGTGGGCGGCGGCCAGGGGGCTGCGGCGAGCAGAGACTGGGAAGCGTCTGCGGCGTTGTGCGGAGGAGCAGCGCGAACAGTGAACAGGCAATAGACCATCCTAGGGGTGCCTTGGACCCCCGCCCCTCACCCTTCGCCTCCTCGCCCCCCCGCCCCCTCCCCCCCTCCGTCGTGCACCGTGCTCCCTGCCCCAGCTTCCTCTACTCGTGCCCTCACTTCACTTCCCACCACCTTTTCCATCTACGGATACTACCTAGAGGGGCTGACCCAACGGCCTGGATACTCCCCGACAGAGAAGCCCTATACGGGGCTCAGGGGAGCCCAGGAGTGTGTCAAGCCACAAGGGACTGGAGAAGAGGAAAGAGGAATGTGTTTATACATCAACTGCACTGGCACTTGCACTTTATCAGCATCTAAGATTAACCTATGACTTTAACATCGGCACCCCATAGATAATATATACTACCACCCTCCACAGAATATTTGGACTTATAATCTAGGATCCAACAGACTGCTAACCGCTAATGTATAATATATATATATATATATATATATATATATATATATATATATATATATATATATATATATATATATATATATATATATATATATATATATATATATATATATATATATATATATATATATATATATATATATATATTTTTATATGCTGATTTATATATAACCATATTTATAAAAAAAAATTAGCACATTAATTAGGAAGGTGGGAGGGAGTATTTATTTATTTATTTATTGTGCTGAATTGATTAAATTTACAAATTTCTTATTAATTGATTAGAAGGGAGATCGGACTGGGTTATTAAATTGATTAAATTAAGATATAATTAGTGAGTTGGCAGCTAAGAACAGGAAGGGCTGGTAAGGGGGGGGGTAAATTAAACGACAGGTAGGGACAAAGTGGGAGATCAATTGTGAGAGGTTATACTGAGAGCTATCCAGGCAAGTGCGGATGTCTGCCCAAGGGATTCCAGTGCTCCTGGGGAGGGGAAGATATGATGGTGGGAATAGACAGACATATAAGGGAAGGAGACAGAGACAAAATAGTGCTCGGCCACCTTCCAGTCTACTTCCCATCCCAACGGTGGTAGGTAGTGGGACCAAGAGGAAATGCTCGTCTCTGTCACTGGTGTTATGCAACGCCAGGTCCATCAACAACAAGACCTCGACCCTCAAGGAGTTCCTACTCCAACAGGATGTGGACCTGGCTTGCGTGACCGAGACCTGGGTGCCGGACGGAGAGACAGTAGCTCTCTCCCAGATGACCCCCCCAGGCTACTCGGTCTTTCACCAGTCACGGAGTAACGGGCGGGGGGGGAGGGGTAGCGTTGTTCATACAAGAGGGTTACACCTTTTGGGCTCTCCCGGCCCCAAAGATGGATGGCATTGAATGTGCCGGCCTGACGTGGAATGTTGGAGAGGGGTTGGCGATCTGGCTGGTGTACCGTCCGCCCAATGCACCAGCCAGCGCCTTACCATCACTATTGGAGGCAGTGGCGGGCTGGGCATTGGAGTTCCCGGGGCTTATGGTCCTGGGTGACTTCAATGTCCATGCCGACGACACGGCCTCCACTCAGGCGATGGACCTAGTGTCTACCATGGCGACACTGGGGCTCTCTCAATTTGTCACAACTCCCACGCATCAGGCCGGGCACACATTAGACCTGATCTTTGCATCCGGGATTTTGGTGAATGATATCGCAGCTGAAGCGGTTCCATGGTCGGATCACCTAGCCCTTAAGGCCCGTGTGAAGACGTCGCCCCAACCCTGTATGGGCGGAGAGCCTATTTTGGCTCGCCCCCGGGGCTTGATGGACCCGGAACGGTTCCAAACAGCCCTGAGGGATCCCTGGCCCACTGGCAATTCCCTCGATGACCTGGTGGAAGTCTGGCAGGACCAGCTTTCCAGGGCTATCGATGAAATTGCACCTCGGTGTCCTCTGCGCCCTCGTAAGAGGCTGGCCCAATGGTATACCTTGGAATTACGCCAGCTGAAACAAGGGCTCAGATGACTAGAGAGACGGTGGAGGCATACTCAGGACGAAGCGACGAGAACATCCTACAGAACGCTTATGAGGTCTTATGAGATGGCAGTCAAGGCTGCAAAGAAAGAATACTTTGCAGCCAAGATTGCATCTGCAAAATCGCGTCCAGCACAATTGTTTAGAGTAATTGGAGATCTTATAACACTGCCACAAGGCAAACCAAATATTAGAGAATCAGAGATAGGCTGTGAGGCATTTGCGAAATATTTTGCAGATAAAATCTCGTCGCTCCGCCAAGACCTGCCTATCACATTAGATACAGTAAGTGAAACTGAGGCTCCGCGCCTGTCTTCAGATTTAATACTGGACCACTTTGACCCGCTCAGCCTGGAGGAAGTCAATGGAATTCTCTCTGCTGCTCGCCCAACAACGTGTGATTTGGACCCTTGCCCCTCTTGGCTGATTAAATCCTGCCAGAGGGAGCTTAGATGTCATCTACGGGACATCATAAATAGATCCCTCCTAGAGGGGCACTTCCCAACGCCTCTGAAAGAGGCCTTGGTCCGCCCCCTCTTGAAAAAATCTACAGCAGACCCGGCCGAATTGGCAAACTACCGACCGGTGTCCAATTTACCATTTTTAGGTAAAATTATCGAGAGGGCAGTGGCGCTGCAGCTACAGAGATTTCTAGATGATGCTTCCGTCCTGGACCCGTGCCAGTCTGGCTTCCGACCGGGTCACGGGACGGAGACGGTCCTGGTCGCCTTGGTAGATGACCTCCAGCGGCAACTGGATCGAGGCGGTGTGGCAGTGCTGATGTTATTAGATTTGTCAGCTGCATTTGATACAGTCGACCATCAGTTAATGATCCGCCGCCTCGCCGACATAGGGGTAGAGGGGCTGGCCTTACAATGGCTTTCCTCCTTCCTCATGGGTCGGGGACAGAGGGTGGTGATTGGGGGTGAGCGATCCCAGAGGCGCATACTAGACTGTGGGGTGCCCCAGGGAGCAGTTCTCTCCCCGATGTTATTCAACATCTATATGCGCCCCCTCGCCCAGAATGACCGGAGATTTGGGCTGGGTTGCCATCAATATGCAGATGACACCCAGCTCTATTTACTAATGGACGGACGGATGGCTTCCGCCCCGGGGAACCTGGACCGGGCTTTGCAGGCTGTTGCAACGTGGCTTAGACTGAGCGGGCTGAAGTTGAACCCAGCGAAGACAGAGGTTCTCCATGTGGGTCGTGGCACTCTGGGGAAGGAAATATCTCTCCCGGCCTTTGACGGGGCGCCACTGAAGACGGCGCAACGGGTAAAGAGCCTGGGTGTTTTACTGGAGCCTTCATTATCAATGGAGGCCCAGATAACAGCCACTGCCAAGTCAGCATTTTTTCATCTGAGGCGGGTGAGGCAGTTGGCCCCTTTCCTAGAGCGGCAGGACCTAGCAATGGTGATCCATGCAACGGTCACCTCAAGACCGGACTACTGTAACGCTCTCTACATGGGGCTGCCTCTGTACCGGACCCGGGAACTGCAGCTAGTGCAGAATGCGGCGGCCAGGCTGCTACCTGGTCTCCCAAGACGGGAGCATATACGGCTGGGGCTACGCGGACTGCACTGGCTGCCGATTGTATACCGGATCCAGTACAAAGTGCTGGTCATAACCTTTAAAGCCCTATATGGCCAAGGACCGACCTACCTGAGGGACCGTCTCTCCCCATATGAGCCCCAGAGAGCACTGAGGTCAGTAGGCAAAAACAGACTGAATATCCCTGGGCCAAAAGAAGTTAAACTTCAAAGCACGCGCACTCGGGCCTTTTCAGCCGCGGCCCCACAACTCTGGAACCAGCTCCCAGAGGAGGTGCGGGCCCTGCGGAGCTTAGACCAGTTCCGCAGGGCCTGCAAGACCGTGCTCTTCAAACAGGCGTTCACCAATGACTGAGCTAATGTTTACTGCTAAATTAATAATGTTTACCGCCAATGTTAGTTTTAGGAATGTTTTGATTATTGATTGACTAGTTTTAATGTGAACTTAATGTTTTATTATTGTACTGTTTCACTTTTAAATGTTGTTGGCCGCCCTGAGCCTGCCCCGGCGGGGGAGGGCGGGATATAAATAAAATTTTACATTACATTACATTACATTACAGAACCCGGAAGTTGCAGCTAGTGCAGAATGCCGCAGCCAGGCTGTTAGTGGGACTACCTCGGTCGGAACACATACAGCCTCGGCTGCGGGAACTGCACTGGCTGCCAATTGTGTTCCGAGTTCGCTACAAGGTGCTGGTTATTACCTTTAAAGCCCTATATGGCCGAGGATCTGCCTACCTTAGGGACCGCCTCTCCCCATATGTTCCTCAGAGAGCACTGAGATCTAGTTTTCAAAACCTTTTAAAAATCCCTGGACCAAGGGAGGCTAGATTGAAATCAATGAGGGAGCAAGTCTTCTCAACAATGGCTCCCCAATGGTGGAATCAACTACCAGAGGAGGTGCGAGCCCTGCGGGCCCTAAACCAGTTTTGCAGGGCTTGCAAAACCGCCCTCTTTCAGCTCGCTTTTGGATGAAGCCCGGGATATGACAGTTAGGCATTCTATACACACTCTGAATGTAGCACCTTAATTGATAAATCATAATGGCTTTCTCTTGTATCTAAGTTCTAGTTTAATTTATGACTGTAACTTAAATTATTTTAACTGTCTATAGTAATGATTGTATTTTATTGTATTTTATTGTATCTTATTGTAACCATGGTATTTACCATGCCTGTTAGCCGCCCTGAGCCTGCCTTTGGCGGGGGAGGGCGGGATACAAAAATAAATTTATTATTATTATTATTAAATGATCAGAAGACGATGGCAATTCATTTAAATATTTTGGTTTGTTCTGAGACATCTGTGAGTCTGGGGGGTTTTTCTAGTAAAGATAAGGATTTTTTAAATGTAGTTTATCACAAACTGCTCCTCTTTGCAGTACTTGTTGAAGACATGGAGTGCTCTCCTAAGGCTCTCTTGTGAGTGGGATAAGATGATGGTGTCATCTGCATTCAGCAAGGCAGAGGGCTATTTATCAGCCAGCTTGGGTGGATGGAGGCTTGGATTTCTTAATTGTTGCACCAAGGAGTTGATGTGATAGTTTAAAAGTGTGTATGTGTGTGTATGTGTGTGTGGGGGGGCAGATTACAGCCCTGCTTGACTCCTTTGTCAAGTGGGATCTTATTGGAGAGTTGACCTTGAGGACTGCATCTCACTTTGAGAATGTTTCTTTCATGCAGCAAACAAGTGTGTAGAGTTTTCGATCTATTGAGGAGTTGTCAAATGCTGCTTTGAAATCCACAAAGGCAGCATAGAGGGCTCCATTGGGCTCAGAGCTGAATGTCTCTGCCAGGTGGTGCAAAACCAGGCCCTGGTCGAGAGTAAAGGGGTCAGCTCTGAAACCTGCTTGCTTGTCTATCAGAACATTTTTTTGAACTAGCCAGTCAAGGAGTTTCCAGTATAGGTATCTTGACTATAATTTCCTGTCAACCCTGAGGAGGCTAATTGGTCAATAACTGGCAGGATTTGAGGGGCCCTGGGCTGGCTGATTGATGTGGGTAGATAATGCAGCCTGCACGTGATCCTACCCATCAGTATTGGGTTTTATCCTCTCTGGACTTATCCTGTCACTTCTAGGAGCTTTGCTGGTTTTCAAGAATATAAGAGAAGCCCTGTTGGATCAGGCCAATGGGCCATCCAGTCCAACACTCTGTGTCACACGGTGGCCAAAAAACCCAAGTGCCATCAAGAGGTCCACCAGTGGGGCTAGAAGTCCTCCCACTGTGCCACTAGTTCTTTGGCTTCTTTGGTCATTCCCAGAGGTCTTGCTGGGAGGTTTTGTAGCTGAAATGCCAGAGGGGTATGTCAGTCTGATTCACTCAAGTAGAGTTCTGGAAGTGAGCTTCCCAAAACTGGGGAGAGATGTTGCAAGTTATCCTTGGAGGCATAGTGTAGAGCTCAGCTCTGATTAAGTGCCAAAAAATTGCCAGGTTGTTTGATTTTGGAGGCTTGGATCATCCAAGTCTAGGAATCTCTTTGTGCTCTTTCTTTTTTTTCTTTGCTAGAAGGTTTTTATATTGCTGCTGTAGGGTTTTGAACTCTAGGAAATTCTGGATACATTTCTTTGCCTGTATTGCTGAAGTCTGACCACAATTTTGTTTTTTGCTGTGTGACAGTCTGTATCAAACCAGGTTCTTCCAGCCCTCTTTTCTTGGCCATAGATCTATTCTGGCTGAGAACTGTCTGCTGTATTTTTGTACAATGCATAGTAGAACAAAATAGGAGTTGATTGCACCTTTAAGACCAACTTAGTTTCATTCAGGACGCAAGCTTTCATGTGCTCATCAGACGAGGAATCTGGCACAGTGAGCAGAGCCATACATAGCTGGTTGGCAGTGGCCCAGAATGCAAAATGGTACAGATTTAAGAACCAATGACAGTGATGTAAAATTATCTGGCAGACAGTGATTTAGAAGGTAAAATGGTACAAATATAAGATTCAATGACAGAATAGTAAAATTAACAAATTGAGCAAACCTTTGATCTGAGTAGCATGAGCATGTGAAAGCAACTGTCAAGCATGCATATTTCTAAGCACAACGGTGGGTTCTTAGACAGAAAGGAGACTGTTAGTATCCACCGCCTCCATCCCTTTTTCCCAAAGATTGGGCAAATAGTAAATCCATCTAGCCCAAGGATGTTTATGCTGCAGCCTGGTTTGAGGTGCCTCTCCTCCACATTCACACAGGCAGTTCTTATCAGGTCTGGAAGAAGTGTGAGAAAGGGATATGTTTTTAATAATCTACATTCCTTAGTAGTAAACTAGATACTATGGACTAACCTTTGAACCTGTGACTCAAAATGCATCTGTATGTTATCCTTTGAACTAATCCTATATAGTAACAGTATAATCATGTATATGTCATTACTTCCAAGGATTCGGTCCTTGGTAAAGCTTCAGAGTTTCTACAATAAAGCAAGTTTTGATTTTACAACAAAAGACTGATTATTGAGAAGTATCGATGCTTGACAGCGACAAAATAGTAGTATGTAAATATGTGAGAGTGTCTGTAAGTGACTCTATTGCTATGAACCTGGGCCAAAAGGAAGGAATTATTATGTTTTCCCATCCAACTAACCCACCTTTAAACATGCAACATACGTATAGTTTGCCATTAGGAGAAAAATACATTAAAATTTAGTGGGAGATGGGTGCAATATGTAATGGGATAGGCAAACAATATCCCTGTTTGAGTGTGTCAATACAGCTAAAAGAGAAATACATTGGATAGTGATGTTCTAGTCCACTAATTTACTTTTTAACTTGTAAACATCATTCTAGTTTGCCATAGAAAAAAGGAATACAATAAAATATAGTGAAAATGGGTAAAGTATATGTAATGAGATAAACAGCCAATATCCCTATTTTGAGTATGTCAATACAAAAAAAATATTTTGATACACAATTTTAAAAGAGAAACACATTAGAATACTGTGGATGTATAACTATATTCAGTGAGAGTGGGTTTAGCATCTGTAATGAGTTAAAAAACCATTATCCCTGTTCAGTCCTGGGGAGGTGTTTGTTCCAAGTTTCGTAATAATTTGTAATTCAGCAATTTCTCTTTCCATTCTGTTCTTGAAGTTCCTTTGCAGTAAAACTGTCAAGTCTGTATAAAACTCTGGTCAAGTCTGTACCTAACTTTGGCTCAGGCAGAGCATCCTGGGTAAAGCCAAACTGTATTCAGTTGCTGCTAGCTTTGACTCTCCCTACCCTCCTCCTTCTCTTTGTTATGTAGTACTGCTTTGAAATGGGAATATGTGAAAGTTTTATCTGTGCCTTCTCAGGCTCGGCTCAGGGAGAGTCTGGAGCCAGCGACGCTCAAGGCCAAAGTAGGCCTGAGAACGAATTGATAACATCAATGTGTGAATGTGCCCTGCATAGCCCCCCCTCCCTGAAGAATTCCTTTGAAGTGTACCTATATGATTGCACTCTACTGTATGATCCTTATTCTTTCAATACCAACCTAGCCGAGAACAACAGTATCAATAAACTAGTCAAATTGTATCAACAACGACTCGTTATTGAATCTCCCGACTTGACAAAAACAGCTACTTTGAGGTCACCCATTGAATGCTTTGGAAGGTTCAAGTGTTCCCCCACAGGTTTCTCAGTTCTGTAATTCCTGATGTCAGATTTGTGTCCATTTATCCATTCCTTCCTTTTGGCCCAGGTTCATAGCAATAGTGTCATTGACAGACACTCTCATATTTTGACATATTACTGTTTTGTTGCTTTCGCATGCTCATGCTACTCAGATCAAAGGTTTGCTCAATTTGTTAATTTTACTATTCTGTAATTGAATCTTATATCTGTACCATTTTACCTTCTAAATCACTGCCTGCCAGATAATTTTACTTCACTGTCAGATAATTTTGCTTCTGGACCATTTTGTATTCTGGGCCACTGCCTACCAGCTGTGTATGGCTCTGCTCACTGTGCCAGATTCCTCGTCTGATGAAGTGTGCTTAGAGAGCACACGAAAGCTTGTGTTCTGAATAAAACTAAGTTGGTCTTAAAGGTGCAATCGACTCCTATTTTGTTCTACTACTTCAGACCAACACGGCTGCCTATTTGGATATATCTGCATAGTAGAACTGTCAGTGCTTCATACATTCACCCAGGGCTTTTTTTATAGCAGGAACTCCTTTGCATATTAGGTCACACACCCCTGATGTAGCCAATCCTCCTGGAGCTTACAGTAGGCCCTTTACTAAGAGTCCTGTAAGCTCTTAAAGGATTGACTACATCATGCTAATATGCAAAGGAGTTCCTGCTATAAAAAAAAGCCTGCATTCACCTATGAAGCAGAGTCAATTCAACTATGCCCTGAACAAGAATACAACAAACAGCTCCCAGCTGGAATAGATAAGGCCAAGAGAAGAGGGCTGGGGAGACCTACCAAACAGGCAAATGCGAGACACCATCTGTGGCAATGACAGCATGATGAGTTGGAATAGTCCTTGCAGGAGGGAGGGGAGGAGAGAAGCCACGGGGCCCTGGGGCCCTGGCAGGCCAAGAGAATGAGCTTGCTGCCTTGCTCATCCCAGAACCAGCTCATGAGGTAGGGTGGCCACCCACAGCGTAGCAGCTGTGTTGTCCTGCTCTGAGAGATTCTTGCATATTAACCACATACAGTGAATGAATTACTTTATCTCCTGTAAATATTTATTCAGGGCTGGGCTTACGTTACACAAGAAACTTAGCTGTCCCATCTGTGGCATAGAGGGGTCTTTTTCATCTGGGGCAGCCATGTTAGTTAACCAACCTTGTGCTTTTGATGTTGAACATCATCTCCTAGTCAGGCAGCTGGATGAACCTGCAGGGACCTGTATAATTGAGCTCCAACACAGAAAGAGCCAATTCCTTCCAGTGGAGCTCATGTCAGGGTGTGTCCGAGGAGATCAAGAGTAACATCGTGTGCAGAAAGCGGGTGTGAGGGCTGAAGTGAGGACCTCACACAGTCTGACTGAAGAGAGAGGGGAATCATCTTGGCAGCAGGACTCTGGGGTGAGAGAAAGCTGAGGAGGGACAGCAGGCTAGAGAAGGGAAGCTGCAGGAGAATATCACTCAATTGTGAAACTGACCTTTGACCAAGATGCAGCATTTTCACGATGCCTTAGATGCATAACCAGCAAGCCTCTGTGGTGGGCCATGTATTGGGGGGGAGGGGGGTGCTGGAAGTGAAGGATTTGTGCATCTCTTAGTATCAGACTTCAGAATGAGACTATAGAGGTCCAGTGGAGACAGGGTAGGACCAGTGGATCCCTCCTTTCTACTGTTCTGGTGCTGTCCTTTTGATGCCTCTCATGGAATCTTCCTTACAGCCAACATCTTCCCTACCTTGCAGCCATGAGAACATAGCATTCTTCCTCCTGCTGCTGCATCTCCCTGCAGTCTAGTGGAGCTGGCTAGCTAAGAATGTTACCTCTACTCTGGGCTGTCTAGGATGGATCTCCTTATAATAAAGGACTCTGTTTTCTGTGTAAACTTTATCTCTTCAGCAGCAATCAATGAAACTTCCACTGAGCAATGTGCACTCTGCAATTCTAATATGGGGACAAAGGAGAGGTAGACCCTACTGCATCTCTGATGGCAAATGGGTTGCAGAATAGTTCAGAAGGTCATGGCTAAATTGCCCCTCTCTTGCTCTTCTTTGAGCAAGATTTGGAATTGCCAAATTTTTATTTTATGAATTTCATGATTCCGAAACACTCTTGAGGCTGTTGTGGAAACATGGCACATGAAGCTCCTTAAAGGTCTTTTTGTGTGTGTGTTAACCAAATTTATTAAATTTTTGCAATGTATTTCAAATAATAAAAAAAGAAAAAAAGCAATATTTCAAGCCTTATCAATACATTACACATTTTCTTATTTTTTTTCTCACTTCTCCCACCTCTTTTCTTTGACCTCCATCGGTGCTTCAAGCTATTGAGAAAAAACAATTAAGGTACCATCTGTTTTAGAATCTTGTACTATAAAACTTACATAAAATCTAATAACATCTCTATATCTCTATTTATAATTCGGTCTTCTAGCTTTCCTTCAGGACATTGTTAGCACATCCTGAACTTATTTATCTCAATATACTAAATCATATCACCTTAACCTTTTAGTTCACCCATAGTATTACACTTATTTTTTTATCTATTATCACACCAGTTATAGCTATTTAATTCTTTTTAAGTATTACACTTATCTTTCATTGATCTATTATCACATCAATTATAACTGTTTGTTGTAATTATCACTATATTTTCTAACTGCTAATAAAAGGAGCTATTGTATATTGATTCAAAAAATTCTTTCTAATCACCTGTCGCCCCCATTTCCCCCAATTTCAGGCTATACTTTCAAAAACCACCACCAAATGTCTCTTAACTCTCCATTGCTTTTCAATATAGTCCTGAAGCTTCTTCTATTCATCTTTAAATTTTTCTGCATCACTGTCTTTCAAGTTTCTAGTAAGTCTATCCATTTTACTCCAATGTAAAGTTATTAAAATCCAGTCCCATTTATTTGGTATTTCAGCTTGCTTCCACCTTTGTGCAAACAATGTTCTTGCAGCTGACAACATATACCATACCAAAGTCCTGTCTTGCTTCGGAAAACTTTCCATTTGTAATCGTACCAGAAAGGTATCTGGTGCCCTTTTAACTGCATATCCCAAAATCTTCGACATCTCTTGCTAAATCATTTGCCAAAATTGTCTTGCTTTTTCACATGTCCACCACATATGGTAAAAAGAGCTTTCATGCTTTTTACATTTCCAACACCAATCAGATGCCTGCTTGTTCATTTTTGCTAAATTCTTAGGTGTCATATACCACCTGTATTGCATTTTCAAACAGTTTTCTTTTATATTACTGCATGTCGATATTTTCATAGAGTTCTTCTGTAGGTGTTCCCATATCTCCATTGAAATTTCTTTATTCATATTTATTGCCCATTTAATCATTTGAGATTTTACTACTTCGTCTTCTGTAGACCATTTCAATAACAATTTATACATCTTTGCAATCAACTTTTCATCTTCTCCTAATAGCACTTTTTCCATTTCTGTCTGATCTTGCCTTATACCTGTAGTCCTGATATCTTTATCTACTAAACTTTTAATTTGTAGCATCTGGAACCAATTAAATTTGTCTTGCAGTTCTTCCTCTGCTTTTAATTCTACTTTCCCACCCTTAATTTTTAGCAATTATTTGTATGTAACCCATTTGTCTTCCTGTGAGTCAGAAATCCATTTTATAACTTCCATTGGTACAATCCACAGTGGTTTCCTCTCATCATCATATTTAAAATATCTTTTCCAAATATTCAACAAACCTTATAAAATGATGCTGGAAGAAACCATCCATCTTTTCCTTCCCATAATACAAATATGCATGCCAACCAAATAGATTTTCATGACCTTCTAACGCCAATAACTTCTGGTTGGATAAGGTTATCCAGTCCTTGAGCGATACTAAACATATTGCTTCATGCTATAATTTAAGATCCGGCAGTTGAAAACCTCCTCGTTCTTTCGCATCAATTAGTATTTTCCTTTTGATTCTTGGTTTTTTCCCCGCCCATACAAATTCAGAAATCTTTTTTTTTTGCCATCTATTGAATTGTTTAACATCTTTCACAATTGGAATTGTTTGGAAGAGGAACAACATTCTTGGTAAGACATTCATTTTTACGGCAGCTATCCTGCCCCAAAGAGACAAGTTCAGTTTATTCCATTTCAACATACCGGCTTCAATTTTACGCCAAAGTTTATCATAGTTATTTTTAAACAAATCTATATTTTTCATCGTGATCTCTACTCCCAAATATCTTACTTTCGAGGTGACTTCACATCCAGTTGCATTTTTAAGTTCTTTCTGTTTGCACAATAATAATGTTTTACTTAAAATTTGCGATTTTTCTTTATTTATGTAAAACCCAGCAAGGTCACCATATTCTCTGATTTTTTCCAATAACAATGGTAATACTTGTATTGAATTTTCAGTAATAAACATCACATCATCTGCAAAGGCTCTATATTTATAAGTCCATCCTTTCAATTTTAGTCCCTCTATTTCCTTATCTTCTGTTATTTGCAGCAACAAAATCTCTAGAGTCATTATAAATAGCAATGGGGAAAGAGGGCAAACTTGTCTTGTACCTTTGCTGATAACCATTTGCTCCATTAAATCTGAATTAACACATAGCTTAGCTTGCTGTTCAGTATATATCGCCTTCACCATTCTTATAAAGTCTTTTCCCAACTCTACTTTTTCCATCACAGCAAACAAAAAGTCCCAATTAAGATTGTCAAAGGCTTTCTCCGCATCAGCAAAAAAGAGTGCCACTTCTTTTTCCGGATGTTTTTCATAATACTCTACAATGTCCAGCACTATTCTGATATTGTCTCTAATTTGCCTCTTTGGGAGAAAGCCTGCTTGCTCCTCACAGATAAACCTATGCAGGTATTGTTTTAGCCTTTCCGCCAAAATTTTTGCAAAGATTTTGTAGTAATTGTTAAGCAATGAAATCGGTCTATAATTTTTCACATTTGTAGCATCTCTGTCTTCTTTTGGTAACAATGAAATAACTGCTTCTTTCCAAGCATTTGGCACTTGCCCATCCAAATGGATATTATTCATCAATTTTTGGAGCATTGGAACTAATATATTTATAAGAACTTTGTAAAATTTTATTGAAAAGCCATCCGGTCCTGGTGCTTTCCCTATGATCATTGAACTGATTGCAGCTTCTATTTCATCTTTTTCAATTAGATCATTCAATGTTTCTTTCATCATTTCTGTTGTTGGATATACCTTCACATTTTGTAAATAAGCTTCTATTCTTTCTTTATCAACTCGCTGGCCTTTAAATAAGTTAGCATAGTACTTGTAGAATTCCCTTTTGATGCCCTCCTGGTCTACAATTTCTTTGCCACCGGTTTTAATCTTGTTTATGTATTTATTTTCCCTTCTTTTCTTCATTTGCCACGCCAAATACTTTCCACATTTGTTTGCCCCTTCAAAAGATTTTTGTTGGAATCTTTTCAAATTCCATTCCACCTCTTTATTCAGTAAATGACTTAACTGACTCTGTAAAATTGTAATTTCTCGCCAAATTTTCTTTTCCCCCGGTCTCTTTCTTAATTCAATTTCTTTTTTACTTATTTTCTTTTGTAAGGAATTGCTTTTCATTTGCCCCTCTGTCCTTATTATTCAATGTAATTAATGTTCCTCTCATCACAGCCTTATAGGCATCCCAAACCATTTGAAATTGTACCTCTTCGTTGTCATTTATTTGGAAAAAAGCTTTATTTTTTTCCTAGAGATGCCGCTACCTCCACTTTCTGTAAAAAGTCATCATTTATCCTCCACCTTCTCTCTTTTTTCCTCCCTTTAGCCAACCACATCAATGGGTTATGGTCTGCACCTATTTTTTTTGTGTGTATGTGATCAGCCCCAGCTCTTTTGTAGCCCATAACATATCAATCCTAGAAAAGGTATTATGTCTGGCTGAAAAAAAAGTATAGTCTCGTACCCTGGGGTTGAATTTTCTCCACACATCTTCTAAGCTCTCTTGTTTAATTAGTTCAAAAAACGCTTTAGGTAGTTTCCCATCTACATCTTTTTTCCTAGATCTATCTAAGGAGTTCTGAATAGTTCCATTAAAGTCACCCATAAGCATTATCTGATCGTATGTTACTTGATCCAGTTGTTTCATAATATCATTGAAAAAGTCACTCTTAGCCCCATTAAAAGCATAAAGTCCCAACAACAGAGTCTTTTTGCCATACATCAAAACTTCTACTGCCAAATATCTACCTTCATTATCTTTAAAAATCAGCTTTGGCTCCAGCTCCTTTATGTAAAAAACCACTCCCCCTTTTTTTCTTTAGCCAATGAACCAAATTCTTCCCCTAAAGATTTGTTATGTAAAAATTTGTAATCCGATTGTCTAATGTGTAATTCTTGTAGACAAATTATATTACATTTTTGTTTTGTAATCCAATAAAATGTCGCTCTTCGTTTCTGCGGCGAATTTAGGCCATTAACATTCCAAGAAATTAATTTGTAATCCATAATGATTCTTCAATTAAGCTGTGTCCCCCAAATCCTTATTGCCCACCAAAAACCCTTCCATGCCTTGAACGTCTATTATGGAATACTTCAGCCCTTTATACTCAAAAGTAAGTCTTGCTGGTAAAATCCATCTATATCTTGTACCTTTTGCCCTTAATTTATCCGTCAAAGGTTTAAATTGTCTTCTGTCACTGATGACCTTCCTTGGTAGTTCCTTCATTATTCTGACTCTGCTCTCCTCCGCCATCAATTCTTTTGCAAATTGTTGGCTCAATGTCCTTCCCACTATATCTCTAGTGGTAAATTTAATTACTGTGTCTCTTGGCAATTTACGCCTTCTGGCAAACTCTAAATTGACTTTGTACACATAATCACATTGATCTTCAATCTTCTCTGGATCTTCACCCAAATATTAAGCAATAATAGTCATGATATATTTCTTTAAGTCCTCTTGATTGTTTTCTGGCACCCCCCTCAGACATACAAAGTTCTCCATCAGCTTACAGTCTTGTAGCAGAACTTTTTCTTGAATCTTCTTTATTGTAACATCTTGATTTGTAACTCTATTT
This sequence comes from Heteronotia binoei, assembly GCF_032191835.1. Lineage (NCBI taxonomy): Eukaryota > Metazoa > Chordata > Lepidosauria > Squamata > Gekkonidae > Heteronotia > Heteronotia binoei. The sequence goes on from NC_083233.1 coordinate 1,511,342, forward strand.
TCCACCTCTTGCATCTTCTGTGTTGTTGCTTGTGACTCCTTCCTCAGATCTTCAATTTCTTTCTTGATCTCTTTCTTTACCGGTTCAGCACTGGAATTTTTTCTTTTGTTAGTTCCTTAGTTATCTCTTTTGTTTTTTTTCTTTAGTCAACTTTTTCTCACTTGTAGTTATCAAATCTTTCATTGCCTTTGTTAATCTGGCCTCCATAGCATCCAGCTGTTCTTGGGCAATCTTAGACATTTTGCCCTCTACTGAGCCAGCTTTTCCATGCATTCTTAGTTTGTATTTTGGATCAGATGTCAGTCTTCCCATAGTATATAATAGACCCCAAGTTGACCTCACCAAACTACAAACTGATAACAGGGTTCAATAGATTAGAGCATGCCCTCTTCAGCAAGCCCAAAATCGCCATCCTCAAAGCTTCCTGGGCCAAGATATGAATATTTAAAGTTTTGTATACATTCTGTTTAAACAATTTTATTAATAACATATGGTAACAATGTCTGTTTATATCATTACTAACCCTAACCCTTTTGATATTTTCTAATCCCCCCTCCCTCTGTTACTAGACTCCCGCCGAAGTTATATACTTGAGTTCACTTATAAAGGTACCCTTAACCAATCAAAGTTCAATTTTTCCCTTTTCTCATACTCATTATTAAAAAATTGTCCAATGTCTTTTTACATTCCACTCTTTCTCTATATATCCTCTAAATTTCTTCCACTCCCTTTTAAACACTTCCAAATCATAGTCTCTTAAAGTTCTTGTTAGTTTGTCCATCTCACTCCACGATAAAATTTTCACGATCCAGTCCCATTTTTCTGGTATTTTTTCTTGCTTCCACAACTGTGCATACAGTGTCCTAGCAGCTAAGAGCAAGTACCAAATTAGAGTTCTATCTTCTTTTGGAAATTTTTCCATTTGTAATCCCAACAGAAAAGTCTCTGAAACTTTCTTAAAATCATATCCCAAAATTTTAGATATTTCTTGTTGTATCATCTGCCAAAACTTTTTCGCTTTTCCACAAGTCCACCACATATGATAAAAAGAACCTTCATGTTTCTTACATTTCCAACATCTATCCGACATCTTTTTACTCATCTTTGCCAGTTTTTTCGGAGTCATATACCACCTATACATCATCTTGAAACAGTTCTCTTCAATGCTCTGACATGTTGATATTCTCATTGAGTTCTTCCAAAGATATTCCCATGTATCCATCTGTATTTTCTTATTTACATTAATTGCCCATTTAATCATTTGAGATTTTACTACTTCTTCTTCTGTAGACCATTTCAACAGTAATTCATATATTTTTGATATTAATTTTTCATTATCTCCGAACAGAACCTTTTCCAATTCCGTTTGCTCACGTCTAATTCCAACAGATTTAATATCATTCTCCATCAAACTTTTTATTTGTTGCATTTGAAACCAGTCATACTTGTTGTTTAGCTCTTCTGCAGATTTTAATTCAACTTTATCACCTTGGATCTTTAGCAGTTGATTATATGACAACCCTCTCTCTTCATCAGATTCAACTGTTATTTTTATTACTTCTGCTGGCACTATCCATAACAGCTTTCTTTCATCACCATATTTCTTGTATTTTATCCATGTATTTAGCAAGTTGTTTCTAATATAATGGTGAGAAAAAAGACCATCCATCTTTTTTCCCCCATAGTACATATAAGCATGCCAGCCGAATTTATTTCCATGAGCTTCTAACAATAAAAGCTTTTTATTTAACAGCATCATACAATCCTTTATCCACGTCAAACAGACTGCATCATGATATAATCTTAAATCTGGAAGCTGAAATCCTCCCCTCTCTTTAGCATCCGTTAAAATTTTAATCTTAATCTTTGGTTTTTTCCCAGCCCATATAAATTCTGAGATCTTCCTTTGCCATTTATTAAATTGTTTACTATCTTTCACAATCAGAATAGTTTGGAACAAATACATTATTCTTGGCAAAATGTTCATCTTAATTGCAGCAATCCTACCCAACAAAGACAGATTAAGTCTATTCCATTTCATCATATCTTCATCCATTTTACGCCAAACTTTTCATAGTTGTTTTTGTACAAATCAATATTCTTCATTATTTCTAGACCTAAATATTTAACTTTAGAAGTGACTTCACATCCCGTCAAACTCTGCAATTTTTTCTGTTTATTTAGTTGCATATTTTTACATAAAAATTTCGATTTCTCTTTATTTATATAGAGTCCTGCCATTTCTCCATATTCTTTTATCTTAGCTAGCAACAAAGGTACCACTTGTATCAGATTTTCAGTTATAAACACAATATCGTGTGCAAATGCTTTATATTTGTAAGAAAATCTTCTAATTTTCAATCCTTCTATCTCTTTGTCGTCTTGTATTTGCATTAGCAAAATTTCAAGAGTCATTATAAACAACAATGGTGAAAGCGGACATCCTTGTCTTGTACCTTTGCTCACCTTCATTTCATTTGTAAGGTCTGCATTTATACACAATTTTGCATGTTGATCCATATATATTGCTTTTGTCATTCTTATAAAATACTCTCCCAGATTTATTTTTTCCCATTATTGCAAACATAAAGTTCCAATTCAGATTGTCAAAGGCTTTTTTGGCATCTACAAAAAATAACACCGCCTCTTTTTCTGGATGTTTCTCATAATATTCTACAATATTTACAACAGTTTTTACATTGTCTCTTATTTGCCTTTTAGGGAGAAATCCCGCTTGATCTTCCTTTATAAAATTAATCAAATATTGTTTGAGTCGTTCTGCCAAGATTCTTGTATATATCTTATAGTCATTGTTTAATAATGAAATTGGTCTATAGTTCTTTACATTTGCGACATCTCTATCTTCCTTGGGAATCAACGAGATTACAGCTTCTTTCCAAGTATTTGGAATTTTCCCTTTTATTCTTATCGTGTTCATCAATTTTTGCAATTTTGGTACCAACTCATCTTTGAGAGTTTTATAAAATTTAGTTGTATATTCATCCGGCCCAGGAGCCTTACCTACTTTCATTACATTTATTGCTGCTTCAATTTCAATTTTTTCTATTGGATCATTCCTCAAAAGTTCACTAAGCCGACTATTAGCCATGAATTTATTTCCCCAGTATGGATATGATCCCCTGTACTTACATACCATCAGGCAGATCTTACATGGCTGGAGGATCAATTGCTGAAGGTTCTCCCCTTTCTCTCTCTGGGGTGTACGCTGCCCAGACCTCCATGCACTGCTAAAATTTTGCAAAGTTAATGGTCTAGTAGGCATATGCTGATTATTATTCTCTGAGAGAGACAATCCTGCTATCGCTGCTGAGGGAGATTTAAGTTTATTCATAATCTCACCCATACCTTGAAAAATGCAATCAACAGTTCTTGCAGTTAGGTCAAGCAGACTGCAGCTTGCTGATGTAACACAGTCCTTGTCAGTTAATTTCTTACTGGGCAATTGCCACACCCCAGGCTCGTCCACTGCCGCTGCCCTCCCGAACAACCGTGGCGAGCCACTGCATTCCGCTTCCTCTAGTAGGTCTAATTGCTCCCTAAGTGGGGAGAAGCGGTTAGCTGTCTTGATGTTATACTCCACAGAGTGCCCAGCTTGCTTTGTCTTTGTGCCGAAAAAGTCTTTAATTTTCGACTGTTTGCTCTTTGGTGAAACGCCAAATTCATCAGCGTCATTTCTCGGCTGCTTGACCGCTATTTAATGGGCTGTTTAAGCTGATTAAGTTTCAGGTCTTATGCTTGTAGCTATCCACACAAAAGGAAAAGAAAATTAGCTACACACAGGTATCTCCATAGGGTGTGGAGGAGGAAGTGATTTTGCCTGCTGTAAACCAAGGCCATGAGTCCTTCGCAGCCGGGCCACAGATAACAGCTGCAGTAAATAGGACGATAACAGCAGCTCCTATGCTTCAAAGACTCTTATTAAACTGAAGAGCCGAAAAACCATTTAACATTTAACAAGTCCTCACTGGCAAAACAGACTTGAGGGAGAGTAAAAGAGAGAAAAACAAAAGGCAAAATTAAATCTCACTGAGAGCAGAGAAGAAGCAGCCGCCTCCAAGCCGGATCATTCAAAATCTTTTTCATATACTCAGTCAAGGGTGCTATTTTAATATTTCATAAATACTCTTCCATTTTTTCTTTTTTTCTTTTCACACCTTTGAATAAATTTGCATAATATTTAAAAAATTCTCTTTTAATTCCTTCTTGGTCTACTATCTCTTTTCCGCAAGCCATGATTTTATTAATAATCTTATTTTCTTTCTTTTTCTTCAGTTGCCAAGCTAAATACTTCCCAGGTTTATTCGCACTTTCAAACGATTTTTGTTGCAAACTTTTTCAATTCCATTCTAATTCTTTATTCAACAAATGTCTTACTTGGGCTTGTAATATAGTAATTTCCCTTATTAATTTCTTTTTCCCTGGTCTTTTTCTTAGTTCCCCTTCTTTTTTCTTTATTTCATTTTTAATGTCCAACATCTGCTTTTCTTTTGCCCTCTTATCTTTATTATTCAATGTAATCAATAGTCCTCTCATTACTGCTTTGTAAGTATCCCAAACCATCTGGAATTCTATATCATCGGTATCATTTATTTGGAAAAAAGCTATAGTTTCTTTTTCTAGAAATGTCACAATATCCTTATCTTGTAACAAATCCTCATTTATTCTCCATCTTCTTGTTTTCTTTTGCAATTTTGTAGCCCAAAATATTGGATTATGATCTGCACATATCTTTGGTAGAATCTCTACTTTTCTAGTTATCAGGTCCAAACTTTTAGAGCCCTATAGCATATCAATTCTAGAAAAAGTATTATGTCTTGCTGAAAAGAAAGTATAGTCTCTTACTTCAGGGTTAAATTTTCTCCAAATATCCTCCAAACTTTCTTGTTTAACCAACTCATAAAATGATTTTGGCAGTCTCCCTTCTTTATTATTGTTCTTTTGGCCAGACCTATCTATATTGTTTTGTATTTTTCCATTGAAATCACCCATCATCAAGATCTGGTCATAGGACACTTCATTCAACTGTCGATTAATGTCTTTAAAAAAAAATCTTTTGCTCCATTAAGTGCATATAGACCTAGTAACAACGTTTTCTTTGCATCCATCATCACTTCCACTGCTATATATCTTCCATCTTTATCTTTAAATATCAATTTTGGTTCTAATTGGTTCTAATTTTGGTTCTTTAATGTAAAAGACCGCACCTCTTTTCTTTTGATCCACCAATGAAAAAAATTCCAACCCCAATTGTTTGTTCCACAAAAATTTGTAATCCTTTTGTTGTATATGAACTTTCTATAAACAAATTATATTACATTTTTGTTTTTTAATCCAATGAAATGTTGCTTTTTGTTTTTGTGGTGAATTTAGTCCATTTATATTCCAAGATAATAATTTGTAATCCATTATGATGCAAAGTCTTTATTCTCTTCAAAAAAACTGCACATCTCTTGCTCATTCCTTATTGTAATCCTTCTTCCACGTTACTCAAAGCCCAAACCTTCGGGTATTATCCATCTATATCTCGTTCCCTCTGCACGTAGCTTCTCTGTTAACCTCTTGTATTTCTTCCTGTTGTTTATCACTTGTCTTGGCAGCTCTTTCATTATTTTGACTCTGCTCCCTTCCACTATCAGAGCCTTTTGAAAATTTTTATTCAGAATTTTCCCTGCCATGTCTTTTGTCCTTAGTTTTATAACTATATCTCTTGGTAAGCCTTTATCTTTTACATATGATGAATTAACTCTATAGATACTGTCAAACATGTTTCTGGACCTTTCAGGATCTTCCTCTAAATAGTCAGCAATTATTTTCACCATATAGTCCATTAAATCAGTTCCCTCCCCTTCAGGTATTCCTCTCAGATGCACTTAGTTTCCATTAATCTGCAGTCGTGAACTGTTACCTTCTCTTGAAACTTTAATAAGGTGGAAGCATGTACATCAACTTTCTCTTCAACATCCTTGACTCTGTAACCATACCCAACTCATTTTTAAAATCTTCAACTTCTTTTTTAAGGTCTCCAATGTCCTTCTTAAGCTCTTTTTTACAAGCTGTTAACATCTTCTCCACACCCTTCATGATCCTGGCCTCCATGGTATCAAACTGACTTCGCATTTTGTCCAAAGAATGAGATCTTGCACGAGTTAGTCTTTCTTCTGACATTAAAAAAAACCCTTCAAAAATCCAAAGACTCCAATTCTAAATCCAGCACCAAGTCCAGTAGCTTAGAACTTGCTCTTTAAAATAAGACTAATTTCATCCTTCTCCTACCTTCCTGGGCTGAGATATTGATTTTTAACAGTTTTTGGCAATTTTCCCTTCTTCAAAATGGCGATCACAATTTCTCTATGGTTAAAAATTCCTAGCAAAGACCTTCTTCTTGCTCCTCTCATCTTCAGCTTTTACTTCCTGGTTCACTGAGCCCAAATCACGTTCTCCAAATATTGCGGTTTTTAGAATACTTGTTATGTTGATGCAAGTACACCTTCACCTTTTACTTCCTGGTTCACTGAGCCCAGTTCACGTTCTCCAAATATTGCGGTCTTTAAAATGCTTGTTATGTTGCTTCTGGTTTGAGAATCCAACAGAGCTGATGTCTCCTGAATAAAGGGAAAACTTAATTCTTTGTTCAGGGTAGTAAGAAGCCTTTCTGTGGCTTCCTGCCTGCATTTCTCAGATAGAGATTTGCCCAGGATTACGTACAGAAGACTTTGAGCCGGTTAACCTCAGCGAATGATTGATCTCGAAGGGGGTCTTTCTGAAGCTTTGAGGACCGGCGGAGAAAAGTGGTGTGATTCAACATCTATAAAGGATTAAAGAGCCATTTAATTGGCATAAGCCTGTCTGAATTTCACTCTCTTTTGGGACTGATAAACATCTGAGAAGCGACAAGACCGAAGTTTATGAGGCATAGCCATTTAAGGTACTTTGATTACAATCTCTCGCTCCGAGACTTTTCTAAGCTAATCTAAATAACATTGGAAGGTGGGAAAAATCAAATAACAAAGAAAGAGAGGGGAGAAAGAGGAAACTTGAAATTTGGACTCTATTAAATTAAAGACTTTGATAGAATCTGGGAATGAAAAAAGTTGTTTTGAATACCTGAGGTCACTGACGTATGCTTCGGTGTTATGGCTCTGCACTCGCAATCAAAGTTTTGTAAACATTCAAAATGGTGGCCACAACTTTTTCAGGCCCCAACTCTATGATTTTTTGGGCTAGAGTAGGCCTGGAGGTCTAGGATGTGTCCCTCTTCTCCAAGCGCTGTTTCCTGACTCTCTAGAAATGAAGCACTGCTTCCTGACTCTCTAGAAACCTGCGACTCCTTGAGCGCTTTCATCAGCGTTGCCTTCGCACCATCCTCAACATCCACTGGAGTGACTTTGTGACCAACACTGAAGTCCTCAAGAGGGCGGAGGTTACCAGCATCGAGGCACTGCTGTTGAAGACGCAGCTGCGCTGGGCAGGGCATATTTCTAGGATGGAAAACCACCGCCTTCCCAAGATTGCCCTGTATGGCGAACTCTCCACCGGCCATCAAAATAGAGGGGCACCAAAGAAGAGGTACAAGGACTCCTTGAAGAAATCCCTTAGCACCTGTCACATCAACCATCACCAGTGGTCTGACCTAGCCTCAGATCGCAAAGCATGGAGGCACACCATCCACCAGGCTGTCTCTTCCTTTGAGAACACACGCATAGCTGGTCTTGAGGACAAAAGGAGATTGAGGAAGAATCGCACTGCTACAGGACCAACCCTAAATCAGACTTTTCCCTGCAGCCGCTGTGGCCGGACCTGCCTGTCCCACATTGGTCTTGTCAGCCACCAGCGAGCCTGCAGCAAACGTGGACTATTGCACCCTTCTTAAATCTTCGTTCGCGAAGCCAAGCCGAGAGAGAGAGAGAAATGAAGTCCTGTTCTCAATGGTTTCCACTCTTGAGATATTTCAATCGTCACTTCCTGTTTCCCAATTGCAAGCCGAGGCTTTGTTATGACGGGGGATTTTTTTGCAGAAGCCACAAAGGTAAACAAATCTTTTTTTTTTTTAGTTTTACAGCGCCTATTAAAGTCCCAAAGCCACGATTTCACCCCCCAGCCTCTGTAACACAGCTTTACTTCTTTGCAAATAGTTCCAAATCTTTGTTTCTTTAGTTTAAAAACGTTTAAAAACGTTCTTTTAGATCCAGAATGAAAGATAAGCATTGTACCTTATCAAGCCAAAACTTCCTTACACCGATCGTTCCAATCTTCAGTAGTCCATAGTCCATAGAAAGTTGGGGTTGGGTGAACTTATGTCAACTTAATGACTCCAAAAAGCCTTTGTAGATGTTATGCATTTTTTCACGGGAGATTCTTCAAAGTCGAAAAGGAGCCCCAGCTGTCAAGTTGACGGATTCAAGAATGAGTCAGAGTTGATACTAAGTTCCCATTTATTGATAACCGGTACTCTGGCACAAGCCTCTAGCTTGCTAAGAATGAAACCAATAGATTGATACATGGTGTGACAGTAATGAATGGGTTAACAAGAAAACTAAGGATGCATAGAGCCTGTGTCAGGTGACCTGAGGGTGGGGGCCAGAGTGCTCGGAACTCTCAGAGGTGATTGACAGCTAATGACTGAGGGCAGTTAATGACAGACAGAGTCTGAGGGAGACTGCAGAAGAGGGCAGTTGGTCTGAGAAGGAGCTGAGACAGGAGCTGAGGAGAGTCTTCGAGGGAAGCAAAGACAGCCATGGGGCTGTGTGTGACTAGAGAAGAGTCACAGTAAAAGACCTGAGAGGTCACAGACACAGATACATGTCTCTTAAGAGCTAAAGAGGTGGTTGAGGGAAAGATGTGGGTCTAGAAGTCTGAAGGGCTGGGAGAAGAGACACCAGTCGACTTAAGGGACTTGGCACATTATACCCAAGAGGCCAACTCAGAATAGTGTTGGAGAGTGAAAGCTGTAGGATCTGTGAAACCTGAGAGACCTAAGGGAACTTGATATTATAAAGCCTGAACTCCGAAGAAACTGTTAACTGCTTGAGATACAATATAGCCCATGTATATATTTCCCATTCCCCAGTTGGTGTGTGTATGTTAATAAATTTCTGTGGTTTACTTTAAAGTTCTCTGGTGCCAGTATATTGAGAAAGCTATCAAAGCTGCTGTGGTCCCCTACCTACAAACTGAGTTTATATCCATCTGAAAGCAAAACAAAAACTCCGAAGAGTCTAATAGTGAGAAATCCATATTACACCCACCCTTTGAGTTCCATAGCCGTGAGGTAAAATTCAAAAAGAAGAACTGAGGCGGAAGAGGGGCTGGGGTAGCCATAAGCCGCATATAGAAGCGTGAGACCACAAGGCGTGCTGTTATACATGGGTTTTAAGATACACTTCAGAAACATTCCTACAGGGGGCGGGTTTACAGGAGGAACATTCACACATAACTACTAGATACTTTCTCAGGCAATATCCAGCAAATGCCCTTGAATTGTTATGCAAGGCTTCCTCCCACCTCAGGCCCTGAGAAGGCGCCAACTAGTTCCTTCACACTAGTTGCAAATCAAAATAAGAAAAGGGGAGGAAGGGAAGCAACTAAGGTAGAACATTAGCAGCAGTGGATCCATTATGATTTTAACAGGGCCTAATGCTTAGGCCATGATCCCCCAGGCTTAAGTCATTATTAGTCAATCTTGACATACTGCCCCCCTTAAGCTCGGCCTCTGAGGGTGTTTAGATAGAAATTTCTTGATGAGGTCAGGGGCTGACACATCCTTTTCTGCTACCCACTCATTTTCACTAGGAGGGAAATGTTTCCATCTAATTAAATAATACAGCTTCCCATGTTTGAGCTTTGAGTCCAAGATTTCTTGGATCTCATGGTGACTCTGGCTCCCCATCTGGATAGGTTGAGGGGCTTCCGGCCGAGGATGTCAAGGGGAACAGCCAGGGTCTTTCCGAAGAAGACTGCAATGAAAGACAGGGTGTACTTTACTAAACATCTTTGGCAACTCCAGTTCCACGGTCACTTTATTTATCACCCTCTTGATCTTAAAAGGACCCAGGTATTTGTAAGCCAGCTTTTTGGATGGTTGAGTGAGTAGAATATTCTTTGTAGACACAAACACTGAATCTCCCACCTTGAAATCCCAGGCAGGGACATGGCTTTTGTCATACTGCTTTTTGTAAGCTTCTTTGGCTATTTCTAGGTTTTCCTGTATCTCCTTCCAACTCTTAGTCAGTGTGCCCCACCACTGATCAAAGGGGCTCGCCTCTTTCTTTACGCCCCCCCCCCCTGGTAGTAAGGGGAGGGGTTTTCCCTCATACCCACTCATGGTTTGGAATGGGGAGGCTTTGGTGGAGCTGTGGACACTGTTGTTATAGCAGTACTCTACAAAGGACAATAGATCCACCCAGTTGGATTGTTGGTGGTTTATAAAGCACCTTAGGTACTGCTCTAGAAGCCCATTCACACGCTCAGTCCATCCGTCTGTCTGTGGGTGGCAGGCGGAACTCAACCCCTGATCCATGCCCATCAGTTTACAGAACTCCCGCCAGAAATTGGCAACGAACTGCGGGCTGCGGTCGCTGATCACCTCATCAAGGATTGAGTGTAGCTTGGCTACATGGTTGAAAAATAAATACACCAGCTTCTTTGCGGTGGGGAGTTGGGCACAAGGAATAAAGTGGGCTTGCTTGGAAAAAGTATCTACTACCACCAGTATTACTGTTTGCCATGAGAGGGCGGTAGTTCCACAATAAAGTCCATGGAGACTATCGACCAAGGTCTAGAGGCGGTCTCCAGTAGTTTGAGTAGCCCAGGAGGTTTCCCTCCCCTTCTTTTAGCCATTACGCAAATAGGACATGTAGACACGAACTCAGATATGTCCTTTTTCATGGAGGGCCACCAAAACTGCCTGTTGACCAGATGTAGGGTCTTGATGTACCCAAAATGCCCAGCCAGTTTGTTGGAGTGGCAGAACTGTAATACTTCTAATCTCATGGTTTTAGGAACGTATAATTTTTCTCCTCTGTACCAAAGCCCATCCTCTCGTTTCTGGATTTCCCCTGGCTGTTTGTCCCCCTCCTTTTTGGTCTCTGCTGCCATTCTTTCCGTTCCCCACCCCTGTAGTTGGAACTTCTTTTGTGACCATGTAGTTACAACGGCGGCCACTTGGGTGAGCGGAACTAACGAGTCCACTATCTCCTCTCTTTGACTGTTGTGCTGGGGTAAGCACGACAAAGCGTCTGCTAGAAAGTTCTTTGTGCCTGGGATGTGCTTTAGTACAAAATCAAATTTCGAAAAGAAACCAGACCACCTGATTTGTTTTTTCCTCAGTTTCCTTTTCCCTCCCCTTCTTTTAGCCATTACGCAAATAGGGCATGTAGACACGAACTCAGATATTTTTCTCCCCTGTACCATAGCCCATCCTCTCTTTTCTGGATTTCTCCTGGCTGCTCGTCCCCCTCCTTTTCAGTCTCTGTGGCCATTCTTTCCGTTCCCCACCCCTGTAATTGGCGTTTCTTTTGTGAGCGTGTAGTTACACCGGCGGCCACTTGGGTGGGCAGGACTAATGAGTCCACTATCTCCTACCTTTGGCTGTTGTACTGGGGCAAGTGAGACAAAGCGTCTGCTATAAAGTTCTTCGTGCCTGGAATGTGCTTTAGCACAAAGTCGAACTTAGAGAAAAACCCAGCCCACCTGATTTGTTTCTCACTCAGCTTCTTTTTCCCTATGAGGGCCTCAAGGTTTTTGTGGTCAGTCCATATTTCAAATGGCACTTTCACCCCTTCTAACCAGGACCGCCATGTTTTTAATGCAAACATTACTGCAAACGCCTCCTTATCCCACACTGACCAATTTCTTTGCTCCGCCGCAAACTTTTTTGATATGTCAGGGCCAAGAAGCCAACCAGGCCTAAGGAGCCGAGTCAGAGCAGCACCGCTCTATCGATGGTGCTAGACAAGGATTCTATAATGCTGGAAGACCTGGGGGAAGATCCCTGGGAAACTGAGCCGGCGGGAAACGGGAACAACCTGCACTGATGGGTGCCGGGCAGCAGGTCGTTGAAGTATCGGCACCACTGAGGGTGAGCATATCTGGCTCCCTTTTGTTTGTTCCATTGACTTTGTTGAATGTGAAACTGAAGAGGTTCGTGCATGCCAGAGCCCTTATATATTCAGGATGTATGAGGGAAATCATCACCCCCAGACTGGTAGAAATGTTAGAACTACCCCGAGAACCTCTCCCACGCCTGATCCATTTCGAGCAAATGGATGGGACAGTAATGAAGGGCGAACCCTGTGTGGAAGAGACCCAAAGGATCCCCGTGGGGGGTCGATGATCACTGGGACTTGGACATTTTTGTGATCACCCCCTCCTCTTCCTTCGACCTGGTGCTCGGGGTAGGGTGGATGGCCAGACACCAACCAGATATCCAGTGGGGGGAGCAAATCATAGACAGGCGCTGCAAACCTCACCTCTGGCGGGAGCAGTGGGGCCCCAAAGCCCCACCGAAGAACTAGAGGCTGTGCGTGTCGGTCGAAGAGGTCCACACCATCCCGTGTGAGTACCAGGACCTGCGAGGGGCATTTAGCGAGGTTGAGGCCAATGAGCTGCCCCCCCACTGGGACATGGATTGTGCCATCGAGCTAATTCCCGGCCAGTCCCTCCCCAAGGTGAAGCTATACTCGATGGGGTGGGCGGAGAAAGCAGAGCTGAGGAAGTTTTTGGAGAAAAACCTCAAGCAGGGTTTCATCCGCCCTGCTACGGCACCCCACGCCGCCCCAGTCCTCTTCTGAAAGAAGAAGGATGGGAGCCTTAGACTTTGTACCGACTTTCATGGGATAAACGGGATCTCTATGTCCAACGCATACCCAATCCCCCCCTAAGCACCGTCTCAGAGGGGTCCGTCTTTACCAAACTGGACCTGCGAGACGCTTACTTTCGAGTAAGAATCAAGGAAGGGGATGAGTGGAAGACAGCATTCAATACCCCCATGGGCCAGTTCGAGTACCTAGTAATGCCTTTCGGACTACAAGGGGCCCCAGGGGTGTTCATGAACTTTATCAACAAAGTGCTAAGGGAGTACCTGTACAAGGGGCTGGTAGTGTACCTGGATGACATCATTATTTATTCCAAAGACCTCCTCTCGCATGTGAAACTCATGCGGAAAGTCCTAACCAACTTGTATCAAAACAAGCTGTATGCTAAACTGTCCAAGTGCGAGTTCCACAAGGAGGAACTGGACTACCTAGGCTTTAGAGTGTCCAGGAAAGGCTTAGCCATGGACCCAGTGAAAATACAAGCAGTGCTAGACTGTGAACCCCTGAGGACACGTAGACAGCTACAATCATTTCTCGGGTTCGCAAATTTTTATAGGTCGTTCATTCAGGGGTTCGCCAAAGTGGCACTACCCCTCATGGACCTCCTAAAGACAAAAGGGAGGGGGCTGGATGCTAAGAAACCAGGCGCCAGGCTAATATGGACTCGGGAGTGCCAGAAGGCGTTCGACACCCTTAAGAGACTGTTTACGAGCGAACCGGTGCTAGTGCACCCGGACGAGCTTAAACCGTTCGTGGTTCAATGTGACGCCTCCGACGTGGCCGTAGGAGCCAGAAAGATGACGGGGGCCAATTGCGGCTGTGCCCCTACATCTCCAAGAAATTCTCCCAAGAGCAGCGCAATTGGTCAGTGTGGGACAAAGAAGCATTTGCAGTGACTTTCACCTTAAAAACATGGCGGTCTTGGTTGGAGGGGGCGCGGGTGCTGTTCGAAATTTGGACAGACCATAAAAACTTGGAAGCACTCATGGGGCACCGTAAACTAATGGGGAAGCAGATCCGATGGCCAGGCTTCTTTGAAGATATTGGATTTATATCCCACCCTCCACTCCGAAGAGTCTCAGAGCGGCTCACAACCTCCTTTACCTTCCTCCCCCACAACAGACACCCTGTGAGGTGGGTGGGGCTGGAGAGGGCTCTCACAGCAGCTGCCCTTTCAAGGACAACCTCTGCCAGAGTTATGGCTGACCCAAGGCCATTCTAGCAGGTGCAAGTGGAGGAGTGGGGAATCAAACCCGCTTCTTCCAGATAATGTCAAGTCTGATGTTTCAAAAACGAGACCTTTTTGATAAAAGTTTCTAGTTTATTGTAACATGTTGTTAGACTATAGAGTTAAATTGAAAGACTGGCAAATACATGGTCAAGGCAAGCATTTAAGGTATACATCAAAAGGATTCTTGAGGGAGGGGGACTCTATGCAGGGCACATTCACACATTGCCGTTACTGTTTTGTTCTCAAGCCTGGCCAGCCTTGGCCGTCTCCCTGGCACCACTCCCACCTGTGTTCTCCAGAGAAGGCTTTACTATCTTGTTCTCATATTCCCATTTCAAAGCAGTGCTACATAACAAAGGAAGGGAAGGGGGGGGGGAAGGAGAGATCAAGCTAGCAGCATCAGTATACAGTATGGCTTTTACCCAGGATCCTTTTCCTGAACCAAAGATACAGTTCTAAACTACAGCAGACTTGACATACTGCCCCCCCTAAGCCCCTTCCACCGCCCGGGGTTGCGGAAGAGACTTTGTCGGGTCATGCTCCCGGGCTTCTTGACTGGTGAGGCAGTGGTCGATCGGCAGCGGGGCGAGGCCCCCCGCAGTGGGCGAGTGCCAACTGGACAGCCCGGGGACCCGACGAAGCAAGCTGCAATGAAACACAGGGTGGATTTTACACAGGGCGCGTGGCAGGTCTAATTCCACAGTTACTGGGTTGATCACCCGTTTAACTCGGAAGGGCCCCAGGAATTTGTAGGCTAGTTTCCTAGAGGGTTGGGTGAGGGGCAGATTCTTGGTTGACAGAAAAACAGAGCCCCCCACTTTGAATCCCCCCGTCGGGGCATGAGATTTGTCGTATTGCTTTTTGTAAGTCTCTTTAGCCGCCTCGAGGTTTTCCTTGATGGTCGGCCAGCTGTTACTCGGCCCTTGCCACCATTGCTCAAATGCTGAGGGGTTTTCTTGGTTGCTTCCCCCTGGAAGCAGAGGGATCGGCTTCCCTTCGTAACCGAACACCGTAGAGAAAGGGGAAGCCTTGGTGGAGCTCTGCATGCTGTTGTTATAGCAGTACTCAGCAAAAGGGAGCAAGTCCACCCAGTCCGATTGGCGCTGGTTCACAAAGCACCTTAGGCATTGCTCCAGCACCCCGTTAACTCTCTCTGTCTGGCCGTCGGTCTGGGGGTGGTAGGCTGAACTCAGTCCCTGCTCCATTCCCACCAATTTACAGAACTCCCACCAGAAGGTGGCAACGAACTGCGGCCCGGGGTCGCTAATGACCTTGTCCGGGAACGAGTGTAGTTTTATCACGTGATCGAAAAAGAGGGCCGCCAGTTTCTTTGCTGTGGGTAGTTGGGGGCAGGGGATGAAGTGGGCTTGTTTGGAAAAAGTGTCTACGACCACCAATATCACTTTTTTCTCTCAGGAGGGGGGCAGTTCCACTATAAAGTCCTTAGATACCACAGCCCAGGGTCGTTTGGCAGTTTCAAGTGGTTGTAAGAGTCCGGGGGGCTTCCCCCCCCTCCGTTTGGCCATGATGCACACCGGGCAGCTCGTAACGAAGCCCGAGACGTCCCTCCGGAGCGAGGGCCACCAGAATTGATGGTTTATCAAGTGCAAAGTTCTTACATAGCCAAAATGTCCTGCTAGTTTTGAGCAATGACAGAATTGCAACACCTCCCTCCTCAGGCTCTCTGGAATGTACAGCTTATCCCCTTTGTACCAAAGTCCGTCTTTTCCCCTCTGCACTCCCTCGGGTCGATCACCCCCCTCCCTCTTGGTTTCCAGGGCGACGCGTTCCCGGCTGATCCCCTCCAGCTCTCTTTTATTTTGGGAGCGGGTGGTGACCATGGCCGCCACTTGGGACGGCGAGATTAGCGAGTCCACCACTTCCTCCTTCTGGCTCTCATGCTGCGGGAGTCGCGAGAGTGCGTCCGCCAAGAAATTTTTTGTCCCGGGGATGTTCCTCAGGGTGAAATCGAATTTGGAGAAGAACCCTGCCCACCTAATTTGCTTTTCGTTCAGTTTGCGTTTCCCCATCAGCGCCTCCAGGTTTTTGTGGTCGGTCCACACTTTGAATGGCACTTTGGCCCCCTCTAGCCAAGATCTCCAGGTTTTCAGAGCAAACATGACAGCGAATGCCTCTTTGTCCCAGACTGACCAATTGCGCTGTTCGTCTGAGAACTTTCTGGAGATGTAGACGCAGGGGCGCAGTTTCCCCTCCCCATCCCTCTGCATGAGAATGGCTCCTACGGCAACATCGGAAGCGTCGCATTGAACCACGAAGGCCCTTTGCTCATCCAGGTGGCTTAGGACGGGCTCGCTTGTGAACAGGCACTTCAGTTGCTCGAATGCTCTCTGACACTCGGGTGTCCAATTTAGCCCGGCCCCCAGCCATTTGGCCTCTGGACCCTTGCCTTTGGTTTCTAGCAGGTCGGTCAGGGGCAGGGCGATTTGGGCGAACCCCTCTATGAATTGCCTGTAGAAATTTGCGAAACCGAGGAACGATTGGAGCTGTCTACGTGTCCTCGGGGGAGCCCACTCTAGCATGGCTGGGACCTTTGTCGGGTCCATCGCCAACCCCGTTCAGAAACCCGAAACCCCAGATAGTCCAGTTCCGTTCGGTGGAACTCGCATTTAGACAGTTTAGCATACAGTTGGTGCTTCAGCAATGTGCTGAGCACCTCCCTCACCAATTTTACATGGGATTGCTCGTCCTGCGAGTAAATAATGATGTCATCCAGGTACACCCCCCCCCCCTTGTACAAATACTTTCACAACACATCATTGATAAAGTTCACTAACACCCCTGGGGCCCCTTGCAACCCAAAAGGCATCACCAAGTATTCGAACTGTCCCATCGGGGTATTGAACGCTGTTTTCCACTCATCCCCCTCTTTGATGCGCACTCGGAAGTAGGCATCCCGCAAGTCTAGTTTGGTGAAAATTCCCCCCCCCCGCCACCATGCTCAATAGGTCCCGGATGAGGGGGATGGGGTAAGCGTTCGACATGGAGATCGCATTAATCCCGCAAAAATCTGTGCAAAGTCTAAGCGAGCCATCCTTCTTCTTCCGGAAAAGTACAGGGGCGGCGTGGGGGGCCGTGGCGGGTCGGATGAACCTCCTCGCCAAGTTCTGGTCTAGAAATTTGCGAAGTTCCTTTTTCTCTGCCCACCCCATCTGGTACAGTTTGGCTCTGGGCAAGGTTTCCCCCGGGATCAGTTCTATGGCACAATCCGTGTTTCGGTGGGGGGGGGGGTAATTAGTTGGCTTCCTTCTCACTAAACACCTCCATCAGGTCATGGTAGACCTTTGGGATCGCGTGGACCTCCTCCACAGACACACACGCTCTCTCCCTAGCGATGGGAGCCCTGGGCCCCCACGCCGTGTTCCACAAGTGTCCTTTGCACCCGGGGTCCAGGAACCTGATGGTCTGCGCCCTCCACCGGATTAGAGGTTCATGCTTTTCTAGCCACCCCACCCCCAGTACCACCGGGTACGAGCATGAAGGGGCAATCACAAAGAATTCCTGGTCCCAATGCTCCTCGATCCCCATGGGGCAGGGTTGCGTCTCGCGCGTGCAGGGCTCTCCGCACATCACAGACCCATCCATTTGCTCAAACAGCATGGGGTGGGGCAGCTGCGAGCTTTCTAGTCCCAAAGCCTCCACCACTTTGGGGGAGATCAGTTCTCTGTTACACCCCGAGTCTATGAGGGCTCGTATTTGTAAGAACCTCCGTAACTTGGGGTTCAGCAGTTTTACAGTCACAAAATACAACCTCCCCGTCACTCTCACCGTCAGCGGCGCCTCGTCTCGACTGACCTGCTGGTGGGCACCCTTCAGAGCAGCAGGTCGGGCTCGTTTCCCGCCAGCTCTTCCACCCAGGCGAGGTCGGCCAGCTCTGCGGATAGGAGCACCTCTTCCTCCTGCAGCTCTTCTTGCACCGCCACTGCGCTGCTCTTCGCCGCATCCTTAGGGCGGCTGGGAGTCTTCTTTGGGGTGGGGGTGACCGGCTTGGGGGGCGCCGGCAGGGCCCGCAGCGGCGGAGGGTGCGGGCAATTGGAGGCCAGGTGGTTCGGGTCCCCGCACCGGAAGCATCGGCGGGGACCAACCGGCACCGCCGCGGTGGGTTTCTTCCCTTTGGGCGGCTCAGCTTTCATGGGCCCCCCTCTCACCTGGGCCTTCCTTGACTGGTGTTGACGTAGCATGGCTACTCGCTTGAGGTTATTCTCTACTTCCCCCACCAGCTGGATCCACCCCACCAACGTGGTCGGTCGGGCTTGGGTGAGGGCCTGATCCAGGATACTCGCGTTCAGTCCATTGGTGAACTGCTCAATCTTCATCACCTCGTTCCAACCCCGGACCCGGGCGACTTTGGCTTGAAAGTCGGCCGCATACTCACGTATGGCTCGGGCCCCCTGTTGTATGTCTCGCAGGACCGCCAACGCCCGGGACTCCTGCAGTGGGTCCTCATATTGGGTCAGCAGGGCTTGCAGGAAGGTGTGCACGTCGTCCAGGATTGGGCTCCTGGTCTCGCACAGGCTCACGTACCACCTCTTGGCCCCCCCTCTCAGCTTCGAACCCAGGTAGTCGACTTGACTGAACTCGTCAGGGAAGGAGTGACCCCGGTAATGCATGTAGCTGTTTGCCTGGATTCCGAAGTAGTTCACCTCCTCCGTGTCTCCATCGAAGGTGGCATCCAGCTCCCTTCCCACATTCCGTGGTACGGCCGGAGGGGCCGGGGGTGGGGGAGCCGGTGCTGGTGTGGCGCTGGCTCTCGCTGGGGCCAGTGTAGGTTGGCTCGGGCGGCTCCGAGCCCCCACTTGGGCAGCCACTGGCCTCCGGGATGTCGTTCCCCCCAGGGCTCTCCCCAGTTGAATCGTCAGGTCACGGACTTTGTCCCGCAGACCCCCGAGTGCTCCATCGATCTCTCTGCAGACCATCAAATGGAACATCTGATAGTCCTCCTCGTACTGGCCCTTGGGCTTTGGGTCCCCACTCTCGGCTCCCTTGCGCCCGGCCCCGTCGCCCTCGTCCTCTCCGACCTGGACGACGATGATGCTGTCCGCCTCGCCCGTCTCCCCGGAACCCGGGTTTGCGGCTTCCATTCCAGCCACCTGGATCGGCCTGATGTGGCGGTTCAGGATGGCTTCCCGGCAGAGTGGGGCCTGATCCATGATGGTGGTCGAGGTTTTCGGTTGATACTGCCGGGGCGATAACACCAGTTGGAACTCGAGGGGAGACTCCGCTGCCCTTCTCGGGTCTAAGACGTGCCAGGGGGTAGCAGCTCCCTCCAGTCCCGTATCGGGTTGGAGTTCTCCGTTGTCCGGAATCTGGTCGGCCATCGGGCTTTTCAAGTTGCCGGAAAGGTTGAACTCCAAAAAGGGAGTCTTTCACAGTGTCAAGTCTGATGTTCCAATAACGAGACCTTTTTGATAAAAGTTTCTAGTTTATTGTAACATGTTGTTAGACTATAGTGTTAAATTGAAAGACTGGCAAATACATGGTCAAGGCAAGCATTTAAGGTATACATCAAAAGGATTCTTGAGGGAGGGGTACTCTATGCAGGGCACATTCACACATTGCTGTTACTATTTCGTTCTCAGGCCTGGCCGGCCTTGGCCGTCTCCCTGGCACCACTCCCACCTGTGTTCTCCTGAGAAGGCTTTACTATCTTTTCCCCATATTCCCATTTCAAAGCAGTGCTACATAACAAAGGAAGGGAAGGGGGGGGGGAGGAAGGAGAGATCAAGCTAGCAGCATCAGTATACAGTATGGCTTTTACCCAGGATTTTTTTCCTGAACCAAAGATACAGTTCTAAACTACAGCAGACTTGACAGATAAGAGTCTGCACACTTAACCACTACACCAAACTGGCTCTTTCTTTCTTTGCCAAATTTGACTTCATCCTGCGGCATATCCGTGGCGCAAAAAACATTTTAGCTGACGCCCTCTACAGGCTTCTGCAGCATGAGAGCCAATGAGAGGAAGTGATAGACTCCCTGATACCCCCTGAAGCGGTGGCCGGAGCAGTGCAAACCCGGTCAAAAGCCAGCCCCTAGGCGCCAAACCCGTGAGGGGGGGGAACAAACTAATAGCAGAGAGCGAGAAGGAGGGAGAGGACTGACCAGACGAATTACTAAAGGGAGAGGGGGGGGGGTTCTGGTACTACGAAGGAAGGCTGTATGTCCTAAAGAGCTTGCGGTTAGAAGTCTTACAGCACTGCCACACTAGTAAACTCTCCGGTCACTTCGGTTATGTAAAAACCCTCCACCTGGTGAACCGACAATTCTGGTGGCCCCAAATGAAAAAGGACATTTCTGATTTCGTGCAAACCTGCCCAACGTGCCTCATGGCCAAGAGAAGGGGGGGAAAGGTGCCAGGGCAGCTGCAACCCCTGCCCACAGCCGAGAGGCCCTGGTCGGTGGTATCAATGGACTTTATTGTAGAACTGCCTTCCTCGGAAGGGCGGACAGTCATCCTCATCCTGGTGGACACTTTCTCTAAGCAAGCCCACTTTGTCCCGTGCTGAAAGCTACCCACGGCCAAGGAATTAGCATATTTATTCTTCTTGCACGTGGTCCGGGTCCACTCATTCCCCGATGTCATTAGTGACCACTGGCCACAGTTCGTTGCCAACTTCTGGTGGGAGTTTTGTAAATTGACGGGAATGGAACAGGGACTGAGCTCAGCCTACCAGCCGCAGACCGACGGACAGAGTGAATGGGCTTTTAGAACAATACCTAAGATGCTATATAAATTTCCAGCAGTCTAACTGGGTGGAGCTGCTGCTGTTTGCAGAGTATGGGTATAACAACAACCTTCACAGCTCCACCAAAATGACTCCATTTCGGGCGGTGAATGGCTACAAGGGAAAGGCGTTCCCTTCGCTGCCAGGGGGGGCAGGCAATTCCAAGCCCACAGATTGTCAGCAGTGGTGGGGCCGCTTGGAAAAGACTTGGAAAATAATCCAGGAGAATCTAGAAGTGGCAAAGAGGGATTACAAAGCCCAGTTCGACAAAAAGCACAGTCCAAGCTGGGACTTCAAAGTGGGGGAGATGGTGTTCCTTTCAACCAAGAACTTACCATTGCCACAGACCTCCAAGAAGCTAGCCTACAAATTCCTGGGACCTTTTAAAATAAAGAGAATGATCAACCAAGTAACTGTAGAACTAGACTTGCCCAAACTATGTAGTAAAGTACACCCTGTTTTCCATTGCAGCCTTTTGCATCGAAATCCGGGTGGGTCGAGGTGGCACCCTCGTGGACCGGAGCCCAAGCCCATCTTGGTAAAGGGGCAAAAGCACCGCAAAGTCAAGGAAATTCTGGACTCTAAAATCCAAAGGGGGGTGCTTTACTACTTAGTGCGCTGGCGCTATTTTCCCCCCAGCTGCGATGAATGGGTTAAAGCCTCTGATCTAAATGCTCCACAACTGCTTAAGCAATTTTACCTACTGCACCCAGACAAACCCCGAGCAAGAGCTTAGGGGGGCAGTATGTCAGGCTCTGTTCATTAATACTATTGCCAAATGCTGATTACTAACCATATTGATTAATGCCTAGATAAGCTCACTAACCCAGGGGCCAGGGTAGTAAAGAGGGATGGGGGAAAGTAGAGAGCAGCTTCCCAGGAATATCAAAGGTTGCCGAGTCCTCTTTGAAGTAGGAAGTAAGTTCCAGATTCTCACCTCCTCCCCAGAGGCAGCAAGGACATTGCCTCCGGGAAAATGTAACCACCAACTGAAAAGATAAGGGGGGAACGTTGAGAAAACTCTCACAAGCAAAAGCAGCCTTTTGTTTTGGGAATGGGGGGGGGGGGGTAGAAACAATTGCTTTGATGTAGAATGTTAAAAGCCAAATGAATTGAACTGATCTCCATCAATTCCAATGCCTACCAAGCTGGAGTAACTCTGAAGGATCCAATAAATGCAACTTTGTTTCAAATACCAAGTCTGCTTATTTGTGAGCTTCAATGAACCCCCGCTTGAAAGTAAGCACACGGCCTCAGTTTCCCTTCCTCATCCTTGTCAAGTCTGCTGTATTGTTATTAACATGATGTCCAACTCTGGTTCAGAAGAAAGGGATTCTGGGCGCTTACTGAACACCGAATGCTGCTAGCTACCTCTCCTCCCCCCCTCCTCCTCTTAGCTATGCCTTTGTTGTGTAGTCTGCTTTGAAATGCTGATATGGGAGCAAGATTGTGGAGCCTTCTCAAGCTGGGTGTCTGTGGGAGTGTTAAGCGCCAAGGCCTTGGCTTGGGAATGAGGGAGTAACATCCTTGTGCGAAAATATACTGCATAGAGTGCCCCGCCCGTAGGAATCCTTTGATCTATACCTTAAATGCTTGGTTAATGTCCATGTACCCCAGTCCTTCAATCTCTATCATGGTCTTCATTTCTGCTTTCAATAAACTAGTTACTTTGTTTCAACCAAAGACTCGTTATTGAATTCAGCTGACTTGACATTTTGAAGGACTCCCTATCTTGGGGTTCAACCTTTCCGGCAACTGAAAAGGCGATGACCGATCAGCCTCCGGACAACGGAGAAGTCCCAACCAGAGCGGAGGGGGCCGAGACACCCTGGCACATTCATACTGCCAGAAGGACCGCGGCCTTCCCTCCCCAGTTCCAGCTGGTGGTCACCCCCCGGCAATACCAGCCGAGGACCTCGACCACGTTAATGGACCAGGCACCGATCCGCCGAGAGGCGATCATGACCCGCCACACCAAGCGGGTTCAACTGGCCGAAGCCGCGGCTACCAACCCGGGCGAGTCGGGTGAGGGAGTCGAGGCGACTGGGGCCCAAGCCCCCGGCAGCGGGAGTGAAGGCGCGGAGTGTGGGGCGGAGGACGGAGGGCCGAAGCCCAAGGACCCGCACGATGAGGACTATGAGATGTTCCGATCGATGGTTCGCTGCGAGGTCGACGGGGCGATGAAAGACCTCAAGGACCAAATGCAGACCCTAACCGCGCAGCTGGGGAGAGCGCTGGGGGTAACCGGGGCCCGCCAGCAACAGCCAGGCCCGGCGGGGCCGCGGGGCCGCCCGAGCCAACCTCCACCCGTTGCCTCAGCGGCACCCCAAGCGCTGGCGGCCCCCGCCCCGGCCAGGCAACGAGATCGGGGGGGGGGCGGGAGCTGGATGCAACTTTTGACGGGGACCCAGAGGAAGTAAACTACTTTGCAATCCAAGCAAATAGCTACATGTACTATTGGGGAGACCTGTTCCCTGATGAGATGAGCCGAGTTGACTATCTGGGGTCGAAACTGCGGGGCGCTGCTAAGAAGTGGTATGTGAGCCTGTGTGAGACCAACAGCCCGATCCTGCACTTCGTGAACACGTTCGTGCAAGCTCTACTGACCCAGTTCGAGGAACCCCTGCAGGAGGCCCAGGCGCTATCGGCGCTGCGGAACATGAAGCAGGGGGCCCGATCCATCCGGGAATACGCCGCAGATTTCCAGGCGAACGCTGCCCGAGCACGGAATTGGAACGAGGTAATGAAGATTGAACACTTCACCAACGGGCTGAACCCTAGCATTCTGGACCGGGCGCTCATCCAAGCCAGCCCAGATACGCTAGTGGGGTGGATTCACCTCGCGGGAGAGGTGGAAACCAACCTGAAGAGAGTGGCAATGCTGCGCCAAGCACTGGCAGCGGGCAAAGGAGCACCCAAGACCACCCCCGGGAAGGTCGAGCCTCCCAAAGCCAAAAAAACGCTGGTGGCCGCCCCGGCGGGGCCCTGCCGCTGCTTCCGGTGCGGCGACCCAAACCACCTTGCCTCCAACTACCCTCAGCCACCCGCGGGGGCTGCCCCGATGCCAGGGTCGACCAGGCAGAGCACCCCGGGTCCTAAGAAGCCCACTGGCCGCCCTAAGGATGCGGCGAAAAGCAGCGCGCTGATGGTGCAGGAGGAGCTGCAGGAGGAAGAGGTCCGTCTTTCCGCCGAATTGGCCGACCTCGCGTGGGAAGAGGAGCCGGCGGGAAACGACTCCGACCTGCTTTGAACGGTGCCAACCAGCAGGTCGATCGGGAGAAGGCACCACTCACGGTGAGAACCACGGGAAAGCTGTACTTTGTGATGGTGAAACTGCTGAACCCAAAACTGAAAAGATTCCTACAGATTTGAGCCCTCATAGACTCGGGGTGTAACCGAGAACTAATCTCCCCCAAGGTGGTGGAGGCTCTGGGACTAGAGCGCTCGCAGCTTCCCCACCCCATGTTGTTCGAGCAGATGGACGAGTGTAATGTAATGTAATGTAATGTAAAATTTTATTTATATCCCGCCCTCCCCCGCCGGAGCAGGCTCAGGGCGGCTAACAGCATTTAAAAGTGAAACAATACAATAATAAAACATTAAGTTCACATTAAAACCAATCAATCAATAATCAAAACATTACTAAAACTAACATTGGCGGTAAACATTATTAATTTAGCAGTAAACATTAGCTCAGTCATTGGTGAACGCCTGTTTGAAGAGCACGGTCTTGCAGGCCCTGCGGAACTGGTCTAAGCTCTGCAGGGCCCGCACCTCCTCTGGGAGCTGGTTCCAGAGTTGTGGGGCCGCGGCTGAAAAGGCCAGAGTGCGCGTGCTTTGAAGTTTAACTTCTTTTGGCCCAGGGATATTCAGTCTGTTTTTGCCTACTGACCTCAGTGCTCTCTGGGGCTCATATGGGGAGAGACGGTCCCTCAGGTAGGTCGGTCCTTGGCCATATAGGGCTTTAAAGGTTATGACCAGCACTTTGTACTGGATCCGGTATACAATCGGCAGCCAGTGCAGTCCGCGTAGCCCCGGCCGTATATGCTCCCGTCTTGGGAGACCAGGTAGCAGCCTGGCCGCCGCATTCTGCACTAGCTGCAGTTCCCGGGTCCGGTACAGAGGCAGCCCCATGTAGAGAGCGTTACAGTAGTCCAGTCTTGAGGTGACCGTCGCATGGATCACCATTGCTAGGTCCTGCCGCTCTAGGAAAGGGGCCAACTGCCTCACCCGCCTCAGATGAAAAAATGCTGACTTGGCAGTGGCTGTTATCTGGGCCTCCATTGATAATGAAGGCTCCAGTAAAACACCCAGGCTCTTTACCCGTTGCGCCGTCTTCAGAGGTGCCCCGTCAAAGGCCAGGAGAGATATTTCCTTCCCCAGAGTGCCACGACCCACATGGAGAACCTCTGTCTTCGCTGGGTTCAACTTCAGCCCGCTCAGTCTAAGCCACGTTGCAACAGCCTGCAAAGCCTGGTCCAGGTTCCCCGGGGCGGAGGTGGGCCGGCCGTCCATTAGTAGATAGAGCTGGGTGTCATCTGCATATTGATGGCAACCCAGCCCAAATCTCCGGGCAATCTGGGCGAGGGGGCGCATATAGATGTTGAATAACATCGGGGAGAGAACTGCTCCCTGGGGCACCCCACAGTCTAGTGTGCGCCTCTGGGATCGCTCACCCCCAATCGCCACCCTCTGTCCCCGACCCATGAGGAAGGAGGAAAGCCATTGTAAGGCCAGCCCCTCTACCCCTATGTCGGTGATGGGGGGGGAGCCCTGTACACAGGAGACAGAACCATGCCCCCTGGGGATTGAGGGACATTGGGACATGGAAACTTTTGTCATCGCCCAGGCTTGCGGCTATCCCGTGGTGTTGGGAGTGGGGTGGTTGGAGAAACACGAGCCCCTCATCCACTGGAAAGCGCAAACCATTCGCTTCCCCGACCCCGACTGTAGCGGGCACTCATGGAACCTGGCGTGGGGGCCGCGAGCGTCCGCCGCCCGGGAGAGGGCGTGCATCCTGGTAGAGGAGGTGCACCAGGTCCCAAGCGCATACCGAGACCTAATGGAAGTGTTTAGCGAACGAGAAGCCAACCAATTACCCCCCCACCGGAACACGGACTGTGCCATAGAACTGATCCCCGGGGAAAGCCTACCCCGGGCCAAGCTCTACCAGATGGGGTGGGCCGAGAAAAAAGAACTGTGCAAGTTCCTAGACTTGAACTTGGAGAGGGGCTTTATTAGGCCCGCCACGGCCCCCCTTGTGGCCCCGGTGCTATTTAGAAAGAAGGACAATACACTTAGACTTTGCACTGATTTTTGCAGGATAAACGCAATATCAATGTCCAACCCCTACCCCATCCCCCTGATCAAAGACTTGCTGAGCACGGTGGCGGGGGGGAAGATCTTCACAAAGCTTGACTTGAGAGATGCGTACTTCCGAGTGCACATCAAAGAGGGGGATGAGTGGAAGACGGCGTTTAATACTCCGATGGGCCAATTTGAGTACTTAGTCATGCTATTTGGTTTGCAGGGGGCGCCTGGGGTGTTCATGAATTTTATAAATGATGCGTTGAGAAAATTTCTGTATAAGGGGGTGGTGGTGTACCTGGATGACATCATTATTTACTCACAGGATGAGCAGTCCCATGTAAAATTGGTGAGGGAGGTGCTAACCACCCTGCTGGAGCACCAACTGTATGCCAAACTGTCTAAATGCGAGTTTCACTGCACTGAATTAGACTACCTCGGGTTCCGAGTGTCTAAAGATGGACTAGCCATGGACCCCGCGAAAGTGCAGGCGGTCGTAGAGTGGGCCCCCCCCCGAGGACATGTAGACAGCTCCAATCTTTCATCGGATTCGCAAATTTTTACAGAGGATTCATTGAGGGGTTCGCCCAGATTGCCCTGCCCCTGACAGACCTCCTAAAGACATAAGGGAAAGGGGAGGACGCGAAGCGACCCGGGGTGAAGCTAAACTGGACGCCCGCTTTCCAGGTGGCTTTTGACCCGCTCAAGCAACTGTTCACTAGCGAGCCGGTCCTGAGCCACCCGGACGAGCTCAAGGGTTTCGTGGTCCAATGCGACGCCTCCGATGTCGCCGTAGGAGCCATACTCATGCAGAGGGATGGGGAAGGGAAGCTGCGACCCTGTGCCTATATCTCGAGAAAATTCTCAGACGAGCAGAGAAATTGGTCAGTGTGGGACAAGGAGGCTTTCGCGGTCATGTTTGCTCTAAAAACCTGGAGATCGTGGCTAGAGGGGGCTAGAGTGCCATTCGAGATATGGACGGACCACAAAAACCTCGAGGCCCTGACTGGGAAAAGGAAGCTAAGTGAAAAACAAATCAGGTGGGCGGGGTTCTTTTCCAAGTTCGATTTCACTCTGAAACACATCCCAGGGACCCGGAACTTCTTAGCCGATGCCCTGTCCAGGCTCCCCCAGCATGAGAGCCAGAAGGAAGAGGTGGTTGACTCGTTAATCTCCCCCACGCAAGTAGCGGCCATGGTCACTACCCGCTCGCAGAAACGGAGAGAGCTGGACGAGCTCAGCCGTGAGCGCATCGCCTTGGAGACCGAAAAGGAGGGAGGTGGGCGGCCCGAGGGGGTGCAAAAGGGAAAAGATGGTCTGTGGTATAAGGGGGAGAAACTATACATCCCGATGACCCTGAGAAAAGAAATCTTGCAACTATGCCATTCGCCTAAATTGGCCGGGCACTTTGGCTATGTAAAAACCTTGCACTTAGTAAACCGGCAGTTTTGGTGGCCGTCCCTTAGGAAGGATGTGTCGGAATTCGTAACCCGCTGCCCGATATGCATAATGGCAAAAAAGAGAGGGGGGAAGCCCCCCGGCCTGCTGCAACCACTAGAAACAGCCAAACGCCCCTGGGCCATTGTGTCTATGGACTTTATAGTAGAGCTTCCTTCTTCACGGGGGAAGACAGTAATTTTAGTGGTAGTAGACACGTTTTCCAAGCAGGCTCATTTCATCCCCTGTGCTCAACTACCCACCGCCAAGAAACTGGCCGCCCTATTCTTTGATCACGTGGCCAAACTCCACTCAATTCCAGACAAGGTTATTAGTGACCGGGGGCCTCAGTTCGTTGCCACCTTTTGGCGGGAGTTCTGCAAACTGTTAGGAATGGAGCAGGGGCTAAGCTCAGCATACCACCCCCAGACGGACGGACAGATGGAGAGAGTGAACGGGGTGCTGGAACAATATTTGAGATGCTTTGTAAGTCAACGCCAGTCTGACTGGGTAGACCTCCTCCCGTTTGCAGAATATGCCTATAACAACAGTGCTCACAGTTCCACTAAAGCCTCCCCCTTCTCCACAGTGTTTGGGTATGAGGGAAAACCGATCCCGATGCTGCCGGGGGGGGGGGGAAGATTCAGGGATGGGCTCTGCCTTTGAGCAGTGGTGGCAGGGTCCTAGCCAGTGCTGGCCAGCTATCCAGGAAAACTTAAAAACAGCAAAAGAGGCTTACAAGAGGCAATACGACAAGTCTCACGTGCCAGTCTGGGAACTAAAAGTTGGGGACTCAGTATACCTGTCAACGAAAAATCTACCCCTCTCCCAACCATCTAGAAAGCTGGCTTTTAAATTCATGGGTCCCTTTAAGATCAAGCGGGTAATTAACCCAGTAACGGTGGAATTAGATTTGCCTCCGGCTCTTGGTAAAATCCACCCTGTATTTCATTGCAGCTTACTTCGTCGAAGCCCGCACCCGACCGATTGGCACCAATCAGAGTCAACGAAGCACAGTTCCGAAACACAGAGCCATAATCAGGAGCAACCTCGAGCCCGCGCCGTAGGGGAGGCTTAGGGGGGCAGTATGTCAAGTCTGCTGTATTGTTATTAACATGATGTCCAACTCTGGTTCAGAAGCAAGGGATTCTGGGCGCTTACTGAACACCGAATGCTGCTAGCTACCTCTCCTCCCCCCCTCCTCCTCTTAGCTATGCCTTTGTTGTGTAGTCTGCTTTGAAATGCTGATATGGGAGCAAGATTGTGGAGCCTTCTCAAGCTGGGTGTCTGTGGGAGTGTTAAGCGCCAAGGCCTTGGCTTGGGAATGAGGGAGTAACATCCTTGTGCGAAAATATACTGCATAGAGTGCCCCACCCGTAGGAATCCTTTGATCTATACCTTAAATGCTTGGTTAATGTCCATGTACCCCAGTCCTTCAATCTCTATCATGGTCTTCATTTCTGCTTTCAATAAACTAGTTACTTTGTTTCAGCCAAAGATTCGTTATTGAATTCAGCTGACTTGACAATCCTTCTGCATGAGAATGGCCCCGACAGCTACATCGGAGGCGTCGCATTGCACAAC